>NW_026712393.1:142878-537878 GCF_030504385.1 Musca domestica | reverse complement strand
CTTAAGTTTTTTGTTTTTTGAAGTTGATGCATGAAAGTAGCATAAAAGTTTGATTTGGACAAACAGTATTAAAACACTTATAAACGCGTTTGCTTTCAGTTAAAAATTGTGTCAAGTGCCCAAAAGTATGCTATTAAATTCTAAAGATAAATGTGGAAAAGTCACTCCACGTATGATTCTAACACGATTCTTAAACGGATATTAGTTGTGTATAAAATTCAATAAATATATTGAATGAAAGCAAAAAATGTCGGAAATAGATTTGTACGAATTGGTCACTTTTGGCACGAATTATGGCCTTCAAATGACCAATGAAAGCGTCACACGCTGTCCGAATGTTACTCTGCGGTATTTTGGCCCATTCCCGGCGAAGCGCTTGCTTGATGTGTTCGACACTTTGGTATTTTTTAGTGCCAACCTTGCTTTCCAAAATACACCAGACACAACAGTCCAACGGATTCGTACCGAGAGATTTTGGTGACTGGAAATGAAGCGAGTTACCTCATTTTGTAACCATTCTTAGGTGGCGCGTGCTGAGTGCGATGGTGCTGAGTCTTGTTGGAATGTCCAAGGTCTGCGGACAAAAGGTTTGCGTGTCCTAGGCTTTAATACACCCTCCAGAATATTCTCGCGATAATATTCGGCATTTACTCTGATGCCACGGTCGATTAATACGAGCGGAGAGCGCCCATCGGCTGTTATGGCGGCCCACACCATCACCATGACCGGCGCTTGAGTTCTGGTGGCCAACCGAAGGTGCATATTTTCAGATGACCTCTTTGTCAGGTAAACACGATCATTTTGTTTGTTTACAAACTGCTGGACAACGAATGTTTTCTCATCGGGGAAAACCACTTTACCATTTCACCATTTTCGGCCAAGCGAAGCAACTCATTAGCTCTTTTGAGTCTATTTTCTTTCTATAGCGATGTAAGTTCTTGCACTTTTTGGAATTTCAATGGCTTTAACCCGAGCTCATCTTTTTATATTTGTCGAAAGGAATATTGCGATATGTTCAGTTCACGAGCCACTTTTCGGCCACTGCGATGCGGATTACGACCAAGTCGCTTCTTTACTTTTCGAACCATTTCTGCTGATGTTGCTATTTTCTTCCGTCCTCTTTCTTGACGTCGGGCTACGCTACCAATATCACGGTAACGAGGTACGATGGTATGAGACATAAAAGATTTATTCACATTTAAATGCTGGAGTGCTCTAACGATATCCACTTGTGGTTTTCCAGCCAAATATAAGGAAATCCCACAATCACGCTTGAATTCCATGACGAATAACTTTTTTTCTGGAAAATTCTCACCAAAATGCTTTTGTACGCTTATAAACAATATAATGAGCTGTCACTGGAATAATATAAACAGCTGTCGGACGAGTGGCTTAGAAATCACAGCACTCTGACTTTGGTTGCAGTTTTTTCATCTCCCTCTGTATACTATACATACATTAGTTTATAGTATACTATGACGCGTTTGTCTTCAGTTAAAAAAATGTGTCGAGTGTACAAAAGTATGCTATAAAATTCCTCAACGGACCTTTATTGTGTATAAAATTTAATAAATGTATGTATTCATTATAGCCGTGCTCCCCTGTGCTTTTAATAATTATAAAAGCTATTTGTTGTATAATTTTTATAACGTTAAGCAATACAATTAATTTGTCTCTGTTTGTCTTTCCAAAGCCATTCGGGCAATTTTTTTTTGTAGTCAAGGCTCTAATGCCACATGCATTAGAAGAGAAATGCGGAACACGAGCCAGGCAGCAGCAGTAGGAAGAGGAGAAGCATGAAAAATATATGTATATTGAAATTTTGGTCGGTAACACCAACAAACGAACGCCACATTTATGTGTCCTTTTAACTAGGAGTTAAACAATACAATTTATATGCAAAAATATATTAAGGAATAGAAAAATAAATAAAGCATACAATTAGGCGGTTGGCGTTGGAAAGCAACAGCAGCAAATGGATTAAAATATCCTCTCTTTCATTGTCACTTGGCGCTACTCGGTTGCACAACACTCACCTCCACATTTATGTAATGTAGTATGGAAGAATTGTGTTGTTGCTGTTGTTGTTTTTTTCTGTTCTCTTCTGCTGTGTCCAACGTGGCATGTCTCGTGGTAATTAAAAAAAGGAAATAATGTAAGTGGCACTCGTTCCATCAAGAGAGGCGCAAAAAAATGGAAAACTACAGCGACAGCCAAACCAAGGCACCATTACACCTAGTTCGAGGCCCAATTTATCCTAATGTTGTAAGGAGGAGATTGTAGGACCAGAGGCGAGGGAAGTTGTAATGTTCTAGTTTGGAAAAAAGGTTTCAGTGTCGCCTTCGCCGTTGTGTTGTTGTTGCTGGCATTTTACTTCGTTTTCCATTTATTTTTTCTAACGTCTATTTTTTTGTATATGCCTTTACTTTTTTGTCCTATATATGGATTCCTAAAAATAGAAAATCTAGCCAAGTAATTGTCATTGCTGTTGCCATTGCTCAGAGTGGAAAAGCAACAGTAGCAAGAACGAGAACAACAATCATACTCCTACCAATAATAATAATAATAATAACATAAAATAATTAAAAGCAACAAATGTTACAAACTTGGCTGACAAACTGACAGAGCTGTCTGGAATAAAGTGTGGGGGGTATTTTTAATGGAAATGGAAAATTGTGATTTTTATTTTAATAATTTAAAGGCTAAATGGAATAAGTTAACAAGTTCCTAAAAGATATTCCTACAAGTTTGGTAATGGTAGTAGTAACTCCAAGGAAGTGTAATACTTAAAGCTACGAAGTTTTTTTTATAAAGCAGCCAGGAATCAGTGGGAAGAGCAACATCTGCAAAGGTGGTGTCCTGACCTAATAAAATTTTGAGAATATATTACTTTAAATAGAAAGTTATTTAGTAATAAAAATAAATATTCGATAAAATATCTCCTGACCTTTGACCAATACGAAATTGCGCATATATATGGAAATAATTACTAAAAATGAAGTCTACTTTTAGGCATCAGTTTACGATGACACAGTAGGTGGCGTTTTTGATAACACTTTGCGACAAAATTCACAAATTTGCAATAATTACAAGACAATGCAGTAGATTATGAAAGTAGAGCTAAAAATAGAAAACCCGTGTATCGGCGTTTCAAATGTTTCCATCGCAAATTAACCCATGTTTCATGAAAAACTGCAACAACTTCAGACTGCTGTCATTTTTGAGCTACTCGTCTGACAGCTGTTAAAATTATTCCAGTGACAGCTCATTAGATTGTTCACAAGCGAACAAAAGCATTTTGGTGAGACTTTTCCAAAAAAAAAGGTATTCATGATGGAATTCATGCGTGATAGTGTGATTTTTTATATTTGGCTGGAAAACCACAGGTGGCTATCGTTAGAGCACTTCAGCATTGAAATGTGAATAAGTCGTTTGAGTCTCATACCATCGCTCATTGCCGTGATACGGGTAGAGTAGCCCGACGTCAAGGAAGTGGACGGAAGAAAACAGCAACATCGGCAAAAATGGTTCGAAAAGTGATCGAAACCCGCGTCGCAGTGGCCGAAAAATGGCTCGTGAGCTGAACATATCGAAATATTGCATTCTGCAAATATTGAAAAATGAGCTCGGGGTAAAGCCATTGAAATTCCAAAAAGTGCAAAAACTTACACCGCAACCGAAAGAAAATAGACTCAAAAGAGCTAAAAAGTTACTTCGCTTGGCCGAAACTGGTGAACTGCCGAATTTGGTTTTCTCCGATGAGAAAGCATTCTTTGTCCAGCAGTTTGTAAACAAACAAAACGATAGTGTGTACTTGCCAAAGAGGTCAGCTGATAATGTGCAGCTTGGGTTGGCCACCAGAACTCAAGCGCCGGCCATGGTGACGGTGTGGGCCGCCATAATAGCCGATGGTTGCTCTCCGCTCGTATTAATCGACCGTGGCATCATAATAAATGCCGAATATTATCGCGAAAATAATCTGGAAGATATATTAAAGCTTTAAGCTCGCAAACATCTTGGCCGCAGATCTTCGACATTCCAACAGGACTCCGCACCATCGCACTCAGCACGCGCCACCCAAGAAGGGTAACAAAATGAGGTTTCTCGCTTCATTTCCAGCGGCCAATGGCCACCAAAATCTCCGGATACCAATCCGTTCGACTATTGTGTCTGGAGTATTTTGGAAACCAAGGTTGGCACTAAAAAATACCAAAGTGTCGATCACCTCAAGCAAGCGTTTCGCCGGAAATGAGCCAAAATACCACAGAGCATCATTCGGGCAGAGTGTGACGGTTTCATTTGCCGTTTGAAGGCCATAATTCGTGCCAAAGGTGACCAATTCGAACAAATCTAAACTTATTCTAAAATTTGATGCTATTTCTGAAATGTTTTGCTTTCATTCAATTAAATTAAACATCCGCCTAATGTTATCTATATTTCAAAGGTCTTGGTTATATTTAATCTGTAAATTTCGTTAGCTGTCACTTCCAAAATGAGAGCTACCAAAACACTAGGTAATTCGAAATAATACCTTTTCTTGGGAAACCCTTATTATCTGCTTTTCCCCCACATTCTTTGCCAAACCACTTTCATGGCCCCCAAGAGAGTGCTTCTTCTAACCACTCTCTCATTACAACTTCGAAAAGGTATACATTCCATAATTATATTTGACATATTATATGAATTCTTCATTAACTTGGCAAAAAATATTGGCAGCAATAACAAAAGGCAACAATTTGTTTTGCTGCTTTCCCACAATCCACCCTTATATGTAAAAACTCTACCCGAAATGTTTCCCACAGAATATACACAACGAAAAACGCTTCCAACCAAAATCCAATCAGACGATATGCTGCAATTCCTATTTTCGGTGGCATTGTTGTTGCTTCCTTTTCTCACTCAATGTCCAATACAGTGTGTAATGGTATTTCTTGATTTTCACACACTAACATCACCCCAAATGGCTTCCTATATTTCGGCACAACACCCAGACTGACAAGCCACTGTAATATAACGACACCCACTCGTTGGCATATAACGGACGACGAGGAATCTACCACATTGCAAATATATGTGTGTATGTATGTATTTGGCAAAACTTACACCCTCAACTCGACAAAACTCAACTCGAACTCAATATCACATAACCCCGCAATGTGTGTTTTCATTTTTCAATTTTCTACTTAAAGTTCCAACATTCTCACGCTTTTACTGCAGCCGGCTAATGTTTCTCTTCCTTTTCTATTTTTTTTTTCGGAGTTTTGCCCCAAAGCTTATTTTGGCCATAAAATGAATGTATTGGTTTCTTTCCAGCCATTTTTTTGTTGGATGGGGGTTGGCTTTTAGATCAATCTGTAGATGTGTTGTGTGTCCAATTTTCTTGTCGGCAAAGAAAATAGACTTTTACGCACTTGTAAGATTTTATGACATTGTTTCCGTTTAGGCAAGACGGGACTACCACGAAAAAATAGTACTAATGTATACATTTAAATGTGATGTTAAGGAGAGAGAGAATTGATTTTGGCAAAAAGAGGAGAGAGGAGAGAGATGAATCGTTAGATGGTACAAAAGAGTTGTGAGAATCATCATTTTTTAAGGTAACCAACAGATGGAATCGGCGACATAAATATGATCGGCTTCTAAGTGAATTTGTAATTTATATTGCATACTTTAAGGCTGATTAGCTAATAGTGGTCAAATTATCATTTTTAACTATTTTTAAGATAACCAAAGAATAAAAGCCACGACATAAATATGATCAGCTTTTAAGTAAATTGTTCATTTATATTGCATACTTTTAGGTTGATTTGCTAATAATGGGCAAATTATCATTTTTAATGGTCAAATTATTTTGCAACAAAAAAATTTTAATGGTTTAAACAAAAGCTTGTTAGAGATATATCTTATGAGACTTTTTTACATTTATATATAACATTTTTAGTGCATACTTAAAGGCGCTCCACGCAGTTTTTTTAAATTAATAGAAATACATGGGTGTTTCTTATAATAAATTATAAATTTTAAGTATCTTCTTTTGATCTTCTTTTAAGTAAGTTGTAAATTTATGTGGCATACTTTTAGGACAAAAGGTCAATAGTGCAAAAATGTTTACTTTTTTAAAAGGCAAGTTTACCCATATCCCAAACGACGTTCACATATGTTCATTTCATTTTTAGAGCACGTTTTTAGGCGCTCCACCTAATTTTTTAAAAACTTAATAGAAATATATTATAGCATCGTAAAAATTACGATATTAATATTGATTTTGGTTATTAGTAGGAAAATTATCATTTTAATGGCCTAACTATTTTGTAACAACAACAAAATTTTTGAATGACTTAAACAAAGGCTTGTTAGAGATATATCTTAGTAGACTTTTTCAAATTTATATGTAGCATTTTTAGAGCATACTTAAATGGGCTGCACACATATTCTTTTTAAATTAATGGCAGTTTTTTGTAATAAACTATATTTATGTTTTAAGTATTTCTGTTGCATACTTTTAGGATAAATGGTCATTAGTGCACAAATGTTCATTTTTCATGGCTTAATAAAGGAAATTTTACACACCATGTTAGAGTCATAACAAGAGTGACTTTCATATATATTTTTATCATTTTCAGAGCACACTTTTAGGCACTCCACACGATCTTAATATTGATTTTGGGAAATAGTGAGAAAATTATCATTTTAAAGGTCTAACTATTTTGTAACAACAAAAACATTTTGAATGACTTAAACAAAGGCTTGTTAGAGATATGTATATCGTGGAAAACTTTTACAAATTTATGTTTACCAGTTGTAGAGCATAACTCAAGGCGCTACACACAATTTATTTTTAAATTAATAGAATTACATTGGAATTTTGTATAAGTTACATATATTTTTAGAAACTTGTTTTAACTTCCTTTTAAGTAAGCTGTCAATTTCTCTGGCATACTTTTAGGCTGAGTTCTAAATAGTCCAGAAATGACCATTTTACTTGTCTTTCCGCAAGTCTGTTGTTATCACGCTTTCTTATAAAACAATTGAGATAGATGGCTAAAATTTTGGACACATGTGTACTACGTCAGTAGGCAGCTTAAGATCGTAAATGGGCAATGCCGATCCACGTTTTCGTATAGCCCCCATATAACAGCACCTCTCAATATTCGGTATTTTGATGATTTTAGAGACATTATTTACCGGAATTATTTGAAAATGGGTACTACAAGCTATGACAAAAAATTACTTATATAGGCCCAAGTCTTCGTAGAGCCCCCATATAACGGTTCCTCCAAATATTCGGTATTTTTATGATTTTAAAGACATTTTAACCGGATTTTTTTAAAATTTGGTATTTGAAATTCGTAATAGATACTACAGCCTATGACAAAAAAATGTTGTGTGTTGATCACGTCTTCGTATATTCCCAATATAACAATACATCCCGATATTCGGTATTTTGGGTATATTAGCGACATTATTCACCGGAATTCTTTCGAAAATTGTCTATACAGGTCTACGACTTCGTATAGCTTTCATATAACTCTACCTTCCATTATTCGGCATTATTCGGTATATTACCAAAATTCTTCGCCGTTATTGTTTTAAATTTCGTATTTAATGTCCGGAATCGGTACTACAGCCTATGACAAAAAATTACTTATGCAGGTCGTCGTCATCGTATAGGCCCCATATAACGGTTTTTGTTTTAACAGTTATTTCTCACGAAATTTTTTAACATTTTTCAAGTTGCTTCTAAATGATGGAGGGTATAAAAAGTTAAAACGGCCAAACGTAGGCCCTTTTTTAATTGTTAGCTCTTATTTCAGAATCTGCTGGATTTTTTGGCACAGTGTAATTTTAATACGGGTACCATTTTTGCTTATATATATCCCGACCATGGCAGATATTTTTAAAAGGTCCATATTTTTTCTTCAATTGCATTAATTAAATTATGTAATTTTTTTCAATTAAGAAAAGTGCTTTCCTAACTAATTTAAATGTATTCGCTTTCGATAAAAATCCATTGTCTTATACATATGTATGTTTACCTTGTAATGACCTCATCGTCATGTTGCATACATACATAAATAACTATAGGTACATTGATGTTCATATTTGATTATATTCCACTGCCGGACATTGTCAGATGATGTATGTATGTATATGCCCGTATGTATGTTTGTATACCCATTGCTGTTGAATGGGGAATTAAAATCTATGTTGATATCTGTTCCAACGTTTTATTTATAGCCACCTTTTGTATAATTGATATGCACATATTTATTTTTGCAGAATACAACAGATTGTACTTTGGGGAATGTGCTGTTCGGGTTTTTTTCTTTTAAAGACAATTCTATGTGTTCGTATGGCGTTCGGTAGTTTCCGTTTGTCGCTTTAAATTCAAGAAATAAATATAAAAAATATTGAAACAAAAATTTTAAAAAAATAAACTTATATAAACAATGTAACAAGAGTAGGTGTCAGTTCCTGCTAATATAACCTCAGGAGATAAAAAGAGAGCTTAAGCGAGAGAGACCTTAGAAAGTATTTGAAAGTGGCTAAAGCTATGTCAATGAAGTTTAAAATACGATTCATAATTGGTACGAAATTGAGCAGGAATTTTAAAAAAGTCGTACTGGTAGGACGATGAAATAAAAACCGTATTTGTATTATGTGCCATAATTGGCGCCATCTATATGTGAATATGTTTTAATGGACAATATAAGTTAATGAGTCCTGCTTTAAGAGACAATTTGCAATATTAACACTTGTAAGCCCTCAAAGTATGCTATAAAGATGCCAATTAATTATATAAAACAATAGGCGCCATCTGTTTGTGAGTATGTTTTACAGAATATTGACAAATAATACCTGTCTTAAAAGAAACAACTAAAAAAGGAACGAATTTGAAAATAAATAAAATCCGTTAAAAATTCTCTGAAAATCTTAAAACTACCGAATATAGCCGTTATATTGGGATCTATCGAAGATAGATTGCCTGCATAGGCAGCTTTTGTCATAAGTCATTATAATATTCAAATACGAAACTTGAAAAAAATTCGGTGAATAATGTAGCTAAAATCATAAAAATACCAAATACAGACCTGAACCTACGTAAACAATTTTCTGACACAGGTTGTAGTACCTATTAGGAACTTTAAATAAGAAATTTTAAACAATTTCGGTGAATATTGTGCCTAAAATCGTCAAAATACCGAATTTTGGGTGCACTGATATATGGGGCCTATACGAAGACGTGGGCCTGCATACGCATTTTTTTGTCATAGGCTGTAGTACCCATTACGAATTCTAAATACGAAATGAAAAAACAACTCCGGTGAATGATGTCCCTAAAATCTTCAAAATATCGAATACGGGGAGGTACCGTTATATAGAGGCTATACGAAGGCGTAGGCCTGCATACGCATTTTTTTTGTCATAGGCTGTAGTATCCATTACGAACTTCAAATACCAAATTTGAAACAATTCTGGTGAATAATGTCGCTAAAATCATGAAAATACCGAATATAGGGACGTACTGATATATGGGGCCTATGTAAAGACCTGGACCTGTATAGACAATTTTCTGGCATAGACTGTATTTTCCACGAACTCTAAATACCAAATTTGAAACAACTCCGATGAATAATGTCCGAAAAATGTTCAAAATATCGAATATAGGGGGGTACCGTTGTATGTGGGCTATACGATATCGTAGACCTATATAGACATTTCTCTCCCAGGGGGTAAAGTGCTCAGAAAGAACTTCTCGTATGGGTTTTTAGACAATTCCATTGAAAAATTTAGCTAAAATCATCAAAATACCGAATATATGGAGCTACCGTTATATGGGGGATATACGATATCGTGGACCTATATAGAGAATAATTTTCCAGAAGGTAAAGTACTCAGAATTAACCCTTTTGGTGGATTTTTAGATAATTTCATTGAAAAAATTTGCTACAATCATCAAAATACCGAATATCGCGGGGTAGCTCTATATGGGGGCTATACGATATCGTGAACCCATATAACCCATCTTCGAACTTGATCTGCCGGCAGATAAAAGACTGGTCTGTGGAAAATTTTAGCCTCCTATCTTTATTCATTTTGGCTCTATCGTGATTCAACAGACGGACTGACAGGGCTAGATGGTCTTAGAATTTTTCGCTGATCAAGAATATATGTGCTCTGTTATGTCTAAAATTATTATTTCGATGGGTTACAAACGGAATAACGAACTTAATATACCCTCCATACTATGTATGGTGGAGGGTATAAAAATTGCAATATTATCGCCCTAAAAGTATGCTTTAAAAATGCCAAATGTAAATGGGAAAAAGTCACTTTCCACATGACTCTGATATGACGTGTAAACTAGTAAGGTCGCCATCGTATCTATTATTGGATATCTGCGTCAATTTAAAATCGTTAGATTTATTTTGATTCAAATACATACATACATACATTTAATTTCGATTTCCAATATTTTGCCTACTTATGATTTTGAAAACATTTCAAATTTGAAACACCCCCCAACTGAAAACAATGAAATTTTGGAATTTCCTCCCCGTTCCACTTTATTTTAAAATGGTGTTAATCTTTAAGAGGGAATTTGAAAACAAGTGCATAATCAATATGACAAACACACACACACACACACCCATCAATACATATGTATGTATTTACGAATATGAAAACCCGAAGGGTGGTGGTTGTGTGACAACAATTCCTCTTAAATTCACTCAGATGTTGTAAATTGCCAAAAATGTCAACAAAGAGAGGGGGAGTGAACAAGAAGTGAATGGCAATTTGGTGGTTAGAGTTAATTATATGAACAAGAAGAATGCAATACAAAGAATGTGTATGTATGCCAGAATTAACAATGATTTTATAATCGAAGACTCCAAGACACACTCACACACACACACATTCAAATGACAGAACAAATAATCATAAATTATGGTCCATATTTGATAGCATTATAATATTAATAAATTTTTGGCACACATAACGTCGTGGTAAGTTTTATTAGAAAAGAATAAGAAAATGTAGTCTGTGTGTGTGTATTTGTATGAGTATGAGTGGCTGTGGTGTGTGCAATCGTTTCCAGATTGCTATTGAGTTTCACTTATGTAATTAAAATTTTATTTAATCAAAATTTATAGTTTGTCATAAAATTCTTTAATAGCACTGAGGGTGAACTGTACGAATGTCACAAGAACATCAAAATATACGTCAGTATATTGATAAAGAAATAATTAATTTATGTTGCAATAAATAATTGGATATTGGAATAGAGAGAGAACTCTCGAAGGTCTAAGACATTTTCAAGTTATTATATTTCAAAAAAATAAATAAATAAATAAAACTATTCTCTCGTGGTTGAGAATTCCAAAGGAACATTGAGCGTGTTTCAACGGAAAAATAAACAAAAAAATATATAAAAATATTAGATTCGAAAAAACCCCTCCCAAATTAAAATTATTATTACGCACAAATTAATATAGCCTTATAAACAATTCTTTGCAAAGAGTTCGTCAGATATCAGTGCTTAATTCCTGTTTATTGCCCAATGGCGCCCAAGAACACACTTACGTGAACATTAAATTTTAATGACATTTTTCGTATCTAAATTGCAAATATGTATTCGATAGACTGATAAATTCAATCTGGTCTTGAATCGAAGCTTGGTTGTTGTCATGCAGCCCCATGACGACCAACATCACGCTATCAAACCAAATCACAAGTATATCCTCGATAGCCTCACAAATTCCATCTTTATAGTCTTGACTAGACGCTGGGATATTGGTCCCGAAAAAAATATGTCCCATATCAGCCCAAAGGCGCCCAAGAGCACGCTTAGGCGAGCATTTCCTTTTGATGACATTTTTCTTCGATAGGCTCACAAATTGCAAATTTGTGGTCTTTAATCGACACTGGGTTCTTGGCATGCACCTTATTTTTTGCGGCCTTAAAGAAATAAGACGAATATCAGCCCAAGGGCACGTTTACGAGACCATTTCCATTTCCTTTGGATGACATTTTTTATAACTAAATCATAAACATGTCCTTAGCTCACAAATTACACATTTATGCTTGAATCGACACTGGATGGTTGACATAGATCTTATTGCAAAATATCCTAAAGAAATAAGTCACATATCAGGCCAAACGCTCTAGATAACGCTTACGACTTTCATAACTAAATCGCAAATATTTCTCCAATATTTTCATAAATGTCATCCTTATGGTCCTGATTGACGCTGGATTGTTGGCTTAGATCTTGTATTATGTGATCCCAAAAAATAAGTCGCATATCAGCCTAATGGTGCCCAAAAGCACGCTTAAAGTGTTATATAGTCTCATAAATTACATCTTTATGATATTGAATCGATGCTGGATTGTTGCCATAGACATATGTTAAACACCAGCCCAATGGCGCCCAAGAGCACGCTTAAAGTACCATATCCTTTTCAGGACATTTTTTCTAACAAAATCGCTAATATATCCTCGACAGCCTCATGAACTACTTTTTTGGGGTGTTGGCTCGACAATGAGTTGTTGGCATTTATGTGGTT
The DNA here is from genome assembly GCF_030504385.1 of Musca domestica. Taxonomy (NCBI): domain Eukaryota; kingdom Metazoa; phylum Arthropoda; class Insecta; order Diptera; family Muscidae; genus Musca; species Musca domestica. Next base: position 525,309 of record NW_026712393.1, on the reverse strand, counting down.
CCAAAGAAATAAGTCAAATATCAGCCAAATGGCGCCCAAAGGCACGCTTACATTACTTTACCTTTTCACGTCTTCATATAGCCCCCATACAACGATACCTCTCTATATTTGGTATTATGATGATATTAGCGACATTATTCTACGGAATTGTTTTAAATTTCGTATTTGAAGGTCCTAATGGATACTACAGCCTATGACAAAAAAATTACTTATGCAGGTCCACGTCCTCGTATTTATATAGTATTAGATACATTATAGATCGAAATTGTTTCAAATTTCGTATTTAAAGTTCGTAATGGTTACTAGAGCCCATGACAAATAATTGCGTATGCAGGTCCACGTCTTCGCATAGCCACTATATAATGGTACCTGCCTTTTTTCCGCTTTTTGATGATATTAGCGACATTATCCAACGCAATCGTATTTGAAGATCCTAATGGGTACTACAACCTATGACAAAAATTTGCGCATGCAGGTCCTCGTCTTCGTTTAGCCCCTATACAGCGGTACCTCCCAATTTTCAGTATTTCTATGGTATTAGAGACATTATAGACCGGAATTATTTCAAATTTCGTATTTAAAGTTCGTAATGGTTACTACAGCCCATGATAAAAATTGCATATGCAGGTCCACGTCTTCGCATAACCACTATATAATGGTACCTGCTTTTTTCCGTTTTTTTTATGATATTAGCGACCCATGTCAAAATATTGCGCATGCAGGTCCACGTCTTCGTATATCTACCATATAACGATACTTCCCGATATTCGGTATTTTGATGATTTTAGTGGCATTATTCAACGGAATTGTTTCAAATTTCGCATTTAGATTTCGTTATGGGAACTACAGTCTATGCCAGAAAATTGTCTGTGCAAGTCCAGGTCTTCGAATACCTCCCAATAATTGGTATTTTATGATATTAGGGACTGAAACTGAATTGTTTTAAATTCCGTATTTAAAGGCCCTAAACGGTACTACATCCTATGAGAAAAAAATGCCTATACAGATCCCCGTCTTCGTATAGCCCCTATATAACGGTTTTCATTTAAACGGTATTTTTCTACGAAATGACTTCAAGTCAAGTCAATGGTGGCCCGGCCGAACTTTTTTTGTATTTATTTCCCTTTCGAGACGAGCTTAAAGATCTGAAATTTGCAGTGAAAAGGAAAGCCGGATAGACACTATCACACACTCGCCACTATGCAATTCATTTCGCCATTGGCGTCTCACCAGGCATATTTGGTGTGGATGATGGCTTTCAAGGGCCGTTCTCTGGAAAGTAGTATTTCTTTCGAACTTATTGCTATCAAGCATATGTAACCACTTATTTTGTTTGCTGATATGTGTTTTTATTTAGAACGAAAAAGGGCGAATTTTCCAGGGCTGGGGGTCGTGCAGAAAAGCCAAGAAGTGAAAAACACTAGAAGCAAGCGGCCGGTGAAGTTTGTGTTCGAAAGCAACAACACCATAACTTGATTTGGTGGTACGAGATTACTCGTTGAGAGTAGAATCTGCTCGATTTCGACAAAATTTTACTCTCATTTAAAAATATGCTCGCTCTCTCACTCGTACTTATTCTTATTCTAGTCACATCGAAAAATGGAGTATACTCGATTTTTCACTACTCCCAAAAGTTCTCTCTCTCTCTTACTAGAATCCGAGTAAAGAGTGAACGCCTAAAAATATGCTCTAAATAACCTAAATATGGCAATTAGCTTCAAATATGACTGTAAAATGTTGTAAATGCTGGCATTAAGTCAAGGACTTCGAAAATTCCTAACTTATTAAAGACTTTTTTTCCTATACGATTTTTACCTTTCCTTCATTTCTTCTATAGTTGTCTCCTTTTTCATTATTGGCAAACAAAACATTTGTTTGTTTATAATCCTAATTCCTAAAATTGCTTTGGAATCCTTGATGTCTCCTTTTTCCTGTTAGTTTATCAAGCCTTTATTTGCAAAATATTTCTGAGTAAAGCAAACATGCATTTTTTCTATTTAGCAAAACAATTAACATTTTTATTAGCAATTTTTTTTTGTAACTACAACACATGCATATGTGTCGTATATGACATGATTACAACATATTTAGTTATTAGAATATTTACTGCTAAATTTGCTCTCAATATTCTATCACTTTCATTTAAATTCATCAGAGTTGGTGTAATCGAAAGGATTGCTACAGTTGCCGTTGTTGATTACAAATCAATGGGAATTTGTTTCACTTTGTAAAAAAAAGTTGTTGGTTTTTTTTTTGTCAAGCTAGGCAGTGAGTGAGTGTGTCTGTGTGTTTGTTTGTGTGAAGATGTAAATGAGTGGCTGAATGAATGCTGCATACAGACATACGAATGTGAACAAATCTATTTAGTTTAACGTTTTTGTTGTTGCCAAGCAACCGGTAAAACAAGAGGATTTGATAACGTCCTTGTTGCTGTTGCAGCTTCAATGGTTGTTGTTGCTGTTGTCGTTGTTGTTGCAAGGCAATTGATTTTCAGCATTTGTGCTTGATTACTAACTTCGACATCCGACATCTAAAAGCCGCAATCAAATGTCCTAGTCGCATTCATATGGTCACACTGGCATAACAATTGCTAGCTAACACACACACACATACATTGATAATACACATACAAGTACATATAGATGTGTGTATGCCTGTATCCATATCTATGATTGCAATGATTGTATAATCTATGTGTTTGCATGAATTGCCTGAATATGAGGAAGTCCGTTGCTGTTCGTTTTTCCGGTATTTATTTTTAAATGCATTAAATTTTCAAACATTTTCCACCATTGTGTGTGTGTGTGTGTGTGTGTCTGGCTGCACGTTTGTGTGTGTGTGTGTTCGTGTATGCAATGCTTATTTGTCAATGTGTGTTGTTTTGGTTTTTTGTTGTTGTTGTTGTTGTATTCACATTTGTTTTGCAATTTTAAAACATTTGTTGTCATCGTTTGCAAACAATGTTGCTATGAATATCTAATATTTTCATGGCATAATTTAGGGCATCATAAAGTCAATTTGATAAATTATTATCTCGTTATGGACAAAACAGCAGCGACATTTTTTCTGTTCATAGAAAATATATGGCAAATATGTTGATGATATACATTTAATAAAAATGCAATACATTCTTTCGTCTACAGTAGTTTAGAGATTTATGAAATTATAAATTTCATAAACATGATGAAAAGCTGCATATTTTTAGGATGAAGCCTACTAAGAGATTTCCTATATTAAAAGTTGATAAAAATTCATGACCGATTCTTATGTAAAGCGACTAGAGAAAATATGGAACAAGTAAAAAAAGACCTAAGTTCGGCGGGACCGAACTTTTAATACCCTCCACCATTTGGAAGGAACTCAAAAATTAAAAAAAAAAATCTTTAAAAAATACCGTCTAAATGAAAATCGTTATATGGGGGATATCCGAAGACGAGGGCCTGCATAAGTAAATTTTAGTCATTAGCTGTAGTACCGATTCCGAACTTCAAATACGAATTCCGGGGAATAATGCGGCTTATATCATCAAAATTCCGAATAAAGTACCTTTATATGCGGGCTATATGAAGACGTGGTCCTGCATAGACTACTTTCTATCATAGGTTATAGTATCCATTACGAACTTCAAATACCAAATTTTAGACAATTCCGATGAATAATGTCGCTAAAATCGTGAAAATATCGAATATTGAGAGGTAGTGTTATATGTGGGCTATACGAAAACATGGGCCTGCATATGAAATTTTATTGCCATAGGCTGTAGTAACCATTAGAAGCTTTTAATACCAAATTTGAAACAACTCCAGTCTACAAAGTCTCTAATACCATACAAATACCGAATATCGAGAGGTATGGTTATATGGTGGCTATACGAAGGCGTGGACCTGCATAGACAATTTTCTGTCATGGGTTATAGTATCCATTACGAACTTCAAATACCAAATTTGAAACAATTGCAGTCTACAAAGTCTCTAATACCATACAAATACCGAATATCGGGAGGTATCGTTATATGGTCGCTATACGAAGACGTGTACCTGCATAAAGAATTTTCTGTCATAGATTATAGTATCCATTACGAACTTCAAATACTAAATTTGAAACAATTCCGGAGAGTAATGTAAATAAAAACATGAAAATACCGAATATTGTGAGGTACGGTTATATAGCGGCTATACGAAGACGAGGACCTGCATAAGTATTTTTTGTCATTGACTGTAGTACCGATTCCGAAGTTCAAATACGACATTTGAAACAATTTCGGTCTTTCATGTCTCTCAAATAATAAAAAGGCGCGGGCCTGCATAAGTAATTTCTTGTAAAAGGTTGTAGTACCCATTAGGACCATTAGGATACGAAATTTAAAACAATTCCGTAGAATAATGTCGCTAATATCATCAAAATACCGCATTTCGGAAGGTACCTTAATATGTGGGTTATACGACCTGCATAGAAACCTTCTGTCATAGGTTGAAGTATCCTTTAAGATCTTCCAATACGATTCTGGTCTATAATATGGGCAACATCATAAAAATACCGAATATTGAGAGCTTATATGCCTGCTATACGAAAACGTGGGCCTACATATATAATTGTTTTCATAGGCTGTAGTAACCATTACAACCTTCAAATACCCAATTTGAAAAATTCCAAAGAAGTTGTCATGATATGTAAAACACTTTTAGGCATTCCTGTTTTTTATGGCCTTTTCGACGTCAACTCATTCGTTTTTTTTTTTTTTTTCAGTGACCACAGTTTGTCGCAATGTTTAATTAAAACCACAGTATATATATTAAACTTTTTTCAAACTATGCATAAATTATTGACATTATTTTTATTTTTATGTATAATTGATTTATGATAGCCATCCAGAATATTCGACAAACGTAAGAGCTAATAGAGGTTTTGTACTTCAACAAATTATTAAATAAAATTCCAATAAAGGGTGTTTCATAAACGACATGGAAAATTAATAAAAAAAATAGTTTTAACATAAAATCCAGACGCATAATAAAGTGATGCAAGAGGTCAGGTTCGAAAAAAAAATAGTATTGGAATCTTTTTTGGTATTACTTAAATTACATATAATATTACTTTCTAGTTTTGTAAAATTCCGGTTCTCGTATTTTTCGAAAAATTGAAATAAATAAATAAATTTTTACAAAATATAGTTAAAACTCCCTTTAAATAAGATTGTATCAAAATATTCTACAAAACAATTTGTCATAAAATTCGGCTCAGAAAAAATCAAAAGCCTAAATCTAACCAGGAATTCATAAATATTAAAAATCCATTTTAGGGTCTTTGAATTTATGCCAAACATAGCATAATTTTAAAAGGACATCGTCAAAGACAAACATATTCTTCATCAAATATCAACATGAGTCTCCAAAGAAATGAAATCTTTATTTCAATTGAATGTCAAGAAATTTTGAAAAAAACAAACTCGAAAATATTTCAATTTTTTTATCAATTTTTCCACTGCCTTTTTCGAGTTGACGCCTGCAAGTAACACAAAATATCGTTTTAGACCGAAAATACGACCAAGGCCCTTGCAAAAAATGAAATCAGGTGGTGTCTGTACAAGAGAAGAAGTCAAAATACTACTCAGTAAAAGCAATATTTGGCGAAAATGTAACTAAAACGTAAAAAAACCACTGGAAATGGTGATTTCCAGATCCACATGACCTATTTTGTAAACCAAGGATTCTCGAAGTAGTTCAAATCTCTCGATAAATTGTCATAGCTCTATATTTTATATTTCAAAATATATGTCAACATATTGGGGCTATATAAAGACCCAAAAAAGTTTAGCCTAAGAACCCGAAACTCTTTTGGGAGTTTGATCTACAAGCCGAGTTCTATCAAATCCACTTTGAATTTTCCATAGTCCAAACTGGCTATTAGACCGTGAAAATATAAGAAAAATTCCAGCAAATTCGAAAAAGTTGTTGATATGGCCGAAAACAAAAGATTTTTTAAACCAAAATGGATGATATTTTTTAAAGGTACGTATTAGGTAAATATATTTCTTTCTTTTGAAAATTAACAACGAAATTTGATCTAGAAAATTTCTTTTTTTAAGACTTTTTACCAAAAATATTGTATTAAGGAGATTTTGACTTAGAATCGAAACATTATTCGCCGGAGTTGTTTCAAATTTTTAGACTTCGTAATGGGAACTACAGTCTATGCCAAGAAATTGTCTATGCAGGTCCAGGTCTCCGTATAGGCCCCATATATCAGTAGCACCCTTTATTCGGTATTTTGACGATGTTAGGTGCAATATTCACTGAAATTATCTGAGATGTCGTATTTGAAGTTCCAATAGCTACTACAGCCTCTGACAGAAAATTGTGTATGCAGATATAACGGTACCTCCCTATATTCGGTATTTTGATGACTAGTTACATTATTCACCGGATTTAATTTTTTTTTCAAGTTTCGTATTTGAATATTATAATGTCTTATGGCAAAAATTGCCTATCCAGGTTCACCTCTTCATATAGACCCCAATATAGCGGCTATATTCGGTATTTGGTAACTTTATCACATTTATATAAAGCTTTTCTATATCAGCGCTCAAAATATATATTTTTGAATCCTTGCCAGTCTCAGTAAAATCTCTTTCAAATTTAAAAAAAAAATGTGATTCGCCTTAAAGTATGCTATAAAAATGCAAAATATCATATTAGGGACATTCTAAGGTGACTTTATCACATTTTTATATAGCTTTTCTATATCAGCTTTTCTATATCTATATCATATTTTTTTGAATCCTCACTAGTATCTGTAGTATTTCTTTTAAATTTAAAATATTTTGAGACGCCCAAAAGTATGCCGTAAAAATTAAGAAAAAAAAACACATTACGTATCATGCTAGGGATGTATCTAAAATTACTTTATCGCCTTTATTGTCTTTATTTTTGCCAACTGACTTTATCAGACATAATTGCCTCCCCTTAATTTACTAGCTATACAGCAATGCGTAGACTTTCATCACCTATGAGACTCCTTTTAAATAATAAATATTTTTTTAATTTTTTTCTAATTACTCTCTTAATTGCAATGATTGCATATTTACATTAAATGTCACAATAAATTTTATTTAATTATTTTTTTTATTTTGAACAATTACCCTTCACTCCTACTTGCAACTACCCTTTAAATTGAGATTCTGTTTCTCATGCAGGCACATTTATCGTAATTATATGAAATTACATAATTAACTACTTGTTATAGGAGAAGGTATGAACGCAAATTTATTAATAACAATAATAAATTATCAATGGTTGGAATGAAACAGAACAGCAATTAAATAAATTGGATTTCGTTGAAAATGCGGAAGAGAACGCGCGGAGTTCAATAATGAGTTATGATATGAGAGCTAAAAATTGCGATTGAAAACAATATGTCGACAACAATTTGGCTTTTTATATTTTTTATAAAATAATTATTTATTTTTATAAAATAATTATTTATTTTTATAAAATAATTATTTATTTTTATAAAATAATTATTTATTTTATTTAATTTTTAAATATTTTAAAGTTTAATATTTTTCAAAGAAAATTTGTAAATTGTAAAATAGAAATTTATTTTTGTGTCTTTTATGTTTATATATTTCAATGATTAATATCATTCAACGCCTTGCCATTACCAAGACCCCTCAATGTGCTATTGAGAAATTGAGTAATTAGCTGGCCAGCTTTTTGACATTTCAATGCATAACCTAAGGCGCCAGCACACTTGTACATTTAATTGCCTGAATTTCGGTGATCATTTCTTTATTTACTTTTTTTAATTAACAATGCTTGCTTGGCATTTTAATAGCATTATTGATTCATTAAATTGGACTAATAGCCAAAAATAACTTAATTAAATTTCTTAAGGCAAAACTCAGAATTGTAGTAGGCCTTACGGTGACGATAATTTTTATCTGATTATCATCAACATGACTGTCAATCAAATTAATTTTGGCCGGTGTTTATAACACCATATTACAAATCGAAATGCATTTATTTTGTGACACAATCTTGGATACAATGGCTCTACCCCACCTCTTCCTTCAGCCACATTCTAAATACCCGCAACAAAGAGATTATCGCCGTGATTGCCACAAAGCGATATATGACATAACTCTACTATAACAATTATAACAATGATTAATCATACATTACATTTGTATAAAATTTATATAAAGAAATTGTATTATTTTCTTCTTATTATATAATGTGAACTAAATAATATCACCCACCCTCACAATCACCCCTCACCACCATTACCTCCCCAAAATCTTTGTTATTGCAGGGAGGTGTTAAACGAAGAAATGTAGAAAAATCAATTTTATAGTCTTCTATATATGTACATTGAACTATACATATGTAGGTATGTATATGTACATACATTTTGTTGTTGTTGCTCTTACTTTTGAATATTGCGATGATAAGCAAACATCTATAAAAATAGGCCAAAATGTCAAGTCAAAGTGTGTCTCACTCTGTCGTGTTGCTATTTGTGTGCAATGGAGGAGGAGGAGGAATGTGGGGGGTCAGAGGAGTGGAAGAAGTTTTTGCCTACCACCCTTATTTTTCTCGCCAGTTGATTTAATGTTCTTTGAAGAGGTAAATGGAAACTTAAATTGCAAATATTGAGAGCGGGGAAAATTATGTAGAAATTTAAATCTTAAATCGTTAGATAAACTTGATTTTTATCGAGTTGGAAACTTCAATGATCCTCATAGCTGTTTGGAAAACTCCCTTAAGTACGTCGGTGTATGCCTCATCTATAGTATGCTACATGCAAAATTTGAGTTTTAATTTCTGCTCTAACAGGGTAGAATTTTTAAATTAGATTTTAGGGTGAGAAGACCTACTGGTCCTCTTAAGATCTTCTCTTCTATGAAAAGAAATTTAAAAATTAATCATTGCATTTGCAACACCTCGAAATATTTGTCGGAGACCCCAAAACGTACACACAGGGTGAGACAAAAAAAAGTCAAATTTTTGCAAGAAAGTCAAATTTTTACATTTTTTTCTTTAATTTTATTGAACAAAAGCAAAAAATGTCGGAAATAGTATCAAATTTTAGAATAAGCTTAGATTTGTTCGAATTGGTTACCTTTGGGACGAATTATGGCCTTCAAACGGCCAATGAAACCCTCACATGCTGCCCGAAAGTTGCTCTGTGGTATTTTGCTCCATTGCCGGTGAAGCGCTTGCTTGAGGTAATCGAAACTATAGTATTTTTTAGTGCCAACCTTGCTTTTCAAAATACTCCAGACATAATAGTCCAACGGATTGGTATCCGGAGATTTTGGTGGCCATTGTGCGCTGGAAATGAAGCAAGGAACCTCATTTTTTAACCATTCTTGGGTGGCGCGTGCTGATTCCTGTTGCAATTTCCAAGGTCTGCGGCCAAAATGTTTGCGGGCCCAAGGCATTAATACACCCTCCAGAATATTCACGCGATAATATTCGGCATTTATTCTGATTCCTCGGCCGATTAATACGAGCGGAGAGTGACCAATGGCTGTTATGGCGGCCCGCATCATCACCATGGCCGGCGCTTGAGTTCTGGTGGCCAACCGAAGGTGCACATTCTCAGCTGACCTCTTTGGCAAGTAAACACGATCATTTGTTTGTTTACAAACTGCTAGACAACGAATGTTTTCTCATCGGAGAAAACCAAATTCGGCAGTTCACCACTTTCGGCCAAGCGAAGCAACTCATTAGCTCTTTTGAGTCTATTTTCTTTCTGTGCGGTGTAAGTTTTTGCACTTTTTGGAATTTCAATGGCTTTACCCCGAGCTCATTTTTCAATATTTGTCGAATGGATTTTTGCGATATGTTCAGCTCACGAGCCATTTTTCGGCCACTGTGACGCAGGTTTCGATCAAGTCGCTTTTTCACTTTTCCGTCCACTTCCTTGACTTCGGGCTACGCTACCAGTATCACAAAAGATTTATTCACATTTAAATACTGGAGGACTCTAACGATAGCCACTTGTGGTTTTCTAGCCAAATATAAAGAAATATAAACCTCAAGCTCTTCTCTTCTATGAGAAGACCTAAAGCTCATCTCTCTTCCTCTCAAACTCTTCTCTTCTATGAGAATACCTCAAGCTCTTCTATGAGAAGACCTAAAGCTTTTCTCTTCTCTGAAAAAACCTCAACCTCTACTCTTTAATGAGAATACCTCAATCTCTCAGGACTTAAGCTATTCTAGGACGAGACTTCAAGCTTTTTTATGATAAGACCTCAAACACTTCAATAGAATGACTTTTTTATCTCTTTTAGCGATGTCCGTCCGTCTGTCTGTTGTGATTGGTTCTGAAAATTGTCCACCTTTAGGTGTAGCCCCAATATAACCGTACCTCCCGATTTTCCGTATATTAAAGGTTTCGGCCACAATTTTAGGGTTCTCGGTAGATGTCTTTCCTTGAAAAAAAAAACGTTAGATTCAAGACCACTAATTGGTATAGCCCCCATGTAACTGTACCCTCCCGATTTTTTTTATTTTTGAGGTTTCTGCCAAACATAGTGGTGGAGGGTACAGAAAAGTTCGGCCAGGCCCTTTTAACTTGTTGATTAAAAATTAGCTGGGAGCGCGCCAAAGTATACTATAAAAATGCTAACATAAACTGGACTTCGCCCCACACTCTTGCCCTTCTTTGTGTCGTCCCTTATCTTTGTCTCCCGTAGTAGAGGTGGTCAAAACTAAATTCTCAACACGAATTATGTTAACTCCCGTTTCTTTGTTTAACACCCACATCACTGCTTCGCCTTCACAAAGAACTTAAACCAAGACATTCCTGGATTTTTTCTGATATGATTTGTGAGAACCTCCTATAGAATCAATGCATATATATATTTTCTCCAAGTTTCCTCAAACAAAGCGAAGTCGTCTCATCGAATTGAGATTTAAATTTCTAAGTAGACAAAAAGTTAGTCACATAAAAATAAAGCATACCTCTAGGAGCAACGTTACGATAATTGTCACTCTCAAACCAGGGTAAATCAAATTGAATTGTATCTCATTGTTCGTTCCCTCGGCCATATATCAATTTCTTTGTAAACATAATTTATGTGTTTTAACAACGTTCGGGGGGGAAATGGAATTGAATGGCATCAATGCGCCGTGTCTCCTCACACTGTCATCTTTCATTGACACCTTCTCCTCCAAATCTACAGGAAAAAAACTCGATACGATTCTTTTCCCCTGATACGCTAAGTTAAGGTGGTTTATTTAGTAATAACAATGATTTGCTGTGTTAAGCTTTTAACCTTATTTCTTGCTGTGCATCTAACAAATTTACATTTGACTTCCTCCAAGCGAGGGGGGGGGGGGGGGGGGGGGGGGGGAGGTTACTTTACGACGACAGCGCAGACGAAAGAACTGTTGAAGAAAAACTAAACTAAAAGCGAAAAGCTGAAAATACATGGAAATAAATACCAAACCCCTATACAACCACTTAAAATAATTGGAAAATTCGTATTCTTTGTTGTCGTTCTTGTTGTTGTAAATGACGTAGACGAGAAGAATTGTAAAAAAAGGGAAGATAAGAAAATTCACCACAATAAGCGTAGCGTACATATGACATGAAGTTAGTAGCTGTCGCTCAATATGTAGAAATTTATACAAAGATGTAGAGGGTCGGAAACGGTTATAAAAAGAAGCCAAAGCTAGATTGACTGAATATGTCATGGACACACGAAAAAAAAGTCACCAAAGTCACACACATACAACAGAAAAGATATGAGAAATCCAAGAGGACTTGGTCGTTTCTTTACAACTGAATGTGGTGGTGTTAGAAAATTTGGAGATGGAAATGTCAGTTGTATATTAATTTGGGACAATTTAGGGCTATTTTACACTTGATGTTAGAGTCATATGTAAAATGATGTTTTCTCATGTAAGCCTAAAACTATACTATAAAAATGTTAAAAAATATGAGGAGTTAGTAAGGTTAAGTTATATTTTATTGAGTCTTTTTTATCAATACGAGGAGTAAACCAGTTGGCTTTTAGTTGTTAATGTTTATTTCGAAGTTATTAAAACCGCCCAAAAGTAGGCAAAAAATTTTTGTTAATGAAATTGACAGTTGTATAGAATTTTAGTACAATCTAAGGCTAGTTTACACTTTTTATTAGTCATGTGTAAAATGACTTTTTATAAGTAAGCCTAAAACTATGCTATGAAAGTACAAAATATAAATTCATTTCAAATTTATTGAGTCTTTGTTTTTAACTAGCCTTTCGATTGTGAAGATTGAATTTAAATTATATTCCTAAATAATAAAAATCGCCCAAAAGTAGGCAACAAATTTTAGACAATGGAAATGACATTTGTATAGAATTTTAGTACAATTGAAGTGACTTTTTACAGGCATGCTCAGAAGTATGCTATGATTATACTAAATATAAATGTGAAAAATTATGTTCACATATGACTCTAACAGAATGTGTAAACTAACCTTTTGATTGTGAAGATTGAATTCAAAAATAAATTATGAAAACCTCCCAAAAGTAGGCAACAAATTCTAATCAATTTTAATGACATTTGTATACAAAATTAGTACAAATTATTGATAGTTTACACTTTATGTTATTTATATGTTAAGTGACTTTTTCGAAGGTAAGCCAGAAAGTAAGAAAAAAATATATTTACGCATGACTCCGACAGGGAGTGTAAACTAGCCTTTCAATTCAATTCAAATTTATTGAGTCTTTTTTTAACATGAAAATTTACAATTTTGAAGTGAAGAAAGAAATGCTTAAAACTATAATGTTTTGTTTTAATGACTAAAGCGTATTTTCAGCGTCTGGCTTTACTAAAATTTGTTAATTAGTGTTTACTAACCTAAGTGTGTAAACTAGCCTTTTGATTGTGAAGTTTGAATTCAAAGTTGTATTTCTAGGTTACCAAAACCGCCCAAAATTAGCCAAAAAAAAAAATTTGCAATTGATATTAAAGTTGTGTACAAATTTAGTACAATTTATGGTTGCTTTCCACTCCATGTTATGTATATCTAAAGTGACTTTTTCACACTCATTCCTAATAATATGCAATAAAAATACTAAATATAAATTTAAATACTAAATATAAATAAAAAAAATTATATATTGTAACATGATTTCCAATCATAGCCTTTCGGTTGTAAATGTAGAATTCAAAGTCATATTTCGAATGCCTAAAAGTAGGCAACACATTTTAGTCAATTCGTTTTTTTTTTCAGTTATTTAATTTTCCACATATTCCCCAAATTATAAACAAATTTAAATATCTCAGAGTTCCAAAATTTGTACAAAATTTTTGCCATCACCTCCGTATATTTTTGTTGTTGTTGTTGCTGTTCTTGCCATGGCATGTTACCGAATGTAATGTAATACCTAAAAGACTTCGTTAGTTAATTCTGTGGGAATATTTGAATAGAATCTACACAATCTACACAAAATGCTTTCCAACCAAACCAAAAACCAGGGGGACATAACACAGCAACAGGATCACAAAAAAAAACTCAACTACAACACGACATAAAGCCAAAATATGTAAATATTTTAATAATTGGATTACAAAGTGAATAATTTAAATCGCTTTAGTTTTGTATAGCGTTTACATTTTCGTTTTAAAGTTTCATTTCGTAGAATTTCTAATGTCAATCGTTTCTAGTTTCAGTGGAAAATAATGTGAAATGCAAAAAATTGATTTTAATTTTAATGAAAGTGGAAGAACTCAAAGGAGATTTCCGGAGAAAAAAAATGCATATTTATATATTTTCCTTCAGAAGAATAGGTTTTCATATGAAAGATAAATTGGTTTATTATTATTATTATTATTATTATTATTATTATTATTATTATTATTATTATTATTATTATTATTATTATTTATTGAGACTTCATTCATTTCATCAAAGACAAGGTATTAACAATAAATATCAGGGACACTTAAAACTATCATGTATTATTCTAATATCATTATATAAAATGGGTATGCTACATGCTTAAACATTCTTTAGATATGTAATTGTATTTAACAAATAGTCAATAAATAAGATAAATAGTGTTTGCTCCCGACACTTGCTGTAGCGAATAGAGTTAGATAAATTGGTTTTTAAAAGGAAATCCAGAGTTTTGTTTTTAAGGAGTAAAATAGATTAGTCGTGTATAGAAGGTTTTGGAACCGTCTATGGATCTATGGGTTAGGTGAAATAAATAAAATAATTAATCATGACATTGTAACAAAATATAAAATTGTTTTTCCATTGGATGAATAAAAGTAGCCTTCTTTGTAAGAAAAAGTCCGAAATTACCTCCTTAAGGAGTTCCATTTGCAGAAGATCTAAGTGGTATTTTTTAAATTATAAGAATGGTTCCCACAGAAAATATTGATGTGGTATTCTTAGAGAATACTCAAGTAGTCCCTTTAAGAAGGCCAAATGGACTCTAAAAAAGACTAAACTGGTATTATTAGAATATAATAGCAAATACACAAACCGCTTGCATTTTGTGTTGGCGCACAAGGGGTTAATTGGAAAATAGTTTTATTTTTATCTTAATGTTTTTTACTTTTTTTTTTTTTGGATAAATCGACGTATAATGGTGTATTTTAGGCCTTTTCTAAGAAGATTAAAATACCAAAAAGTCTTGCTCACTGAAGGGCAATAAATAGGGTTTAATTAAATGGGTCTTCTCATGGTCATTTTCTTATAGAATACTAAATAGGACTTCTCATTTAAAACCAGATTTGGCTTTTCATCGAAAGACAAATCTCTCACATCAACGATATCTCTTCAGAAAATACCTTGGTATTTTTCCCTTAGAGGAACGAACCTTTAGTTAGAACTTACAACTTTTTGGTTGGTAATCGAAAGGGCCGCTATTACGAACATTAATCGTACGTCGGGGGTCAGTCGACGAAGAGTTTCGTCTCTTTTGACCAAATCCATTTCAGGATATTTGGAGTCGATGTAGCGATGTCCGTCAATTTGTCTGTCTGGCTGGTTTGCCGATGTGCTCCAAATTTTTATCCAACATAGATCGAGTTCGGAGATCGACAATATCGAATAATTACAACACTTATAAAATGTAATGTAAGAATCCGATTGTCTTCAAATTTCACACATCCTCATAATTTTATTAACCCAAGGTGTAGTGTTAAGATGGAATATATCGCTCCACTACTTCTGGCACCTCTCCCACAAAAGGTCGAAATTTTCGAAAATAATAATTTATTGCACAGAAAGAGAAAGGATCATCCTATTTTGCTCCAACTTAGAAAATCCTAATATTTTCATGAGTGCTAGGTCAGGTGCGAAAATGGCCAATATTGGTCCACTCCATCAAGTATCTCCCCCACAAAGGTCAAAATTTCGAATAATTATAACTCTTATAAAATGTGATTTAAGAGTCCGATTGTCTTCAAATCACACACATCGCAATAAATTTCGAATAATTATAACTCTTATAAAATGTGATTTAAGAGTCCGATTGTCTTCAAATCACACACATCGCAATAAATTTCGAATAATTATAACTCTTATAAAATGTGATTTAAGAGTCCGATTGTCTTCAAATCACACACATCGCAATAAATTTCGAATAATTATAACTCTTATAAAATGTGATTTAAGAGTCCGATTGTCTTCAAATCACACACATCGCAATATTTTTATTAACCCATGGTTTGGTCTGAAGATGGAATATATCGTTCCACTTCTTCTGGTAACTCCCCCAACAAAGGGTCACAATTTTGAATACCTATGAAGCTCATAAATCTCGAAATTAACATCCGATTCCATTCAGACTTGGCACATTTCTATATTTCTTTAAGCACAAGATCTGCTATAAAGATGGTAGAGATCGGACCATTCCTTCAGGTACCTCCCCCACAAAGGGTCAAAGTTTTGAATAACCAAAATGACTATAAAATCCGAAATAAGCATCCGGTTCTTTTCATATTTCACACATCCCATTATTACTACTAACACAAGATCTGCTGTGAAGATGACCACTCCTTCTGGTACCTCCCTATAAAGGGTCAAAATTTTAAACAACCATGAAGCTCAAAAAACACGAAATTACTTTCCGATTACATTTGGACTTGATACATCTCAACATTTCCATCAACACAAGATCTGTGTTGTAAAGATTGGATCAATTTTTTTGGTACCTCCCCCACATAGGATTCAAGATTTTGAAAAACACAAACGCTCAACGAGAGCATCCAACTCTCTTCAAATGTCACGCATATTCATATTTTTGCTAATATTTTTGCGAGTATGTCTTTAATGCTAAAAGTGGCAGATATGCCCACCAAGTTTTTGCTGGATATTTGTTGTATAAATATAGTTTATTATAAAATAATGTATAATATATAGTTAATATAGTATAGCGTTCCTATTAAGTTTAAAAATCATTGGGAGCGCTTATTAGTATACTATGAAAATCTAAAAAAATTGACTTTACATATGAGTCTAACATGATATTTATACTAGCCCTTGGTAGCTTTTTTAAAGTAGTCCGCAATGACCATTTCTTTAGGAGACCAAAGGTATCTGTATCTATAAATTGTAAGTTGTATATATACAATCATACTTTTAGTGCATATTTTTAGGGGTACATATATATTTCCCTATTTAATAACCGTTTACATTGTTGTCCTCTGAAATCGTTATTAAAAATAAAAAATATAAGCGATATAAACAAATTCTCATTTTTTTCTAAAATATTTTAATTTAGATTTTATCTAAACTTGTTATTTCATATTAAACCAATGTGGCATTGTGTTTTTTTTTTTTTTTTTTGGTAATGGCAATACAAATATTTTACGTGACTTGAACAAAATTGACCCCCAGAGTGTCGCATGGTTTTTTTTGTGGCGTCTATGCAAGCAACAATAACAACAAATTAATAACGATATTGAAAGTCCAACCTTTTGGTAAAATGGAATTATTAAACAATATAATAAAATATTGACAATATTTAAAAGTAACTTTTGTCGCAGTTTCAAGGAATTTAACACATGGGCAATGTTTCAAGGATTTTTACACATTGCCAAGGATGTGATTAACATTAGCTAACTGATGGTTTATAAATTGTGTTTTAATATGTTTCCCAACTCATAGTTTGAGGGGCAATTGGTGACTTTGTATAGAACAAAAGGGGTTCGTATTAAAGGGGGTATTCGAATTTTAATGAATTTTAAAATTTCAAAATCAATCAATTTAGTTTTGCCAAAGAATCCAAAATGTAATCTTTTTAATTATCAAAGCCCAGTAACTATTTTACATACGTACCTTCTAATTAAATGGATCCAAAATTGTAGTCAACTTTCAGGATGTAGATTGTACCAAGTGGATGAGAATTGCGAATAGAATTTTTTGCCAAATTGCATAAAATATTTAGACAACATTATCAGCAAACAAAGCAGAAAATAAATATTAATAACAATATTTCACAAGCACTGGCGGCGGAAGCTATAACAAATGTCCGGATGGTGTTGATAGTGCGCTTTGCCATAATTAGGAGGGTTTTATAGCTGAAAGCAACACCCAAAGTGTACTTTAATGCAAATGCATTTAATTTTTCACGCAAAAAAATAGCAATGGAATAAATACATTGTCACAATGGATAGTTGTTGGCAAGCGCTAAAATACATAGACACATGTATACATATTTCTATAAATTTCTGTGAACACCCAAAAGTATGCAATAGGAATTTGTAAGTATGACTGAGAGTCAAAGCCCAGATGAAATGGCTGAAACTACAATCTTCTTTGTGGGTCTTGGTGCGTAGGTGGTTGATATGGCTGGGTTTTTGGAAATTCGTACTAAAAGGGAACGAAAAGTATTAAAATGTACCAAAAATGTAATACTTTCTACTTAACAAAGGAAATGAGGTAGAATTTTATGAAAATTGGAATGAGAGTCATTAATAGAGTGCAGGATGTATATACTGCAGGGATTTCAAAAATTCGAACTCTAACCTTACGAAAAGTCCCAAAATGGTACTTAAATACTATAATGGTACCATTTGCTATTATGTGAACGAATAGAGCTAAAATCTTGAAATTTGGTATAAGAATCTAGGTTGGAAAGTAAGTTTAATATATGAAGGTGGTTTTCGGAAATGTGTATCAAGTACTGTGTACTGAATGAAAAATACGAAAATGTACCAAAAATGTCAAAATGTGTATTAAACAAGGGAAATGAGCCAGAATTCAGAAATTTTAAATAAGAGTCACCGATGTGGTACAGGATAGATGTACCAAAGGGTTTCCGTAAATTCAAACTCTAACGTTACTAAATTTCTAAAATGGTACCATTTTGGTATTATGTGAACGAATAGAGCTAACAACTAGAAATTTGGTACGAAAGTAAGTTTGATATATGGAGGTGGTTTTCGGAATTGTGTAACAAGTGTGCAAACTGTACTAAATACTGAATGAAAAATACTAGAATGTATAAAAAATGTAATACTTTGTATTAAACAATGGAATTCAGAAATTTTACATAAGTATCGCCGATGTGGTATGGGATAGATGTACCAAAAAGATTTCCAGAAATTCAAACTCTAATGTTACGAAAAAATTTAAAAAGGTACTAAATTTCTAAAATGGTACCATTTTGGTATTATGCGAACGAATAGAGCTAAAAACTTGAAATTTGTTATGATAATCAAGATTTGAAAGTAAGTTTGATATATGAAGGTGATTTGTCGAAATGTGTACCAAGTGTGTGATCTGTACTAAATACTAAATGAAAAATTCTAAAATGTAAAAAAGTGTAGTAATGTTTATTAAACAAAGGGAATGAGCTAGAATTCTGAAATTTTAAATAAGTGTCACCGATGTGGATACAGGATAGTACAGGATAGATGTACCAAAGGGATTTCGGAAATTCAAACTCAAACGTTAAGTTCAAAAGTTCTAAAATGGTACCATTTTGGTGTTATGTGAACGAATAGAAATTGAAATTTGGTATGAGAATCCAGGTTGGAAAGTAAGTTTGATATATGAAGGTGGTTTACGGAAATGTGTACTACAAGTGTGCGGACTGTACTAAATGGTACTAAAATTTGGAAGACTTTGGATTAGGGTGAAGGGATGAAATTGGAATTTTGAATTGGAGTCCCTGTTGGCGATAGGCTTGTGATAAAGATGTGTTTTTGGAAATGTGTACTGCGAGTGCACGAAAAGTAATAAATAGTACAATTTTTGGTACAATTTGGTATTGGGTGAACATATAGTGCTTGAAAATTGATATTAAGGTCCCTGTTCATTTGTAGTCTTGGCATATGGATGTGGTTTTAGAAGTATGTATTATAATTGTACGAAAACTACTAAATGGTACTAAATTTGGTCTTGGTTGAAGGGATAGAGATAAAAATTCTGAAATATTGATATTTACAGTACTGTTGGTATATGTGTTTGAGATTTGAAGGCGGTTTGCAAATGCGTCTTATATTTGTACGAAAAAGTACTAAATGGTACTAAATTCAGTAATGGGTTAAGGGATAGTGCTGGAAACCTCAAATTTAATATTGAGGTTTCTGTTGGAATTCAGATCTGGAGGTGGTTTTGGAAATATTTGCTATGATTGTACGATAAGTACTAAGTGGTACTGTATTGGGTGTTGGGTGAAGGGATAAAGCTGGAATCCCGGAATTCGATATTGAGGTCTCTGTTGGTATCTGGTGTTGAGATCTATTGTGGTTTTACAAGTGCGTACTATAATTGTACAAAAGTACTAAATAGTACTAAATTGGGTATTGGGTGAAGGGATAGAACTGGAATCCCGAATTTTGAAATTGAGGTCTACGTTGGTATCTGGTATTGAGATCTGGAGGTGGTTTTAGAAATATGTACCATGATTTTACGAAAAGTGCAAAATGATATTAGCTTTGGACTACTGTTGATGTCGAGGAGAGGAATGTAGATTGTTTCAGATATGCGTAATAAATGTTACTAAATTTGGTATTGGGTTAAGGGATGAACTGAAATTCTAAAATTTGATATTGAGATGGCTGTTAGTTTCTAGGGTTCACATATGGGGACGTTTAATTGGTTTTGGATAAAAAATTTTGTGGGCATCCATTGTGCAATGGTTTTACTAATATCCTCCCCGGTAAACTTAAAAAGATTTTGAAGACTTTTTGGTGTGAAAAGTAAACCTTTTTCTATTATTCTTTTCGAAAAAGGATACATAAACCTTGAAAGTCTGAAAATTTAGTAGAATGTGTGACATTTTGATTACAATATTTTGGCTCACTTAATTCTGCATTTTTAGCACTAACAGGGCCTAACTCGAAGTGTTAAAACGAATCGAAAGCTTTAAGGTGGATTTTTCGCTGACGAAGTAGCCGGTACATATTCTATTAATTATTGTGGACGCCCAAATGTATGCAATAGTAATTTGCAAGTTTTTGTTGTTTGCAATCACACATATAATATTTCAAATCTAGTGGAGAAGCTTCCATAGAAGAATTAATCAGAACTTTTATGTATCTAACATCCTACCAAAAACTTTTATTACACCATTTTATTAAGTCTGAATCTTATAATAAATTGTCTATTTCCATCTCACATTGCTCACTCTCCAAAGTATTGAATAATTAAAAATTTTGTTGAAAAATAAATTAGCATAATTTTAGGATGTCATACAAATGAATATTTTGCCAAAATTCATTTACATTACAATTTAAAGTTATTTATTCACACACATGCAATTCATTATCCCCCCCATGTCTCTTGACACAGGCGGAAGCACGTCGACACACAAACACACACACATACATACACATGTACAATTTCATTTATTTGCAACAATTGTAGATAAATTTCATTTCCAACTGGCTTTAATCCAAAATAGACAACATAAAATCGTAACTAGTGTAATAAAGATTTTGAAAATTTCATTCAGCTAATCTAGAGTTTGACAGGCAACTTATGTCGTCATGCATAATTTCAGGCAGAAGTTGACTACTCACATATTTACCAATTATTTAATAACACATATTTATGCCTAAGTAGTTGTAGTTGTTATTGCTATTTGAAAGCAAATTATGGTTATACCATACTTAAAGTGCTTTGTACAATTTGATAGCGTTAACAAGATTATTTTATTGCATACTTTTGCGTAAGTGTTTCCATGTGTGTGTGTGAAAGTAAAACTGCGAATACAAATGAATATGTTAAGGCTTAACATGTAAAGCCATACAATTGCCTAGCATTAAGGAGGGCAAAAACTTATGGGAAAATAAGAAAAATATTGAAATTATTGCTTTTTTTATTATTAACTAAAATACAATACAGGGTGAGATAAAAAAGCAACAAATTCAAACGCCATAATTGTTACGTTTTTTTTTTTTTCTAATTTTATTGAATGAAAGCAAAAATTTTCGGAAATAGCATCAAATTTTAGAATAAGTTTAGATTTGTTCGAATTGGTCACCTTTGGCGCGAATTATGGCCTTCAAACCAATGAAACCATCACATGCTGCCTCAATGTTTCTCTGCGGGATTTAGACCTATTCCCGTCGAAGCTCTGGCTTGAGGTGATCGACACTTTGGTATTTTTTGTGCCAACCTTGCTTTCCAAAATACTCCAAACACAATAGTCCAACGAATTGGTATCTGGAGATTTTGGTGGCCATTGTGCGCTGCAAATGAAGCGAGGATCCTCAATTTGTAACCATTCTTGGGTGGCGCGTGCTGAGTGCGATGGTGCTGAGTCCTGTTGGAATGTCCAAGGTCTGCAGCCAAAATGTTTGTATGCCCATGGCTTTGATACACCCTCCAGAATATTTTCGTGATAATATTCAGCATTTATTCTGATTCCACGGTCGATTAATACGAGCGGAGAGCGACCATCGGCTGTCACAAACTGCTGGACAACGAATGTTTTCTCATCGGAAAAAAAAACCATATTCGGCAGTTCACCACTTTCGGTGAAGCGAAGCAGCTCTTTAGCTCTTTTGAGTCTATTTTCTTTCTGTTGCGGTGTAAGTTCTTGCACTTTTTGGAATTTCAATGGCTTTACCCCGAGCTCATGTTTTAATATTTGCCGAATGGAATATTGCGATATGTTCAGCTCATGAGACATTTTTCGGCCACTGCGACGCGAGTTTCGATTAAGTCGCTTCTTTACTTTTCGAACCATTTCTGCTGATGTTGCTGTTTTCTTCCGTCCCCTTCCTTGACGTTGGGCTACGCTACCAGTATCACGGTAACGAGCGATGGTACGAGCCACAAAATATTTATTCACATTTAAATTCTGGAGTGCTCTAACGATAGCCACTTGTGGTTTTCCTGCGAAATGTAAAGAAATCACACTATCACGCTTGAATTCCACCATGATTAACTTTTTTTCTGGAAAATTCTCACAAACATGCTTTTGTACGCTCGTAAATAATATAATGAGCTGTCACTGGAATAATTTTAACAGCTATCGAATGAGTGGCTTAGAAATGACAGCAGTTTGAAGTTGGTTGCAGTTTTTTCATCTCACCCTCTATGTATTCTTTTATGGCCTCACATTGTTCGGTTTATCACATGAAGCAATAAAAGATTGATTGATAGGCATTAAATGAAAGATTAGTAAATTATTTATGCTAATAAATATTTATGGAAAATTAAGTGGATATGTCATTTAAAAATTTATTTCAAAATTCATATATTTTCGTATTACTTTTTATGTTTTTCCAAAGCTCTAAGTCCAACTTAATCGGAAATTCATTATCTAATTTATGCCCTTGATTTAAAGAGATGTTGCTTATTTTCTCATCCATTGTTAATGGATTGTATAGGTTTATTTTTAATCTATTTAAAGTTCTAATATCAACTTTTCGTATAAACCCTAAAAATATGCTTTATTATTGCTTTAAATATTGAATTAACAGCATATGTCCATTAACTATGCCATCATGGGGGGTTGCTCTTAACATAGATTGAGAGAGAGGGAGAGATGGAGAGCGAGAGAAAACCCCCAACAACAAACACAATTACAATGTAATTTATAAAACACACTTACACACACACCGTTTTTTAACCATTATCTTAATTAAGTCATTTTCAACGAGAATTTAACATTTTTCCATGTGTTTGTGTTTCCCGTTTTTTCTGCTGCCATTTAGGTCTCGGCTGGACAACATTTACATCTCAGCGGTGATATGAAAAGTAATGTGTCGGTGGCTACGCAGCAGGGAGTGTTCTTCAATCAACAGCAGCAGCAGCAACAACAACAACAGCAGCAACAAAATACTCAAAATACTCAGCAACAACAAACGCCTGGCAGCAATGCCGGTGGTCCCAATGGCCAACAGCAACCTCAACAGCAACAACAGCAGCAGCAGCAACAACAACCAAATCAAAATATGAACAATAATAACGGTAAGTGCCATCAAATTAACACTCAACTCAGTATCAAATTGGATTAGAGTGCTGGGCCATAACGCTCGGAAATAATTCAATTAACTGCCGTTATTGGCAAAAAAAAAAGATTGCAAATGAATGTGTTTCACTCTCTCTTGCAGGTGCTTCCGATGGTGGCTTTAGCATGTCACAAACACAGTCCATGAATTTCTCCCAACAACAATCACAAAATCCCGCAGCAGCTGGCGGAGGACCCCAGCAACAACAACAGGTGCCACCAAACATGAGACAGCGTCAAAATCAAAACCAAAATCCAGCAGCAGCAGGTCCGGGCAATAATGGGCCAGGTCCAAATGTGTCGGCGACGGGACCGAATGGTGGTCCCAATGTTGGACCAGGCCTTATGAACAATCCTCAAGTCCCTGGTGGTGGTCCAAATGTGGGTCCAGGGCCCAATAGCGGACCCATGAACTCAATGGGAGGACCAGGTGGCAATGGTCCCAATGTACCCGGTCCAAATGTTCCCGTTATGGGTGGACCCAATGGTCCTATGGGTGGCATGGGGCCGGGCGGCATGGGCGGTGGTGGTGGTCCCAATCAAATGATGTCGGCCGGAGGTATGAATCCCAATGCTGGACCCAATCCAGCCATGATGATGTGTCCCGGCGGTCCCAATGGGCCACCCATGAACATGAATCAAGCTAAATTCCGTCAGCAACAAGAAATGATGCGTGCTCAAGTCATGCAACAGCATGGCATTGGTTCTCGACCCCCACCACCGGAATACAAGGCCACACAGGCGCAGCTAATGCAGGCCCAGATGATGCAGCAGACGGTGGGCGGTGGTGGACGTTTCCCCAATGCAGCAGCGCAGGCGGCGGCAATGCGACGAATGACCCAACAGCCGATACCGCCATCAGGTAAATATTGTATTCTAAAATTTTAAATTTGAAGAATTGGTTTTTAATTTATTCCGATTTTAATGAGTAGCTTAGATTTATATTCAAAATTCAGTCCGGTTTTATATTTAGTTTTCATAAAAAATGAAAATATCAAATACTGTGGCTCACCAACGGGGCCTTCCGTTAAATTTTAGATAGATTCAGAAAATGAACATGGGGAAAGAATCAAAGGGAGAAAATTTTTAGACTAACAAGGGCCCCGATTCCGGATACCCACAGAGACCTCAATATCAAAATTTGAGGATTCCAGCCTTATCCCTTCACCCAATACCCAATTTAGTAACATTTAGTACTTTTTATAATTGTAGTACTTATTTACCAAACCGTTCCATATCTCACTCCTAGACACCAACAGTAATCGCGCTATAAATTTTCACGGTTTTAGCTCTATCACTTCACCCGTCACCTAATTTAGTTCACTTCGAATTTCGATAATTATTTGACTTTCCTGTTTTTTTTTTTTAGGTCCCATGATGCGTCCCCAACACTCTATGTACATGCAACATTCCGCTGGAGGACCACGCTCTGCCATGGGTCCCTATGGTGGACCAATGGGTCCTGGTGGTCCCCAAAGACCGCCTAATGTTCAAGTATCTCCCGATGGCATGCCTGTGGGCTCACAACAAGAATGGCGTCACATGATGATGCAACAGCAGCAGATGGGCTTTTCTGGACCCGGTGGTCCAATGAGACAGGGAGCGGGAGGTTTCAATGGTGGTAAGTTACATGGAACTAAGATTTGCGTTACAAAACTGAATTAAATTTTGTTTTGTTTTTAGGATTCATGGGCAGCGGAGGCGGTGGTCCCGGCATGCCTAATGGTCCCAATGGTGGTGCTGTCGGCATGGGTGGTCCCAACCCTGGCATGCAGCTAACACCCGCTCAAATGCAACAGCAAATGATGCGTCAACAACAAATGCAAAACCAACAAATGATGGGCGGCGGCCCCAATGCCATGCAAATGCAACAAATGATGCAACAACAGTCCATGCAGCAACAAGGCGGTCCCGGTGGTCCTGGCGGTGGCATGATGACACAAATGCAAATGACCAGCATGCATATGTCACAAACCCAAATTAGCATGCAACAACAACAACAATTTGTCCAACAAACCGCCACCGCCACACACCAACAACAGCAAATGCTACAAATGTCACAAGGTGGCGGTGTTGGTCCATCGGGTGCTGGTGGCGGCGGCGGCGTACCGGGTGGTCCCAACGGACCCGGCCTCGGTCCCGGTGGCAACGGCAACAATGTACTCTCCTCAACATCTGCCACAGTATCATCCGTCTCCAGCGTCGTGGCCACAGCGAACAGTGCCAATAGCATGAATCAAGGCATCAATTCGGTGGTTGGCAACTCGAATGATTTGTGTCTCGAATTTTTAGATAATTTACCCGTTGATGGTGGTAATTTCTCAACACAAGATTTAATCAATTCACTAGATAATGATAATTTTAATATACAAGACATTTTGCAATAGACATATTAAAACAAACTTACATATACATATATTTAATCACACACACACACACACCCGCATACATCTACATTTACATTTGCAAAAATGAAAAACAAAAAACAGAAAATCAAATTTTGAAATTGAAAAATGAATGCCACAAAGAAAAAAAAATTGAAATTAATCGAGTAAGAAAAATTGTTGCTTTGTTGTTGATATTGAGTTAGGCAAAAAGTTTGCAAAATTTGGTCTTTGTTTTGTATGACGGACGATGCGAAAATGAATTCGAGGGAAACACATAATTTCAAATGAATTCGAATTTTTTTGGAGTAAAATTCAAAATTCGAAAGACATATTATTTGAAATGGTGTATTTCTTTCGCATTCGTCATACCAAAACAGGCACTGAGTCAGAAATTTTAGTAACGGGACTACAAAGTTCATGGATTATTATCAATATTATATGGCGATCTGGTAAGATCTTAAAAAGGTATATCAAAATGTCGTTAAATTTACATTTTTTTACTTTGCTTTTTGTTAACAAAGTTTCATGAGATTTCAAAATGCAAATTTTAGGTAATACCAGATTGATATACAATATTGATAGTTAGCAAATTCACCCTGTAGTCCTGTGTAGTGCTACTATAACAAATTGAATCAATAAAATCAATTTGTCCTTGTAAGTCCTGTTCAGTCAAGGCAATTTTCGTTACTTCCCTTTGTGAAGCTATTGGACCACATAAAAGTATTTTATTGTATACAAAGACATTTACATAAACATACGTATAGGAAGTGTAAATATTTGTCTCCTATACAAAGTTTTGAACATTATAATCCGATATACATAAGTCGAAAACCATTTGACCACTTTTATAAATCTTTTGTATCTAAATTTATGACGTCACAACTTTAAATGTTATTAGAGATTTTGAAGAGCTATGTGACCAAATAGTCTTACGAATTGAGCAACGAAACGCCTTCCCTGGAACAGACACCAAGAGGCCCTAGTGTAACTGGCTCCAAACTACTTTTTGTATATTTCTAACTCAATAATGTTGAGTTGTTTATTTCAGTTTTATTTTTATTCTATTTTCCATTAAAACATTATTATTAAAATTACAAACATTATTTTGGGGTTTTTTAATTAATATAATACTATTTAGATTATTTTTCTATAAAATAGTTATGCAAAATATAAGTTAATTTTATTATATTTTCTTATATATACTGATAAAAAAACAAAACTTAAAATAAGAAACAAACAAATACAAAAAAAAAAAACAAAAATAAAAAAGAGTAAAACGCAAACCGCAAACACGGAAGAAAAAAAGCCCAAGTTTGTTGTTTTAAAAGTTAGCCAAGAGTAGAAAATTTATACTTAAATCAAAATAACAAAAAACAAAATCCACTCTAATTTTCATTACAACAACATTCCATTGCCAATATTTTATAAATAGAAAACACATAAATTTAAAAAAGAAAAATATGTAGAAATATTAACATCATGACATACATAAAGATTTTTTTTAAATTTTTCAAATTGACAGTATCCATTAATTGTATTATATACAAACATTTTTTGTACAATATAATTTACAATAACCCGAATATTACCGATTTTTTTCTGTATTCAATATTTTATATGCAATTTTTACCAAGTTTTTTTTCGTTACTATTTTAAAATTTAAGAAAACTAAAAATCCAACTAAATATATAGTGCCACCGAATATTAGTAAATAATAAAAAAAAACGTTCAATAAACAGGTTTCAAACAATAATAAACAAAACGAAAAGATTTTGAAAACTTAAAAAAATACTCTTTCCCTTTAGCAAATAATGCACCTAATATGTGGGATATTTAACGTAAACATATTTAAAAAATATTGATTCCTATAATTTTTGTATTGAGGTCCTCTGCTTGTATCTTTGGTGCGGTATATAATTAATTAAAGCAGATTTAGGGCTTGTTATGATTTAAACACAGACTATATATTCTTACAAATATTTTGTACTTTAACTCTAAATAGAGTTCCAAGCATGGAACTCTACTACTCTGAATAAAATACCTGGATGTTCTCTCAAAAATATGATCCCAAGTGTTGAATCTTTCAATTCCATGGTAAATCTGGTTAATATCATTAATGCGCGCCCCCAATTTAAGTTTCTTCAATCATTGATTTTGAAAATATATATATTTTTTTAAACAATAAAAACATACATAAAATTGGCAGAAATCGGGTAAACTTAGAAAAAAATGTAGTCAGCTGGTAGCTCTACTTTACCTTTTTAGTTTCTATACGAGGGAACCAATCTTTTTATCAGTTTAAAATTGTCTTTGGATATGAAATTAAATTAATTCCAAATGTTCACTGGTTCGGAATTTTTTCCTTTCCTAAGCTCCTCATATTACAAATTAACAGGAAAGATCAATAAAATGAAAAAGACAATTCAATGCTTATTTTTGAAATAATGTACATGTTTAATAATGCAGATCATGGTAGAAGAATATAGGTAGATGCATCAACGCTTGGGAACATTGATATGTCAAAATTTTTAAAAGAAGAATTTTTCTTCGTTCTTCATAAAATATAGGCTTTATTAGAAGTTTGTTTGATTTTGCTTTGAATTATAACATTTCCAGACCTAAACTAATTCAATATATTTCAATTTAAAAATGTATGTATTTCTTTAAATGTGTTGTTGTTCAAATGAACATATTTTATTCCTGTTATTGCTATTTGCTTTTGAATGCACAGTAGTGGAATTCTCTAAAACATACTTTGAGTTACCGACAAAAACCGGTAACTTTGAAACCCATAATTTGATATAAAAAATAATCTAAGGTTGAAAAGATTGATATCTTCCGGTAGGTCTTAGCGACTACTTTGATTTTGTCGTTAACTTACCGATAAATTTCATTAATTACCGAAATTATAATCTTTTTACTTTTACTGACTTCTGTCGGTAACTCAAAAAATGGGTTAGAGAATCGCACTACAGGAAGCCGAAATTTGAAGGTTTAAAAGACTAACATAGAGGGTGTGGATTAGCCTCGTGTTTCGAATTATCTAGTCGGTGGTTTTTGCAACTTTTCGCCCTGTTCCAAACAGAGCTGACACAATTTTGTGATATAAAACATGGGCCTTTTTCAGAAATACGTTTATTTCATTTCTTTGTATTTTAATGTGCTCTAAATTAAAACTTTTCGTGTCCTATACGTATTCAGTATATGTATTTCAAGTCTAAAATTGTAATTTTTGAAATATATTTTAAAATGTTTAGTTATTACAATTAACATATTTTGTTTCTGCGCTTGATATTAGTTTTTTATGAAGCTCATTGAATTTTTTTAGTATTAAAATATGGAAAAATAAAAATTCCAAATTTTAATGTTCAATTAAGGGAGTTGGTGAAAGCGAAGAATTCCATAAAAGTGAACATTTAGAACAGAAAATGCTCAAGACCAATTAACTCCGGCCCTGCTCTTTAATCTTAGTACTAAAGTTTTTCGTCCTTTGCAATGCTTCATTTTTACAATGTCATGCCGGAAGGGTTCATATAGACCATTTAATTTTTATGTAAAATACTGAGTTCATTTAAACCACTTCCAAGTGATTTGGAAATTGTAACATAATTTTCACCTCATAAAAATTTTTGAGACTTTTTTCAAAATAGCGTCTTATTCTACTCTCATTCTTTTTGAAAAACATGGCCTAGTTTATATGACATTTCTATCAAGTTTTCGAAAGTGAAAGTTGATGAAGGGAATATAGTCTACACAATTTTGTAGCACCCTAATGCGGCATATATAGCTTCCTAAACAAACAAAATAAATTATTGTTCCACCAAAGCCTTATGGCAAAGCGGATATAAGGATCATTTCTGATTTTATCACTTCCTCTACGAATCATTTTAATTTGTGTTTGTATCACTCACTAGTCCAGTTTTTATGAAATTTCTATCAAGTTTCCGAAAGTAAATGTTGATGAAGGGAATATTTCACAATTGTGTAGCTTCCTAATGCAATCAGCTCTTAATGGAAATATACTTCCTAAGCAAGCAAGATAAATCACAGTTCTAAAAAAGTCTCACGGAAAAGCAGATATGAGCGTCTTGTCTAATTTTATCACTTCCTCGACGAATCATTTTAATTTGTATTGCACTGGACTCATTCACTTGATCATTTGTATCTTACTTTGCTATACGCATCCCAAATTGAATATCGCCCACCCATGTTTGAAACAATCGTACCGTCATGGGAACTTGAAAGATCACTTTTTTTATATACAAATTTTCCACAGAAAAATTAAAGCTAATAATAGGGAATATTTTATAGTTTTCTAGCTCCTTATTTATAGTTTCCTAGCTCCGCCTGATGGCCAGGCACCTGACATATCAATTAAAAGGCTCTTGTCTTATATAATCACTTCTGATAACGATAGTCAAAAATTTTATTGCACCAGGGCCGAGTCACTTGATCATTAAAACAATTTCTCTGACCAGCTGTAAATCTCAATTTCCATAATTGCATCAACAAGAACATCGTGTAACATCACTCAGCATCGCTAAGTATCTTTGAACTCCATTTCTCAATAATTATTTGTCCACTGTTTTGAAGGACATATAGTAAATTTGAATTCATTTAACATTGGAAACAACATCTGCATACAATTTTAATAAAATTTCTGAAAGCACCAATTACCACGACAAGTTCGGACAACAAAATCTAAACCTCTTTTATATATGTGTCTTATTTAAAATTTATTGTATTTCGATTTGCTTTGAAACTCTATACTTTCTTATAAAATGATAAAAAAATAATATTTTTTTAGTTTCGTTTTGAAAAACTAACTAACATGAAGTTTAGCCAATGAAGGAATACTCCAAACATAAGCAATCAATAATAATTTTTGTTAAATATTTTTAAAATTAATAATTTATTTGTTAAAATTTTAATATTTTGTTCCTACTGGTGTGTCTTTCAATAAGGATTATTCAATAAAGATAAAAATTTAGATTTTAATCAATAAGGATTATTCAATAAAGATTTTGAAATTTTTTTTTATAATTTTTTACGATTTGATATATGAGAATTGTAAAATATTATACTAACGAATTTTATGAAATATTTTATATTAGTGTTGAAAAAAGATATTGCCATTTCTATATTGACCCCTGAATGCTTTATGATTTCGATAAGAAAACTAAAAACTATAATTGTTTTCGAATCTCGATTCTATTCACCTTGCAATAAAATAGTATGTACTTAAATTGAAAAACAAACAACAAAAACTTAAAATAACTCTAATTATGATTTCAAATACGATCTTTCCGTTCTATTTTAATAGGATTATTTAAATAATCTCAAAGGATGATAGAGGCCGCATGTTTCGGGCCTTCAGTATCATTATATTTAGTCTCAGTATTGACATTATTAGCTAGACATC
Source organism: Musca domestica (assembly GCF_030504385.1). Taxonomy (NCBI): domain Eukaryota; kingdom Metazoa; phylum Arthropoda; class Insecta; order Diptera; family Muscidae; genus Musca; species Musca domestica. Next base: position 494,069 of record NW_026712393.1, on the reverse strand, counting down.
ATAATGGCGACCCAAAATCTAAGTTAACTTTTAAAACAACAAACAACCAAATTCATATTTTCTATAATTTATACAATTATTGATGACAAATTTTTTAAAAAACAAAATACATTAAGAAATTAATAAAAAATTAAACCAACAAAGAAATTATTATTGAAAATAAAATGTTTTTTTTTTAATTATGTACATTTATTTTTCTTTTTATTTAATAAAAAACATACATTTAAGCTTTCCATGATTATAATTTGTGAAATATTATATACATACAAACATATGTATTTTTTTCTAATTTTAAAATAAAAATATAAAAAAAAAAACAGAAAAATATATATTTACACAAAACAACAAAACAATGGTGATAATTTTTTTGTTCAGTTTGTAGAGTTTTTATGTTTCATTTTTGGTTTCTGTTCTAAATAAATAACACGAATGTATGACCGTAAGGTTCACAGGCCAAGTTAGGAGGACCCGACCATATGTGTTCAAAACTTGATAGCGGGGGTCTATGGTACTTTGCGAAAGAGAGAACATTTTTGTTTTATTATTACGGTACCATGCTTGGATGGGCATCGATGGGCCTGAAGAGAAAAAAAAAATAAGAAGAATTGTCAATTTGGGCACCGAAACATTACGTTTGGTTCATTCCACAGCGCCAGTTATGCTTACCAAATGTGGCTCACTGGGCACATTATATGACAACCACAGCTTCATATCAAGAAAGGTGTGGTTCTTACCCATTTCCCTATTCTGAAATTGGACTAACAACTTTTAACCTTCAGTGTTCAAAAATAATTCGATCATTTTTGAGGGAAGGGCCATCATATTTCAGTAATGCAATTTACCATTTTTAGTTTAATTTGCCAAAACCGGTCACAGGGCAATTTGCCATTTTGAATTCATATTACCAAATTTTTTTTCAATACCTGTCCACACGGCGTTTTGGACGCATAGAATTCCTCTTTCATGGGTCGGATCAAAAATAGAAAGAGGTGCCAACGCTGACATGTACCGCAATGAATTAGAAATCCATGTCATTGAGAAGGTCGCCGAAATATTTGGTATTGTGAAGTATGAACTTGCGGCAGCCTGCCGTCTGATTTTTCCCGAATAACCAAATCTTGGATTATCATCAAGTTTGACTTTGAGTGTTTTTATGAAGGGTATATAGCTTTGTCATTTCGTTTGTAGCTTCTCGAAATATTCATAATAGACCCTACAAAGTATATATATTCTGGATCAGCGTAAAATTCTAAGACGATCTACATCTACAGACGATGTTCATCTATCTGTCTGTCCGTCTGTCTATCTGTCGGTCTGTTATAATCACGCTAACTTTTTAAAAAATTGAGATTGAAGGCGAACATTTTGCATATATGCATACTTTACCTGTAGGCAGGTTAAGTTCGTATAGCTCCCATATAACGGTACCTCCCTATATTCGGTATTTTGATGATTTTAGGGACAACTCTTTCAAAATTCGTAGTTGAAGTTCGTAATGGGTACTACAACCTACGACCAAAAATTTCGTAAGCAGGTCCACGTCTTCGTATAGTCCCCATATAATGGTTCTCATTTAAGTGGTAGTTTTCAGATTTTTTTTTTTTTTTTTTAAAAGAGGAAACACCTGTTTTCTTTTCTAGAATTTACTGAAGGTCTCTATTATCAATATCTGGATGTGAGAGAGTTAATTCTCTTTACAAATTTTACAGGGTGAGTTTTACCCAGCGGGCTATTGAAAAATTAGTAAATATTTTGTTTAATGGATTTCTCACCCAAAATATATTTAATTTTCAATTTGAATTTTCAAAGAAAACAAAATAAATAAATAAAAAAAAATAAATAAAAACCAAGAAAATAAGAAGATTAATAAACCGAGGATCAATAATTTCCAATTAGTAATAAATATTAAAACAAAACGATAGTATAAACCAATAAAAATCATTAATCAACAACAACAAGTATAACCACAAAATCATCATATTAAAAGAAATTCTACATCAAAAAAAAAGGATGGGGATGAACTCCCAAAGCAACAAAAAACCGTAGTTTTGTAGTAAATTTTTAATTACTTTAGTAGTTTGTTAAAATGAAAAATAAATAAAATAAAAAAATTAAAAAAAAAATAAACACAGAAATCTAAGCAAATTATTTACAATTACATGAGCATATTCTAAATACATACAACAACAAGAACATTTTCCAATAGCATACATACATATATACTCTATATATTTAGATTAAATTAAAAAAAGAAGAAACGATTAAAAATAAAAAAATAATTAAAAAAATGGGAAAATATAAAAATTTACATTAAAATGGAGTTGCTTGGTATAATTTAGTTGATTTACAGCATGGTAGAAGAATATAGGTAGACGCATCGACACAGCTGCTGGGACAATGAACTGTCAAACCAATTTTGGAATGGAAAATGTTGAATGTAAAATTGTTGAAAGACGCGAATTATAATAGCCTCCGAATGACGTCGAATAAGAAAACATATAAAAATCCACTTATATTTGAAAAAACATTTAAAATTTTTTCAATGTTCCCAAGCGTTGATGCATCTACCTGTATTTTTCTGCCATGATTTACAGGCAGTATTTTAATGATATGTTCCTACATTCGGAATGAAATATGGCATCAGATATTTTGTAATGTATTTACGAAATTTTAGTGGGTATTATCTACGTATCAGATTAAATTGTTTTTACATATGTAATATCAAATTTTTCATATGTAGAAGTTGCAGATATCGTGTGATATATGAACGAAATTTCAGTTGTGAAAATCAAGAGTAAAGTACATACCATGGTAGAAGAATAAAGGTAGGTGCATCAACGCTTCAGAACAATGAAATGTCCAAAATTTTAAAATGTTTTTTTTTTTTTTTTTTTTTCAAAAAGAAGTAAAATCAAATCTGATGATGTTATGATGAATTTTTCAAACATTTATACGAATTTGGATAATTTTCTTCGATAATTTTTAATTCCAAAATTAGTTTCACAGTTCACTGTCCCAGCAGCTGAGTCGATGCGCCTACCCGAGGTAGATGTACTAGGTAATCGCATCAGCCCAGCTGACGGCACCATTAAATGTCAAAACAAATTGCTGTAATGAAGAATTCGCCCTAAATGAATGCAACAACAAATTTGTTAATGTTGTCTTCCCTAAAAGTACCTTTTTATAATATTTCAAATAATTTAAGAGCAAGTTTAGAGTGAAACCAGTAAAAAATTAAAAGAAAATGAAGGATGGAGGTTAGAATGGAGTGCAGCTTTAAGAATTAAGCTAGCCTCAACATCTAAAATTCCCAAAGCACATCACGGGAAGTAGTGCAAGAATTTGACTCTTGTCATTTGCAGTTCCTGAAAACTTTCGACTTAAACCAGTAAAATATAGTCATTATAAGTTTCTTGGTTTAAAAAATATAGCAATACTACAATTAATACTTATTTTACTCTTATTTGTTTTACAATAAAAACTTTTAATGCGACGTTCCTCGTTTCTGATTGGTTGAAACAAATTTGCGGCAACCTTTAAATGTCATGGCGAATCTATGTTTTTCGCCTTTGATGCCAATTTTGACATTTGAGGGTACCACAAAAGTTGTTTTATTGTATCAATTCGCCGATGCGGTTACCTGTTAGATCTACCTTGCGCCTACCTATATTCTTCTACCATGTCAGACACTCTTAATGCCTTCAACGCCATGCCCCGTTAAAGATTTTAAGGGATCTATAGTCGAATTTCCGTTACACGCTTTTCAATTGGAATAGACAAATGGAAATATATTCAAAGTACGACTTTTTTGTTCCACTTCGATAAATATTTATACCATGTTTTCGAGTCAATTTAGCCATTTTCAAATATCGGTCTGTCCAAAGGAATTAAGTAGAAGCCCCAAATATTGTGCTACGCAAGGACGATTTGAAAATCGGGGCATTCATGCTCTCTATTTTACAGACTCTGTCTGTATTCTACAATTCTCAGTAACACAGGTTTTGCCATGGTACAATGAATTCAAGGTAGGGCAGAACTACCATATGATTTAAATTTTTTTATTTTTCTGGCTTAATAAGTCAACTTCATTTGCTTATGTGTGTGTCTTCTTTTCAATAATAAAAAATTGTTCAGAAAATATTCAAATTCGGGTGTTTTCAAAATGCTTATTGCAACGAATGCATCGACAAAATCTAAAGTTTTTGTCGCGAAATAAACCATAAGAGATATATAGAACATGATATTGAAAAGAAATTTCATTCATTCAGTTTTCGCGGTTTTAAATTATTTATTCAAAATCAATGCAACAAGTTGTTTGTTTTTTTACTGTTTTGACTGTTTTAATAGTAATTCTGACATTACAAGCCAAACAGGTAGACCTCTATACTTGCAATTTTTTCAAAGTTGACCTACCTTCTCTTCATTGTACCATGGGTTTTGCCATATTTCATAAAAGAATTGAATTGAATTTGGACTCCAAATTTTAGAATTCATTTTTCGGATTATGAGCATTGTCTTAAAATATTCCCATAACTGATAAAAATGACATTAAATATTGACATTATGGATTCTGAGGGCATTTCTTGGTATAGGACATAAAGCGTTTGATCCAAATTAATTTCAGTTATTTTATTTATAAATCTGTCAAGCAACTCCGGTATTTGGAACAAGCAATGATATCACAGTACTTAGTATGTATGTATATTCTCATATATGTATATGCATTTTGTGCTAGTGAAATATAATAACTAAAATTACAATTCATATTATAAAAACGAAAAAAAAAGTTAAAAAAAAACTAAAAAAAGAATAACAACCAATCTCAAAATACATGCAACATGATATTTACATTATAATGAAATTAATTGTTAATACGTTAATTATTATTATTATACAAACCAACCAACACATAACACCACATAACTACTTCTTGTATGCTTAACATAATTATTATGATTAACTATTATTATTATTACTATTACTATTCATTAAAATTTATACACCAATGAAATTTACTTTTGACATACATTCATTCATCTATACTTACATATGAAAACCATGGAAAATTGTCCCACATAAAACTACATACATACATATTGAATATGAAAACAAAAAAAAACACAATTAGCGAATAAGTTATTTTTTGGAAAATCAAACCAAAATAACAATTGTAACCGAATTCTAAAATTCAAAAGTGTTAATTTTTTTGTTATACGTATATTTTTTGGAAGTTTTTTTTTCATATGATTTATATTATTAATTACCGTTTTAATTTATAAGAGATTTTTTTGGATTGTTTACAAACGAAAAATCATTGTAAATCATATACAACAACTATTATTGCATATTAATTATTAATATTATTATTGAGAAGAATATAAAGAACATAGTCATAAAAGAAATCGAAAGAAAACAAACAGAAACAACAACAACAATATAGTAAAATATTACTTTTGTAAATAAAAAAATATTGTTTGTTTTATTTATTACACTTAAGGCACGTTTTCATTTACTAAATGGAGTGGTAAATGGTAAAAAAATGGTCAAATTTATTGCGCCAATGCCTCGAATGAAATTGACTTTCAAATCGAGGGGATTTCACTTGGCACATCAATGTTTGGGAACATTTATGGTAGAAGAATACAGGAAAAGAAAAAGAAAACTTGAACAAATCTATTTATTAAAAAACTTTTAACAATTTTGACATATTAATGTTCCCAAGCGTTGATGCATCTACCTGTATTCTTCTACCATGGGAACATTAATATGTGACAAAGACATAAAACTATAAAGACTGGACAAAATGCATATGAGTTTTAATTTTTCTATTAGGTAGTAGATGGCAAGTGACATAACAGAAATGCATTGGAAATTTTAGAAAAATTTGTTATTCCGAAATCGCCGAAAAGTGGCGGAAATATGAGAAAAAAATATCAGATATTATAGACATGCTCTTCCAGAGCATTTCCATGTACATTGAATTGATAAAAATCAACAACAACCCTTAAAAAGTGTATGCTCAGTTAATTTATAACATAATGCTATGTCACGATATCGATATCCTTTTTTCAAAAATTTTATTTGTTGATTTTAAAGGGAATTTATACAAAATTCCCACCTCTGCATTTTCTGTAATTTACCTTGTCAATTTTCAATGCATAAAAAAGTGCGCATCTCTGATTTGTGTATATACAATGGATTTATGGATGTAAATTTTGACAATGAAATGTTGTCAAAGGTATAATATTGAAAAAATTGTAAACATATGATTACATGACTTTACCTTCTTAGTTCTACCATGATAAGTAGTAGAAATTATTGTTTTTCTCCCATAGATTTATTATATCGTTAATTTTACTATTTTCATTCACGTTTTCAACTTTTTGTGTAAATATTGAGATTTTGAACATATTTTTGTATTTTTCTATTTTTAAATTCTGCTGGAGAGACACTTGTCAAATATTTTTTCTGCCAATACAAACATTTTGAAAATATTGCCTATTTTGTTTACAGTTTTCTGTGGAAATTTCAACTCGTGGACAAAATGCGTACCTCGAACGAAAGAGAAATCAAAATGTACTTTCGTTTGAATGTACATATGCCATTCAACATTGTAGTTTTCATTCATAATTTTCAGTCGTACCAAAATTTTTCAAAATTTCATAAAATTTTTCTATTTTCAATTTGTATATGTCATAATTTATTTTTTCGATAAATGCTCTCATTTGTTAGGGATGGGACATATATTTTCGTTGTTCTGAGAGTGATTTGATTTGAACAATGTACAAAAATGAGTGTTCGCTCAGGATTTTGTGTGAAGAATTAGGTAGTTTTTTCATAGTTACGGGTCAAACAACGAATAGAGAGCGAATCAAGTGCAGTAGAAACGCCACATTAATTACAGTGCCCTAGGCTAATAATTTCAATGGCAGTAAGAACATGACATTAATGTAAGGCAAAACGATTCAACTACAAATCGATTTATATTAACCTATTTGTCGAAAGTCGACGTATGTGTCCCTAGTTTTCATTTGTAAACAATAATAAGCAGGGACACCACACGTGCAATCCTTGGGCATAGCAATGGAAAATTCCGGGATAGAACAGCCAGCGGAGAAAAAGTTGAAAGAGGATGTATCAACCGTAGTAATTCCAAGTGCCCCTGGCTTTACTCCACCAACTCCGAACAGTAAAAACCAACTGAAAAAGCAAAAGAAACTGGAGCAACAACTGCTGCAGCGCAAGGAAAAGCGAAAGCAAGTATGAATAGTCATTGATTTGTAGTCCTTAAGAAGTCATGACCCTCTAAATTATACGATTTTATTTTTAGGAAAAAGAACGTCAAAAACAAAAACGCCGAGAAGCTGCCGAAAAAGGTTTGCCCGTACGTAATGGCCCATCGAGAAAAGACCTGAAGAGACGTCTTGAAAAAGTCGGTGAACAGGAAAACCCTTTGCGTATTGTTATTGATTTAGATTGTGACGATCTGATGAATGAACGTGATATGGCAAAATGTGTAAAACAATGTCTGCGAATATATACCATTAATCGTCGATCGGAGTGTCCTGTACAATTGCATTTTACTGGTATTAAAACTGATGGTAATATACATAGGGTATTGAAGAAAAATGATGGCTGGGAAAATTGGCATTTAAAATATCACTTTGATGAGACACATTTAGAGGCCTTTGACAATAAGGAATTAATATATCTAACCAGTGAATCTGATAATGTGCTTGACAGTTTGGATGCGAAAAATGTCTATGTCATTGGTGGTCTCGTCGATCACAATCATCATAAAAACTATTGTCATGATCGTGCAACAAAAGCGGGCTTAAGAACGGCACGTCTTCCGCTGGGAGAATATGTCGATATGAAAACGAGAGCGGTGCTTACAACGTTTCATGGTATGTAATAAAAACAGAGATTATTTCAAGGAATTGATATAAAATTTTATTTTAGTTTTCGAAATACTGGTACGTGTGGCCGAAGGTAAAAGTTGGACTGATGCTATCTTGCAAACAATACCACCAAGAAAAGGTGCCAAACCTAAGCAGATAGCTGGAAATACTGCAGAAAACAAAGAGGAAACTGTTAACGATGTTGGAAATCAGAATACTGCCACTGACACAGAGGATAGTAACCAAACAAAAGATATAGAAACGGAAAATAGTAATAATGACAATAAAATCGAAAGTTCAGAGACAAATTGTGAAATTGCAAATGATGATCAAGAATCATCTAAAAAGGAATGTACTGACGAAACGGAGAGATAATAAAGGTTTAAATTACCCCATCGGGGTAATAAGCTCATAAAAATCATATGACTGATAGTTATTTGAAGTCCAACTTTTAAAAAAATATGAGATGCAGGGACAAATCACAGCGCAAAAAAAAAAAAACGAATTGTCATGTCATCCGCTTTTTAGTCTAACTTTGGTTTCTGAGTGTAACCTGAGATTCAGAAACCCAATCAAGGTTCTACACTCTTTCTAAAATAGCATATAAAACCAAAGCAGTTCCACGACTGTAATGCTGGCAGAAATAACCGCTCAACTCGTTCAAAAATTCTTGATATCTAAGATTTAAGGAAACATCGCATTGCATTTTTGAAGTGAAACTTCTAAAGTTCACTTTGTAAGTTTGAATTTATGTCATTGGTCGATAGATAATTTGGAGGTGTTACATTGCAACAATGAGTTATGAAATAGAGACTAGATATTGCCTGCCTAAAATTGTCATTGGGTTGATAGAATGTAAACCATCATTTGGGTTTTCTTGGCCAAGAATAAACCATACTCGTATTTTCACGGTATTAAAAAATAAAGATTTTGCTATTAAATCTCTTCATTCGTATTTACCTATACAATGCCATTTAGCGCTTCTGATTTTTTAAATTAAGTCAGGATATCCCTAGACTGTCAGACCAGCTCGAACATACTCGTATTTTCACGGTATTAAAAAAGAAAGATTTTGCTATTGAATCTCTTCATTCGTATTTACCTATACAATGCCATTTAGCGCTTCTGATTTTTTAAATTAAGTCAGGATATCCCTAGACTGTCAGACCAGCTCGAAGCGTAATTGGTTTAGAAACCTTTTGTGAAAAAGTATTTCAATGTTTGGATTTTTAATATTGTCATGCACAATTGGACTATCTGGTTGTTGTAGAAGCTCAATTCTCTAAATTCCAAAGAGGCTGAGATGACACTCTTGGGCCGAGTAGAGCAACTACGGATCGTTCTTAAATGTAGTGGCCAGCTTCCAGGCTTTTAAATAGCTTATATTTAAAGCCAAAGATAAGACATTATTGTTTTCTTTAACGTTCTATTTATTTTCTAAATTAGTCTTTATAATGTAATCCAATTGCACCGCGTACAGGTTTATCTAAAATTAAAAAAATAAAATAAAACAATAATATGGTATTGCAATATCAATGCAACATCAAATCACAACATTTCTTACCGTTTCCTGTACAAACATGGTTTCAGTTGCAACGCTGGCACATTGGCCACCTTGCCCACATTGCGAACTTTTTTGAATTGGAAAAAGTAGAAAACTTTTTGTCCAACATCTTGATTGAGCAATGTAAAACCAAAGGAGTCTATCTTTCGTACAAAATCTTTGACATTATCGAAACGTGATTGAATCTCAGCCACATACATCAGACCATCCATTTTCAGAACACGATTCGCCTCCAAAAGGTAATCCTTCAGATTTGTACCCATCAGAGACAAACAATATACGGCAACATCCAAAGATTGGGTATTTAGCGGTGTATTGGCCATATCACAGGAAATTATATCGTCGCGACAACTAACCAAATCCATGGAGTATACCTTGTGGGGTACAGATTTTGCCAGCATGCCCTCACCACAACCAAAGTCACCAATTTCCAAGGACTTGGGTAGTTTCTTAACCATTTTAATAATACGATTCAATGGATTTAATGGCCATTTTTCGACTTGGTGGCGATAGCCATCGTGATAGGCCTTAAAGGCCTCAGGATCTGATTTGAAAAGTTGTTCGGCTTTCTTACTGTTCATGGTGTACAGCTGTTCGTTGAGAAAACGAAATCGACCTCCCATGAGCTGTTCCTTCAACTTGGCCTCGAAGGCACTTACGCCGCCAGCAGCCCCCATGGATGTGGATTGTTTTTCTTCGGCATCTTCTAACAATGATTCCTTGGCTGCCTCCAATAACGCAGGAGTTGGCTTAATTTGTTTTTGTTTCTGTTTTTTATTATTCTTCTTCTTTTCGACTTTTCCTTCTTTAACTCTTCTCACTGCAGTCATAGTTTCATCATCGTCAGATTCCATTGGCATAGGTGGTGCAAGTGGGCCTCTTCCAGTGACTTCAGTCTTGGGTTTTGCCTTATTTTTCTTTTTCTTGTTTTTCTTAATTTTTCCACTGGCACTGGTGTCAATTTGGGCAGTGGGTTTAAATTTAACAGCATCGGCATTCTTGCCAAATGAGCTTGGAACGAAGAACTTCATTGTTTAGTGATTTATTTAGAAGACTGAATTTGATTTTCTTTCCTTCCGAGGTAAATAAACAATTACACGTGCAGGCTCAGATAATCGTCCAGCGAATGAAGGAAGAAGCAATATGTCCAATGTATAGAAAGTGGAAAAGCCAACACGCCGCAACAGCTGTCTATTCACAGTAGAAATGATTGAACGAGTGTTTACGAAGTGTGGATGGCATAATGAGCGTCAATTTTGGGGATTTATAGGTCGATAAGTGATTTACTTCAGTTAGTGTGGACACAAACCGATATGTTAATATCGATGAAAACTCTGAAGACATTCGTGGTGTACAGTACAAATTAGATAGAATAAATGAATGGATGTGTACGGTAACCCAAACATTTGTATCATTTTGTATAAATTAGGACTGTCGGATTACTTTTCCTGCAGAAATTGCCCAGCAACTTTTTTTCAGAGAGAGAGAGAGAGATAAATAGGGAGTGATCGTAAGGAAGTCCTATTCTCTGTTGTCAGAAAACTGTGAAAAGTATACAGACGGAATCGCTGTAGAAACTTGCAATCAATCAGCTGATTTGTCAAAACAAAATTATTGAAAAAAGTGAAGAAATAAAAATGTGTATTTTTTAATAAGAAAGAAGGACAAATTTTCTAACTAGTGGGAAATGTTTATAAAATACAATTCATTCAACGTGCTTTGATTCAGAAACTACAAGAACATAAAGATAAACTAAAAAAATATAAAAATTGCTCTTTTCCAGTACCTGTAAGAATCTACTAGTTTTGAAATTGTCTTCGATATCATAAAAGGAAAATCAGTTATCGTAGTAAAAACTTTTACATTCTTCCACTTCTGCAACAGACCATAATTATTATAACCAATTGAGAACGATTTTTCATAATTTTTTTTTCGTAAACTCGAAAAATTGGTTTCGTAAACCAAATAACATTTTTAACAAATTTTAAATTTTCTCTAGTGGTAGACATTATTGACTAGTGTTCTATAGTTCGTTAAAAAATAACAAGAGCTTTATTAATAAACTAAATAGGACGCATGGCAGAAGAATACAGGTAGATGCATCAACGCTTGGGGGCATTGATATGTCAAAAAAATGTAAATGTTTTTTCAAATATAAGAATATTTGTATATATTTTCTTATACGACGTCATTCGGAGGTTATAATAATTCGCGTTTTTCAACAATTTTTAGAAATTTAAATAATATTTCATTCGACATTTTGAATTTCAAACTTGGTTTGACAGTTCATTGTCCCAGCAGCTGTGTCAATGCGTCTACCTATATTCTTCTATCATGATAGGACAGTTAGAAACTTCTGGGAGGAATAAATAGGCATACAAAAGAAAAACATAAAAGACTATTTGTCTCTTCCAGGATTGCAAGAATGTAAAAGTGTTTATTACGATAACCGATTTCCCTTTATTATATCGAAAAAAATGCAACAGTAGTAGATTCTGGAACGGAGGAATGATGTGTAATCGGGCCCTAAGTAAAATATTTTTCAAAATGTTTGCCCTGATTTCGGGAAGGTATTTATACCCTACACCACATAGTGGTAAAGTTACTATATCTTTGTAACATGGAGAAGGAAGTGAATAGACCCATAGTTACTTGTGAGGATCTTCATATAATCAGGAAGTGATTTAAGTGATCGCATTATGCATGTCAGTCCGTCGGTCCGTGTATTTTTGTGAACAAAATGCAGGTCTTTTTTATTATGAGATGAAATTTTGCAAAGAAAATTTGTTTGGCCCAAGGATGAACCCTTTTGAAATTGATAAAAATCGGTTAAAATGATATGTAGATATAGATATAGCACCCATATATATCTTCAACCGGTTTCGTGTTAATCGTGCACCAAATGGCTAATATCAGTCCAAATGACCAGATTTTTTACACATCCGACCTAATTCAGTCTAGAAGCAAGTAAATCAAATTTGTAGAAAATCGGTTCAGATATAGCTATAGCTCCCATATATACGTTTTATACGATTTAAGGTTGTAAGCCCTTCACATGCGTAATATCCACTTCACAACAATCGTATTTGACACCGCGCATATGGTACTGCTTGAAAATACATCTGACAAATTGTAGCGAGATCGGTTCTGATTTTTATATAACCTAAATATACATCTTCCTCCGATTTTACGGTTATTGCCCACCATATATGTAATATCAGCCCAAATCGAACAGATTTTTATAACCTCCACCATAGTATGGAGGATATATTAAGTTTGTCATTCCGTTTGTTTGTCATTCGTTTCATCGAAATTGTTTCAAATTTGTTATTTGAAGTTCGTAATGGATACTACAGCCTAAGACAGAAAATTGTCTGTGCAGGTCCACGTTTTCGTATATTCCCCATATAACGGTACCTCCCGATAATCGGAATTTGATTATTTTAGCGACATTATTCACCGGAATTGTTTCAAATTTGGTACTTGAAGTTCGTAATGGAACTACAATATATGGCAGAAAATTGTCTGTGCAGGTCCACGTCTTCGTATAGCCCCCACATAACGGTACATCCCGATATTCGATATTTAGATGATTTTAGCGACATTATTTACCGAAATTGCTTCAAATTTGGTATTTGAAGTTCGTAATGGGTACTACAGCCTGTGGCAAAAAATTTTCTGTGCAGTTCTACGTCTTCGTATAGATCCCTATATAACGGTATCTCCCGATATTCGGTATTTTGATAATATAAGCTACATTATTCAACGGAATTGTTTCAAATTTCGTATTTAAAGTTCGGAAATTACTTATGCAGGTCCACGTTTGTGTATAGCCCCCATATAACGGATATCATTTAAGATGTATTTTTCGACGGTTTTTTTAATTAATCAAGACCCTTCAAAGAGGCGTAGGGTATTAAAAGTTCAGCCCGGCCGAACTCAGCTACTTTTTTTCCTTGTTTTATATTCAGCAGAATTTTACCATTTTACTCTGTCCGGCATATATATTACTCCAATAATTATTTTTTTTAATATAATTCCTATCGAAGTCATATCATGCACTATACAGGAATGTTATTTAGTTCATAATTGGGTTGATCTACTGCACATAAATTCCCCATATAAACTTTTTTGTTGCGGGAGGCTCTACTAAATACACATAGTGGTGTAGGGTATCATAAAGTCAGCCCCGCCCGACTTTTGACCTTTCCTTACTGGGTTTTTCTTTGGGGTGGGCTGTCAAGTATCCGGTAGTCCGGAAACTATTATCCCGTTATGACAGAATTATAAAGGGTATCCCATGGCCACCACTTTTCATATCGGAATTCGAAATCGTCTACTACTTTGAAGACCTGCATATGGTCGACTAGATCATGACAATGTGATCCAGAATAGTATTAGATAATGTAACCGATCTCTGCTATGTTTTAATGCCCAAAATAATTTTGGGAAGTGTTGTTACTGGCCTTGTAAAGAATGTGAAGATTGGTCAGGATCAACATTCCAATTCCAAATATGTCACATATTTTCCGATTGAAAAAGATTTCGATTTCTGTTATAAAAGGCAACACATCTCAAACAAGTAAAAAAGCAGTAAGTTCGGCCGGGCCGAACTCTGAATACCCTCCACTATTTGGAATAAATTTGAAAGTTTTCAAAAAATAAAATCCGTTAAAAATTCTTTTAAAATTTTAAAATTACCGAATATAGCCGTTATATTGGGGTCTATACGAAGACGTGGACCCACATAGGTAATTTCGGCCATTACAATACTCAAATACGAAACTTGAAAAAAAAATCCGGTGATTAATTTTGCTAAAATCATCAAAAGACCACATATAAGGAGAGGCTATACAAAAACCTGGACCTGCATGGACAATTTTCTGTCACAGACTGTAGTACCCATTAGGAACTTCAAATGCAAAATATGAAACAATTTCGGTGAATATTGTACCTAAAATCGTCAAAATACCGAATATAGAGAGGTACTGATATATGGGGTCTATACGAATACCTGCAAAGACAATTTTCTGTCATAGACTGTAGTTCGCATTACGAACTTTAAATACGAAATTTGAAACAACTCCGGTAAATGATGTCGCTAAAATCATCAAAATATCGAATTTTGGGAGGTACCGTTATATGGAGGCTATACGATACGATACGATATCGTGGACCAATATAGAGATTTCTCTCCAAGGGGTAAAGTACTCAGAAGGAACTCCTTTTGTGGATTTTCAGACAATTTTATTGAAAAAACAAGTAATCAAAGGCTACAGTCGAGCGGGGCCGACCGTTGAATACCCTACAACACTATAATAAACGATACAGTTTATATAGGCGAGATACTCGAAAGAATGCCACAAGATATTATGACAAATTATAAAAGAAAACCATCTGGTTTCGTTCTCTAATTTTCGAATAATAGCAACATAAACTAATTTGCTCATTTCCAATTTATTGGTTATTAAATGGTCTTCCTAGATCTGGAACCAATATTCCCAAAAAGACCTATAATCTCTGAGAAGTGGCAAAAGATTAACATTTATTATTGGTTTTTGACTGAAACGCATCTATAGGAGATACAGACATTTGACTATATTCTTCAACGAAATCAGCGTTACATAAATAGTCAGAAGTGCGTCTTTCCTGTATTTGTGAATTCTCCAAAAATTCACTGGAATGGACATTTTTGTATTTTGTCTACAAAAGTTGGCAAACTATTTCACAAATTGAATATTTTTGGATGGCCATCCAAAACAGCTTGGCTTTTTGCAATGCCCGTTACCCCCATTCAAATGTGCGTGAGAATCGGGCAATAATTACGACCTGCTGAAAATTTTGCAGTTGTTTGGTCCATTTCAACCCCTAAATATATGGCGATCATCTCCAAAAAGATTAGGCTTCTAATCCGACCCTCATCTGATCCCCATGCAAAATTTCGTTAGGATCGGACCATAAATGCGATCTGTATATGATATCCTGATATCCTAACTACTTAGTTTTGTCAGCTGTAGAAATATTACAAAATGTTTATTTCAAAATGAAAATATGCCAAAAATATGAGAAAATTTTACAAAATCAATATTTTCATCTTTAGAGAGATATTTTTATGCGATTTTTTTAGACGTTTTTTCTTTCCTGCCAAGAGGCCATTCTGAATTAATGAGAATTGTCGAAATCAGATCAGCCGTTCTCGACATATAAGAGATCTTTCAAGCATATCTTCTTTGATAGACATATGTATCGCACATATTTTGCTATATATCCGATTTGTTGGATGTTAACATCAATGTAAAGATCAGAACTAACCTTGTCATGGCTTTGTGATTTCGACGGGATTTAAAATATTCGCGTTTTAATGAAAAATTTTGAATTTTTTCAGCACAAAAGATATGGTCTATTTTACCCACTAAATATTACCCGATGACCATCAAAATTGGTAGGCTTCTTCCCTGCCCTAAACTCTAGCTACATGCGAAGTTCCGCGTCGATTGATCTATAATTGCGACCTGTATAGCTACTGCAAAATCCGACATTTTTTCAGTATTTGGTCCATTTCAACCCCTAAATGTTATGCGATCATCTCCAAAAGAAATAGGGTTCTATTCTGATCTTAACCCCACCTACATTTTCAATTTCGTGAAGATCGAGCCATAATTGCGACCTGTAGAGTGATTACAAATTAACATGGACAGACGGACGGACGGACATACATAGCTAGATCGACTCAGCTCGGCGAGCTAGGAAGATCCATATATACTTTCCTATGTGGGAAACCAATATTTCGTGGTGTTACATAATTTTTGACCCAATCAAACTTATAATACCCCCAACACATAGTGTTGTAGGGTATAATTAACTACAATCGTCAAAATACCGAATATGGGGGCTGATCTGTGCAAAATTTTAGCTACCTTTCTTTATTCGATTTCACTAGAACGTGATTACAACAAACGGACGGACATAGCTAAATCGCCTTAGAATTTTACGCTGATCAAAAATATATATACTTTGTTATGTCTATTATTTTTATTTCGATTAGTTACAAACGGAATGATGAACTTAATATACCCTCCATTCTATTAAACTTTATTATTGTCTGATTTATAGTGTCTATTTATATTTCTATATATCCAGAATGGTTTTCTGTATGATCATTCTTTAAAAAATATGTCTTTATTCCCTATGGAAAAACATTAATATTTTATCATCAACATTTTAATATTTTAACTGTGTGATCCCTTTAATTTTTTGTGTTTTTTGTTAGATAAAAATTCCTTCCTTCAATGTCAACACGAATATTACGGCACAGTTCGTTGCTGCTGTTGAGGTATTGCATTGCAATTTCTTATCAGTCGTTCGGGTATCGTATGTTTTCCGTTAAGTTTGAGGAGACATTCGGCTAAAATGAAATTGAATATTATGAGAAAATGATAAAATTCGTTTTTTTTATAAATTCACACATACATACATATGCATGAATATTATGGAATGCATTTTTTTTAACAAAAATATGCGTATATAGTTCACAAGTTAAATAATATCTATGGAAAAGGAATAATGAGTTCGTTATTGTAATTTTGACAAAAAAAGAAGAACAAACAAATACCTTTTATCGTGTGACCAAAAAATGAATGCACGAGTAACGGATGGAAGTGTGAATTAAAATTACATCCGATTAAGTTTGATTCAGAACATGCATCCGCTACACAATGAATTCTAGACAATGTCAATTCAGTCACTACTTTTGTACATCTTTAGGATAAAAAGGTTTTAAACGTAATGAATACCACCTACATAGGATGAAGGGAATGTAAATATGGTCATTTCGTTTGTGACACTGGGGACTAATCGAAAAGAGCTTCCTGCCTTCAAATGCCTAGAGGAAACCGCGCCAAGATCCTTGAAAATGAGATTATCTTGAGTGTCCTTTAACAGAGAGTTCAGACGACTGCGAAGAATAGGGGTGACCCAAAAGAGATTACGAATTGCGACATAGTCAGGCAAATAAATCGTTTTTTATTACAAGTTCTATTTACATATGAACAGTCCGAGGAGCAAAAGGTCAGACCATTTTCTTTTTACCTTTTAATGTAAAGTTTACAGAATTTACGTTGCCACATTTTATATTAATAATATGACATTAAAATGACAATGGGCTGGTGTCCATTTGGTTATCCATTTTCGCTTCAACTCTTTTTGCAGAAATAATTACCGATTTATTTCACAAAATTAATTATAAATTTGTTTTGTTTATTTTTTAAAGATGCCACTTTGAAAAAAAAAAAAAATGCAGTGACTACCTGTTACATTTACAAAAAAGCACTGTTCGAAAAAAATTGCAAAAGTAGGTTCTGGAATAGAGCAAAAGTAATCATTTTATTGCGATAACTCTGAAAAAAATCCAAAAACGGACTATAAAAAAACATATAAGAGCTGGCAATAAATCGAGATATGCTATGGTTTAATTAACGTTGAGGCTCTTTGGAAAATCTTTCTCGCAACTTTCAATATAATTCAAATATGAAGAGGAGAACTTATATAAAAATAGTCCGAAATTGGCTGGCTATTCCGCTGGAAATTATTGGTCAAATCTTTAAAATCTTGAGCTATCGTTACACTGGGTCTTCTTTTCGAGAGGACCAAATAAAAATTACATTTTCGTCATTCTTCACACCCATATGGCTAGAGAAGGTATACATATATAATTTGATATGGGCAAAAAGTGCCTTATCGAAATGACGGTTTTAGACCTTAGGTCTCTTTGACCCAAATGCGTTTCAGGACATTTGGAGTTGATCTAGCGATGTCCATCCGTCTGTCTCTCTGGCTGGTTGGTGCACACGATAACTCTCGAAGGGAGTATCCGATTTGGTCCAAACTAGGTACATCGCAATATTTTTGTCAAACTTAGATCGAGTTCGGAGATGGGCAATATCGGTCCACTCCTTCTGGTACCTCCCCCACAAAAGGTCGAAATTTTCAAAGAAAACAATTTACTGCACAAAGAGAGAAAGGATACTCCGATTTTACTCCAACTTTGCAAATCCTAATACTTGCATCAGTCCTAGGTCAGGTGAGAAAATGGACAATATCGGTCCACTCCATCAAGTACTTCCCCCACAAAGGGGCAAAAATTGAAATAATTATAACTCTAATAAAATATGATGTAAGAGTCCGATTATCAAAAAACAAATTACACACATCACAATATTTTTACTAAGCCAAGGTCTGTTGTGAATATTGAACATATCGGTCTACTCATTTTCAATATCCCTGAAGCTCATTAAATGGGAAATTAACATCCGATTTCATTCAGACTTGGTACATCTCAATATTTCTCTCAACACAATATTTGTTATAAAGATGGTAAAGATAGGACCATTCCTTCTGGTACCTCCTCCAAAACGGGCCAAAGTTTTGAATTATCAAAACGGTCATTAAATGCGAAATAAGCATTCTGATCTCTTCATATTTTACACAACCCATTATTTCTACTAACATAATATCTGCTGTGAAAATGGGATATATCGGTCCATTCCTTCTGGTACATCCCCCACCAAGGGTCAACATTTTGAATATCCACTAAGCTTATAAAACGCGAAATTAACATCCGATTCCATTCAGACTTGGCACTCACAATATTTCTATCAGAACAAGATCGCTTAAGTTCTGGTGGCCAACCGAATGTGCACATTTTCAGCTAACTTCTTTGGCAAGTAAACACAATCACTTGTTTGTTTACAAACTGCTGAACAACGAATAATTTCTCATCGGAGAGAATCAAATCCGGCAGTTCACCACTTTCGGCCAAGCGAAGCAACTCTTTGGCTCTTTTGAGTCTATTTTCTGTCGGACGAGTGGCTTAGAAATGACAGCAGTCTGAAGTTGGTTGCAGTTTTTTCATCTCATCGTGTATGGAAGTGATTGCGGAATGCCAACATTTTATATTGAGGTCTCTGTTGGTATCTGAGGTTGAGATACGGAGATTATTTTGAAAATGAGTACTACAATTATTCGAAAAGCACCACATTTGGTATTGATATTGATGTCCCTGTTGATATCTGGGACTAAAATATATACTATAATTGTACGAAAAACAGTAAATTGCAGAATTCATAATTCCAGTGTAAGAATACACTCTATAACAAACTTAGCACTACCGAATTTAGAACCAAGTGGTACTTTTTCTACACGTTATAGTATGCATTTCCACATTCATATGCGTGTCAAAACGCCGTACACTGACAGTGATCCTTATTCCGAAATTCACAATTCAGCTCTTTTCCTGCCCTATGTATTTACGTACGATTTCAGCACGATTCACGATTCGAACTCCGAAAAACTAGCTTGAATTTTAACTAAGAGTGAAACTGACTCGAATTGCGGTAAACTAAATTTTCGTTGTTGTTCGAATATGAGTGAGCATATCTTCTTCGTCCCGTTTGCTATTACACACACTCACGTATACACAAATCAGAAAACAAAATATTTTTCTACTAAATTTCAGAGCAGTCTCAATCTAATTTTTCAAACAGGAGTGACTCGGTGTGCTCCTTCACAAAGCAAAAGAGTGGGGAGTTGACTACGTAAAAAACTTTGCACTCTTCGAGCAATACTGATCGCGAGCAATTTCGCTCCCGAGCTCTGCTTTTTAATACAATTTGGCTAAAATTATGAAAATACCGAATATCAGGAGGAATCGTTACATAAGGGATATACGATATCGTGCATCTGTATGGACAATTCTCTTCAAGAGGGTAATGTACTCACATGGAACTCCTTTTGTGGATTTTAAGACAATTCCATTGATAAATGTGACTAAAATCATAAAAATACCGAATATCGGGTGGACCATTGTCTGGGGGCTATACGAAATAAAGGCAATTCTGTTCCAGGGGGTAAGGTACTTACAATAAACTTCTAATAGATAATTTCAGACAATTCCATTGAAAATGTAACTAAAATCATCAAAATACCAAATATCGGGGGATACCGATATGGGTGACATACGATATCGTGGACCAATAATGGCCATCTTCGAACTTGACCTGCCAGCAGACAAAAAGACTGATAGTTTTGACTCTAGCATGATTACAACAGAAGGACAATTGGATGGAGGAACAGTACTAAATCATCTAAGAATTTTACGCTGATCAAGAATATATATACCGTGTTAGGTCTGAAATTATTATTTGCATGAGTTACAAACAAAATGACGAACTTAATACACCCTCCATACTATGTATGGTGAAGGCTATAAACGGTATTAATTTGTGAATTTTGAGAATTTTGGCAAGTGTCTTTACAATGGAATTTGACAATATTTCATGTATTTTTGTAAAATTGTGCGATAGGAACTCCTTAATTCGTATATATAATTTTATAGAGCGAATGACGGGATTCAAATTGTAATGAGAATATGGCATTACTTTAAAAGTACCTTTACATACAAATTATTGTTCGGGTTACCTGGGCTAACCAATAAAAATAAATCTGATTATGATTATACCCTAAACCATACAGGGTTGTCCATATTCGACGGACCCATCTGAAAACGCCATAATTTTGACAGAGATGTCACATCGCTTAATGACATTCCGCGTTTGAAGCGTCAGTCCAAGCAGATTTTTACCATGAACCAATACACGCCACGCGAGCGCTCTGAAATAGTTGAAATTTACATTCAACAGAAGAAGTCAATTGTGAAAAAAAATGTGAGAAGTGCGCCTTCTAAGAACACCATTAAGCGTTTATACGAAAAATTTTCGACTGGTAAGGCTCTTTCTAATCCGAAGAGGCCATATAAAAGTCGACCAAGGCGATCGGCCGAGAATATCGCTGCCGTACGAGCCAGTGTTGAGAGGTCCCCAAGAACATCCCATAAACGCCGTTCTCAGCAGTTGGGCATGGCTCGGTCCACTTTACAACGGATTATTCGCATTGATTTGCATTTGTTCCCGTACAAAATTCAATTGACGCAAAGAATGTTGCCTGCGGACAAGCCTCGCCGATTGGAATGGGCCCAAAGCATCCAAAGGTCCGTCGAATATGGACAACCCTGTACATAGTATGGGAGTATAATTCATCGGTATTTTGATGATTTTAGCGACATTATTCACCGCAGTTGTTTAAAATTTCGTATTTGAAGCTCGTAATAGGTACAACAACCCCCATATAACTGGTTTCCTTTGAGCGGTATTTTTCGATGGAATTTTTTGGACATTTTTCCAAAAGGCCTTATTTATATTTGAAAACAAGTAAGCAAAGGCTATAGTCGTACGGGGCCGACCATGTGATACCCTACAACACTAAATATAAGGGGGCTTATATTCAGATCGATTTTGGAAGATTTCTCTTTTGAAATTATGTCACGGAGCACTGACCTGACCAGGGATATTTGCCCAATAACGAAATCAGCATAAAAAAGCCAGAAGTTCGCCTTTTGTGTATTTCGGACATCGCCTGTAAGTAATGCTGGCATTTTTTCAAACAAAAGTAGTGGTCCATTCTACTCGCTGTCCTAATCTCGAACTTCATGGGAGATTTTGTGTTCTTTGGTTTCAATTTGTGACCTGTAAAACGGCTACAAAATCAGGAACATTTTTTGATGTTGGTCCATTTCAACCCCTAAATCTATTGCGGACATGTTTAAAAATAATAGGCATAGCCCTTCTGAGCCCTATTGAAAATTTTCGTGAAGATCGGACGATAATTGCAATATGTATATAATAACCCTAACCTGTGTTCTGAAGTGAAAAAAAAATTACAAAATGTTTACTTTAATATAAGTCAGAATGAAAAAATCGCATGCGATAAAAATATAAAAAAATAAAAAAATGTCACAAAATACTACAAAATCTGTATAAACATCATTATTGGCATATTTTCAGACGATTTTTTTAGATTTTATTCCTTTATGCCAGGAAGGCATTCAGAATTGACAAAATTTGTCAAAATCGGTCCAGCCATTCTTGAGATATAAGCGTTTTAACTAACATCCCCTTCCTTTGTTTATACACATTGTATATATTTCGCTACATATATCCGATATATTTACTATCGGCATCTACGTAACGGTCAGAATTGACCTGTTCGTCTTTTTATGATTTCGCCGGGACTAAAAATATTCGCGGTTTAATGCAAAATTTGACTTTTATTTAACGCAAATGTTATAGTCTATTTCACCCACTAAATATTGACCGATGACCATCAAAATTGGAAGGCTTTTGCCCAGCCTTAAGCTCTAGCCCCATACTAATTTCCGCGTCGATTGGTCCATTATTGCGACCTGTAGAGCAACTGCAAAATCTGGATTTTTTTCAGTTTTTGGTCCATTTCGAAATATTATTATAAATATTATGCGATCATCTCCAAAAGAAATAGGGTTCTATTCTGACCTTAACCCCACCTCCATACTAAATTTCGTGAAGATCGGGCCATAATTGCGACATGTAGAGTGATTACAAATTAACATGCACAGACGGACAGACGGACATACATAGCTAGATCGACTCAGCTCGGCGAGATAGGAAGATCCATATATACTTTCCTATGTGGGAAACCAATATTTCGTGGTGTTACATAATTTTTGGCCCAATCAAACTTAAAATACCCCCAACACATAGTGTTGTAGGGTATAAATATTATGGTTGGTATAATTTATTATACATTTTGTTATGGATAGATCTGCTAAACATGCTGCATACTTCGTCCTCCTTTTGTTTTATAGCATGTTTACATACAGGGGTCACTCGTGATAATTGACCAATCAAAAGGGATTTAACTTATGTTACAAAATTGTGCCAATTTAATACATCGATATACCTATACATCGGGATAATCGTCCCATGTCATATGTGTATGTATGTTTCTTCAAAATGTTATTAAATTTTCAATTATTTTTGAAAAACCGTTGAAAAACGGTTGTATCAAACTTTGAGGATAACGACAGTCCTCATGACACTGTAGGGCATTAATGCTTTAAACTTCACCAAACAAAATAAGCATTATTTTGGCAAACCATCAAATGCAACAACATTCATATTACAATTCACATATATGACATATTTAACTATATATGTTACAAATACATACACACATATATATTTATATGCAAACATCCATGCGAACAGCGATAAACATAGATATTTATGCTTACATTCATTCCCTTTGGGAATTATGCAGTTTTGTTATTTTCATTTTGACAACACACACACATACACACATGCATACATATGTACTTAAATTACAACTAGATCAGCAAATTTCCATTGTTCTACATTTAAAGGAATGACGGTGGACAAGAGCAAGGCTTTCCGCCAAAATTGCAAGCCAGCTCCAAATGACAATTTCAAATTTAGTGTTAAACAAACAGTGATTGTGTCAAGATCGTGTTTAGATCGAAATTCTAATTCAAACAAAAGTTTAGTGTAAACATAATAAGTGGTTTGGAAAAATTAGTGTTGGTCAAGAAAATCGATAACTAGATCTCATAACGTCGATGCTGGCTAAGAAAACTGTAAAGTGATGAGAGGGCAGAATTGCAGCAACAAATTGCCATGAGAGGTGAGTCCAATACTTTTCTACCTTATAAAAAAAAATTTTTTTGGTCACACGTGTTTCTTGAATTTGGAAATCCTTTATGCC
This sequence comes from Musca domestica, assembly GCF_030504385.1. Lineage (NCBI taxonomy): Eukaryota > Metazoa > Arthropoda > Insecta > Diptera > Muscidae > Musca > Musca domestica. Next base: position 469,952 of record NW_026712393.1, on the reverse strand, counting down.
ACCTCGTTCATTATGGTCGCGTCGTTACATTTACGAAACAACCACGAAATTTATGTTTACTTTGGCAATTTGTAAAACTTATAAACTTGTTTTACTTAAATTTACATATTTGGCATGCATTTGCATGGTGATGCTGGTCGCTTGTTGTTCGGTATTTTTTCCTGGTTAATTTTTTACAACTTTCCAGTCAGTCAGTCATTCATTCATTTCGTTAGTCAGTCTGTTATGTATTTCGAAGACCATGTTGAATTAGTTTGCAACTCAATTTTCCATGTATGCTGTCATTAAAATCTAATCGTAGTTTACATACCGGTTGACTATTAATATGGCAGGATAAAAAAGTATATTTGAGATTTTTTGGAAATTTTTTATAATAGTTTAAAGTAAAAGATACAATTTTTGATTCTTTGTATTTGCTACACAACAACAATGGAGGTGCAGGAATTTTGTTATACCAATCAACGGCGGAAGATTTCAATGATTTCAGACGGAATAATCATTGAAATCTTCCGCCGAAAGCATGTACCTAATATGAATATCTAAAATCCTTGATAAGCAGGGAGTTCCAATGCTGTTTTACGATAACATTCTGGCAATTTAAATCAAGATAGTGGCGATATTAATTTATATAAAGCTTTAACATTTAATACAACGGTTTATTCAATATCTAGAATATATTGTATTGAAACTGAACTGATTCGCTTTAGTTTGGAAATAGCACCCACATAATAGATCGGCCGAGAAATCAGTATACCTTATACTAATCTGGTCAATTTGTTAAGATATATGTTTTAATGTCATTGTTTCTGCTACGCTTAGGTATAGGTATAGTCCTCTTTCTCTCGTTTTCAGGTTTTTTTTACTCTCCACCATACATACATAGTATGGGAGGTATATTAAGTTCGTCATTCCGTTTGTGACTCATCGAAATAAAAATTCCAAACCCAACAACGCCCCGTCCGTCTGTCTGTCTGTTGTAATCACGCTACAGTCAAAACGAATTAAGATAGGAAGCTAACATTTTGCACACATTTGTCTTTTGTCTGCAGGCAGGTCAAGTTCGAAGATGAGCCCCCATATAACGGTGCCCACCTTAATTCGGTATTTTCGTTATTTTAGCCACATTTTTTAACGGAATTGTCTGAAATTCTACACAAGGAGTTCTTTGTGAGCACTGTGGAGAAAGAGAATTATCTATATGGATCCACGATATTGTATAGCCCCCATATAGCGGTACCCCACATATTTGATATTTTTGATTTCAGCCACATTTTCCAATGGAATTATTTGAAAATCTGCACAAGGAGTTCTTTCTGAGTACTTTATTCTCTGAAAGAGAATTGCTTATATAGGTCCTCGATATCGTATAGCCCGCATACAACGGTACCCTCCCCTGATATTCGGTATTTTGATGAGTTTAGCCACATTTTCCAATGGAATTGTTTGTAAATCCGCACAAGGAGTTCTTTATGTGTACTTTACAATCTGAAAAAGAATTGGTTATATAGGTCCGCGATATCGTATAGCCCCCATACAATGATACCCCCGACATTCGGTATTTTTATGATATTAGCTGCATTTCCAATTGAATTGTTAGAAAATCCACACAATGAGTTCCTTCTGAGTACTTTACCCCCTGGAAAAGAATTGTCTATATAAGTCTACGATATCGTATAGCCACCATACAACGGTACCCCCGGTATTCTAAATTGTCTAAAATCCATGCTAGAAATCCTTTCTTTAACCCCTGTCTATATAGGTCCACATACAAAGATACACCCCGATATTCGTATTTAGAATTCGTATGACAAGGACCACATCTTCGTATAGCTTCCACATAACGGTAACTCCAAATATTCATTATTATAGTTCGTAATGGGAACTACAGTCTATGACAGAAAAATGTCTATGCAGGTCCAGGTCTTCCCATATAATGGTATCTCTATATTCCTATGTTCGGTATTTTGATGATTTTTTTTTGTTCAAGATTCACATTTTAATATTCTAATGGTTTATGACCAAAGTTTTCCACACAGGTCCATGTCGTCGTATTTTTAAAAATTTAACAGAATTTTTAACAGATTTTATTTTTTTGAAAATTGTCAAATTTGTTAGTGGAGGGTATTCAAAGTTCGATCAAATCAAATCATAACTTCATACATCGTATTTAATTTTCAGACTTTCAAGGTTTTATAAATCATTTTTCAATTTTTTCATTTGTGGAAAGAATAATAGGAACAATAATAGTACGTATTTCCAATTTTAACTGCTTCTCTCAAAACTTTATACCAACAGTGGCTTCCAAATCAAATTTCACAGTTTCAACTTTATCCTAAACAATTTTTCCGAGCTCTATAAGATATCTGGTACCAAATATCATTGTTGTCGAATGTATGTTACGAATGTGAGGGACTTAAAGACTAAATCGGATGAAACATATAAATGGAATCTATAGCTATCTCTGAACCGATTTTCACCAAATTTAATGTACTTGCTTCTAGACTTAATTCGGTCGGATCTACCAAAATGCAGTTCATTTGGACTGATATTAGCCTTTTGGTGCACAGTTAACCCGAAATCGGTTGAAGATATATATGGGAGCTATATCCAAATCTGAACAGATCTTGACAAAATTTCATACACTTATTTCACAGCTGTATCTGATATCTGGTATCAAAGAATTTTCTTGTGGTGAGGGACTTAAAACTCTAAAAACCTAAACCAATTTTCAAATTTGATGTACTTGTTTCTAGACTGAATTCTGTGGGATGTGCCAAAATTCAGGCCATTTCCTACACAATTAACGCGAAATCGGTTGAAGATGTATGTATTATCACAAATTGCAATAGAGTTCGTCCATGGGTCAAACAAATATTGTTTGGAAATGTTCATCTCAATCGGATAATAACTGCGACCTGTATTTTGTTCACAAAAATACATGGACCGACAGTCGGACAGACGGACTGACATGCATAAATCGACTCAGAAAGTGATTCTATGAAGATCCTCAAAAGTAACTATGGGTCTATCTCACTTCTTTCTCCATGTTACAAACAAATGCACAAAGATATAAAACCCTTACCACTACGTGGTGTAGGTTATAAAAATATTGTAGATCAAATTTTATTTTGAGTCTCTGAAAAAAACCGATATGTATACGTTATGTAAAATGAAAAAATATCATAAATCATAAAACCCCAAAGGAGATTCGTCTTCTTAGGTCAAACGTTTTGAGACATATTTGCCACAGATTTTTAGATTATATCCAGAATCATTGGTACAGAAAATCGGTAATATTGGTCTACTTTTTGGAATATACCAAATGTAAGGATAAATTCGATGTCAAGTATTTTTATACCCTACACCACAAGGTGGTCAGGGTATTATGTCTTTGTGCATTTGTTTGTAACAGGCAAAAGCAAACGAGATAGACCCATAGTTCCTTTTGATGATCTGCATAAAATCACATTCTGAGTCGATTTATGCATGACCGTCCGTCCGTATTCTTGTGAACAAAATGCAGATCGCATTTATTATCCGATTGAGATGCAATTTTCCAAACAACATTTGTTTGGCCCAAGGACGAACCCTATTGAAATTGGAGATAATAGGTAAAAATTTAGATATAGCTCCCATATATATCTTCGTCCGATTTGCCTTTTATCGTGCACCATACATGTAATGTCAGCCCGAATAGTATGGAATTTTGCACATACAACCAGATTAGGCCTAAAAATAAGTATGCAAAATTTGATCGAAATCGGTTCAGATATAGCTACAGCTCCCATATATGTTGTTCATCCGATTTGTTATTTTTGTCCTCCGCAGCCGTATTATGCACTCTGTAACAACAATATTTGGGGAAATATATCAAATGCAGCTCAGAAATACCTTTGCTAAATTTTATCGACATCGGTTCAGATTTGGATATAGCTCCCATACATAACTTCGTCCGATTGACCTTTTATTGTGCACCAAACGTGTAATATATGCCCAAATGGGATGGAATTTGGCACATACGACCGAATTGAGTCTAGAAGGTAGTATGCCAATTTTGGTGAAGATCGGTTTAGATATAGCTATAGCTCATATATATTGTTCATCCGATTTGTTATTTTTGTCCTCCGCAGCTGTAATATGCACTCTGTAACAGCGATATTCAGGGAAATATATCAAATACAGCTCAGATATATCTTTGCCAAATTTTATCGAGATCGGTTCCGATTTGGATATAGCTCCCATATATATTTTTATCCGATTTCAAATTAATTGTGCGCCAAATGGGCAATACAAGTCCGAATTTAAAAGATACAAATGTTTCGGCATATTTAGTCCTTTGAACTTTAAATTATAATTATAATCATAGCGTGTATGATAAAACTCTCCCATAAAAACTTTTAATTGTTATGTGGAGCTCTACTAAATTAGCAAAGTGGTGTAGGGTATCATAAAGTCGGCCCCGCCCGACTTTAGGACTTTCTTTACTGGTTTACATTTCGGGCATGTTTTCCATTTATTTCCGCAAACTTTCAAAACACCGATATATTTGTTTTTTATTTTTGGCTCTACTTTATTAATATTGATTATTTATGTATAAGAAAATAAGTAAAATATTAATGAACTAAATGTTAAATTTCATTAACAAACCCGCAAAAAGTGCTGTCATAGCAAACAGACATTTCAGCAGAAATTTAACACACATTTAAACTCAGAAAAATATGTTGTTTTTTCCCCATTAACACGAGCTTCCAGGGAAACGCATGCCATTTTTTTCTTATCAACGGCGGACGGATATGTGCAACGTTACTTCCACTAAAAAAATATATATTCAACGAAATTAAGTAAACCCAACATAGTATGTACGAATGTTAAGTAAATATTGAAATAAGAGCATGCACGGATCAAATATACAGTTGCTGACTTAAATGCATTCAAAAAAGTAGTTAAACAAAAAATATTAATGTTACATTTTCGCATATACTGTATTTTTTTAACTAGGTAACATTTATTTAATATAATTTATTTTTCGAGTTAATTTTCGGACAGGCCTGTATCCGTTGTTTACTGATATCATACATGCATTACTGAGAACTTAAATACATATAAATCACTGTATATTCAATGGCCAAATCTTAAAATTTGCAGGATGAATTTAAAAACTAACATTGTTTTGCATCCTTTTATTCTCCATCCTTCACTAAAATTGAATTTCAAGGACACGCATATTTCAAGTATTTTTTCTTACAAAAAATAAGAAAATGCAAATTAGCCCAAAACAGAATCGAAAACAGAACAAACTTTCACAGAGTGTGTATGAATAGGAATCATTTGTGTGGCATTAGGTTATGCAAAGGGTTTCATTCGTCCGTTTGTCTTCCAACAAAGTAGCCGGATGGCTTGCATTCTATCGCACGTTCCAATGGGTGTGATTATGCCAAGCAACACTCTTCTTCGAGATTACTAATTTTTCTCAAGTTTGTTTTTCATTCAAATGGGGGGTTTTGTGTGATTTACTGAAGATATGCAAATGTTCTCCACATCTCCTCACTGGTCTCTTACTCTCGATATGGAAATTCTATTTTTTATTTGTGGATTTCATTTTCATACTTTTTATTTAAGTTTGGGTTTTCAAATGACATTATCAAGTGGCATGACATTGTGGAGAGTGTCATCATTGCCATTCCACATGAATCGCCGTCTAATGAGGAATATTGTTTGTTGATTGACTGATTTCAATGTTGGCATATTTTTTGATTCATATGTGCAAAATGTTTTAAATAATAAAAAAAACGAGAAATAAACGACATTAAATTTGTAAAATTGACGGCAAATATATTGAAAAATCCCGATCGGTGAATATTTCCAGTTCTATATTGATTTTTTACAGACGGACCATAATAATAGTTAGATTTCAAGTTGAATATATAAAGGTATGGTATTTCAGGAGTTTAGTTTTGGAAAATGGATAGGAACTATCGCTGTGGATAGTGGCTATGAACTATCCCTGCAAAAATTTAATGTATGACAAATAACTAGCGTTGCTGCTATTTAGCGGTATCTTATGTATTTATCTGCTTTATTGATATTTTAAGCCAAAGATTATAAATACATTTAATAACAACCAGTAAGGAAAGGTCGACTTTATGTTACCCTACACTAATTGGTAGAGCTTCCCATAAAAAAAAGTTATTATGGGGAATTCATGATCGTTTTTTATGCGTATTATGGCTTTGAAGTAGATATAATTTAAAGTCGAAAGGAACTACTATATAATAATATATCTTCCTCTTAATCGATTTTCACTAAACTTGACGAACTAAACCGATATTCATTAAAATCCTTCCTATTTGACCTGATGATACACTTATTACACACAAGGCACAATAAACTTGAAATCGGATGAAGATCCAAATCTCAACCGATCTCTATAAAAATTAGCAGAGTTATTTTTATGCTGTATTTGATAGATGGGACCATAAATCGTTGTTGTGGGGAGTATTTTAAGTGTTTGAGGGACCTACGTAAAAAATCGGATGAATCATATGGGTCCTATAGCTATATCTTAACCGATTTTCACCAAATTTGATACACTTTCGTCCTGGCTGAATTCGTTTGTCCGTGCCAAAATCAATTAAATTCGGACTTTTATTAACCATTTGGTCCGCAATAAACTTGAAATCGAGTAAAGATATACAGGGTGAGATAAATAAACTGCAACAAAGTCAAACGCCATAATTTTTAGATTTTTCTTTTTTAAATTTTACTGAATGAAAGCAAAAATGTCGGAAATAGCATCAAATTTTAGAATAAGTTTAGATTTGTTCGAATTGGTCAACTTTGGCACAAATTGTGTCCTTCAAACGGCCAATGAAACCGTCACATGCTGCCCGTATTTTGCTCTGCGGAATTTTTTGGCCATTCCCGGGGAAGCGCTTGCTTAAGGTGATTGACACTTTTGTATTTTTTAGTGCCAACCTTGCTTTCCAAAATACTCCAGACTCAATAGTCCAACGGATTGGTATCCGGAGATTTTGGTGGTCAATGTGCGCTAGAAATGAAGCGAGGAACCTCATTTTGTAACTATTCTTGGGTGGCGCGTGCTGAGTCCTGTTGGAATGGCAAAGGTCTGAGGCCAAAATGTTTGCGTGCTCAAGGCTTTAATACACCCTCCAGAATATTTTCGCGATAATATTTGGCATTTATTCTGATGCCACGGTCGATTAATACGAGCGCAGAGCGACCATCGGCTGTTATGGCGGCTCACGCCATCACCATGACCGGCACTTGAGTCCTGGTGGTCAACCGAAACACGATCCTTTTGTTTGTTTACAAACAGCTGGACAACGAATGTTTTTTCATCGGAGAAAACCAAATTCGGCAGTTCACCACTTTCGGCCAAGCGAAGCAACTTTTTAGCTTCATTGACTCTATTTTCTTTCTGTTGCGGTGAAAGTTCTTTCACTTTTTGGAATTTAAATTTTCTGAATGGAATATTACGATATGTTCAGCTCACGAGCCATTTTTTCGGCCACTGCGACGCGGGTTTCGATCAAGTCGCTTCTTTACTTTTCGAACCATTTCTGCTGATGTTGCTGTTTTCTTTCGTCCACTTCCTTGATGTCGGGCTACGCTACCAGTATCACGGTAACGAGCAATGGTACGAGACACAAAAGATTTATTTACATTTAAATGCTGGAGTGCTCCAACGATAGCCACTTGTGGTTTTCTAGCCAAATATAAAGAACTCACACTATCACGCTTGAATTCCACCACGAATAACTTTTTTTCTGAAAAATTCTTACCAAAATGCTTTTTTACGTTTGTAAACAATATAATGAGCTGTCACAGTCTGAAGTTGGTTGCATTTTTTTCATCTCACTCTGTATATATTTTGTTATGTCTAAAAATATTATTTCGATGAGTTACAAACGGATTGACGAACATAATATACCCTCCATAATATGTACGAGTATGGTTATATATGGTATATAAATAATTAATACTGATTCAAGAGATAATAATGAATTTTTATTAACACTGTATTCAATCTAAAGTAACCCATCTTTGAAAAAAATATTCCTCTAACTTGTAATTCTTTTCTCTATTTTCAGATTTTAATTGACCACCCTACCACCACTTGTCCAGCTGTTCGAATTTGGAGAATATTCACTATCCTCGACCACGCAAAGGACGTTGTGAATCAGCCACTACATCGCAGTCACGTGATTGTATGTTTCGGAAGAAAAGCAAACGCACGGCCATTTCCCCAACACGGAGGAGTGGCAACCTTAAAGATGCCAGTCTTCTTCTCTTCTGCTCAAATATACTTTAATTTATATTTCATGTGATGTGACGTAGTGGAACATTCCTGACGTTCAAAAAAACCATCATCAACATCATCCATCTACGTCTTAAACATGCAATATGTATTTATGTAAACATATCTGTGTGTGTGTATTAACTGTATCAATTTGATATTAAAGTGAACGTAAAATTGAATGAGTGATAGCTTTATTTTGATGATAGGAAAAGTGTATCGCACAAAGACAAAGACAAACACAAACACAAGCAGATGCATATGAATATGAATATGTGATAATTGAAAATATAATAGAATATTTAATGCCGGGTAAGTAAAGTGGGAGTTTGAGAGTTTGATTTGGTAATAAATCATTATTTTTTTCAGGTGATGTTTTATTCGATGTGCAAAAGTGGTTACAAGGTCATTAGTAGGAACTGAAAATTTCGTTTTATGTGACACTAGCAAGTTCCAGCTACTTCGTCAGCGAAAAGTCCACCTCAACCCACCATTTAATTTTAGAACTCAAAATGCACAGTTTGTTCATTATTTCTTGGACAAAATTTCCAAACCAAACTTCATACGTCATACTAACTCGTCAGCTGCACCCGTACGATATCCAAAAAAATTAATTGAAAATGGTTACTTTTTGCACTAAAAACTCTTTCAAACCTTTCGTTTCAAAGTTTATCGAAGACCATGCACAATGGTTCGACATCCAATTTTTTGAGTCCAAAACCATTTCAACCTTCTTTATAACCTCCACCATACATAGTATGGAGAGTATATTAAGTTCCTAATTCTGTTCGCAAGTCCTCGAAATAATAATTTTAGGCATAACAAAGTATATATTCTTGGTCAGCGTAAAATTTTTAGCCCTGCCCGTCCGTCCTTCTGTCCGACTGTTGCAATCACGCTGGAGTCAAAACGCATAAAGATAGGAAGCTAAAATTTTGCATAGATCAGTCTTTTGTCTGCAGGCAGGCCAAGTTCGAAGATGGCTATATCGGTCCACAATATAGAATAGCCCCCATATTCGGTATTTTGATGATTGTAACCAATTTTTTCAATGAAATTGTCTGAAAATCCACAAAAGTAGTTCATTCTGAGTACTTTACCCCTGCATGGGTATTGTCCATATAGGTCCACGATATCGTATATCCCCAATATAATGGTACCTAAATTGTTCAATGGAATTGACTAAAAATTCACTTATTCTTATTTCTAATCACTTTACCCCCTGGAAGAGAAATGGCTATGTAGGCTCACGACATCGTATAGCCCACATACAACGGTACCCACAAATACTGGATATTTTGACGATTTTAGGGACATTGTTAACCGCAGTTGTTGCAAATTTCATATTTAGAATTCGTAATGGGTACTACAGCCTATGATGAAAAATTACGTATGCCGGTCCACGTCTTTGTGTAGCTTCCATATAACGGTAACTCCCAATATTCGGTATTTTATGATTTTAGCGACATTATTCACCGGAGTTGTTTCAAATTTCGCACTTAGAGTTCGTAATGGGAACTATAGTCTATGGCAGATAAATGTCTATGTAGGTCCAGGTCTACGTATAGGCCCCGTATATTAGAACCTCCCTACGATTTTAGATACAATATTCACCGAAATTATTTGAAATTTCGTATTTGAAGTTCCTAATAGGTTCTACTGCCAGTGACAGAAAATTGTTTATGCAGAGCCAGGTCTTCGTATAGCCCTGGTACGGTATTTCAATGATTTTTGCTACATTATTCACCGTTTCGTATTTGAATATTGTAATGGCTTATTACAAAAGTTGCCGATGTAAGTCCACGTCTTCTTATAGACCCCAATATAATGGCTTAATTAGGTATTTTTAAAATTATAATAGAATTTTTAACGGATTTTATTTTATTTTTTTTTTAAAATTCCAAATTCGTTCCAACTGTTGGATGGTATTCAAAGTTAGGCCCGGCCAAATTTATTGCTTTTTACTTGTTCATAATATAAATTAGCCACCACCATATCTATATCCTGGAAACCAATATATAGCTCAATATCCAATTCTAGGATTCGAGCTCAATCCATTCACTGCAAATTTAGTATAATTAAGTACGCATTCCCAAATCCACCTCCTTTTCTAAAAACAATATACCAACGGTGGCCTCCATATCAAATTTCAGAATTCCAGTTCTATCCTAATTATCATATTATCGTAATTTTCGTTCAGTTATACTTCGGATGCTCAAAACCATCTCTTTATCTCCACCCTAGACACTAACAGTAACAAAATTCAGAATTCCATCTTTATCCCAACAACCAATGCTAAGCATTTTCTTCTCTCAACTGCAGACAACAACAGAGACATCCACATCAAATTTATGGGCATTTACTACTTTTCGAACAATTAGAGCAGGCATTTTCAAATCAATATCCATATTTCACCCTTAGATACCGACAGTAATCTTAATATAAAATTTAAGCTTAGTACAGGTATAGTACACATATCCAAACAGAGCTCCTTCACCCAAAAACAGATACCAAAAGTAACATACACATCAAATTTCCATACCAATTTAATACTTTTCGTACAATTATAGTACACATTTCCAAAAGTACCTCCATATCTCAATTCCAGATGCCAACATTGAGCTCAATATAAAATTTGAGGATTCCAACACTATCCCTTCACCCAATACCAAATTTAGTACCATTTAGTACTTTTCGTACAAAGATATGACGCATTTGCAACAGATACCAACAGTGACGTTTACATCAAATTTTGAGATTCTAGCTCTACCGGTTCACACTAATCCCAATTGTTCCAAATTTAGTACACATAAGTATGAATTTCCAAAACTTCATACATTCCACAATTCTACACTTCAAATTTCCAAAACTGCTTCCATACCTTTATCATACAATCCTAGAGAAATATTATTTCCAAATTTCAAAATTCCATTCTTTATTGATTCACTACAAATCCAATTTGTACCAAATTTAGTACAAATAAGTACAAAATTTCCTTAACAACCTACATCTTACAATCGAGTAGAGATCTTATTTCCCAATTTCAGCATTTTAGCTCTATCGGTTCACTTAAATCGAAATTTAGTGCCACTTAGTACTTTTCGTGCGCATAAGTACAATTTCTACAATATCCTAATCCTTCACTCCGACAGTGATATTATTTCTAAATATTCCAGCATTATTGGTTCACCCAAAATTTAGATTGCACCAAATTTATTACAATTTAGTACACATAAGTACTAATTTCCAAAACTACCTACATACCTCAGTCTTACAATGCCATAGTCTGAATCTTATTTCCCAATTTCAGCATTCCAGCTCTTTCGGTTCACCCAAATTGAAATTTTAACAAATTTAGTAACATTTAGTACTTTTCGTGCAGATAATAACAATTTCTAGAATGTTTTTATCTTACACTCTGATGGTAATCTTATTTCTAAATTTCATTTTTTTTTGGTTCACCCAAAAGTTTAAATGGTACCAAATTTGGTACCATTTAGTACACATAAGTACGAATTTCCAAAACTACCTCAGTCCTCAATAATGCAATAGTAATCCTATTTCCAAATTTCAGCATTCCAGCTCTATCGGTTAACCCAAATCGTAATTGTACAAAATTTAGTACCATTTTGTACTTTTCGTGCACATCAGTAAAAATTTCGAAAACTTCCTCCATCTTTCAAATTTCAGAATTACAGCTCCAACCGTTTCTCTAAATTCAAATTGTACTAAATTTAGTACCGTTGAGTACCTTTCGTATACATTAGTACACACTTCCAACAATACCTTTTTATATCGACTCTACTCCTTAACCTTGATTGTCATTCCAAATTTCAAGTTTTTCAAGTTTAGTTCACATGATACGAAGTGGTACCAAATGCAGTACATTTAACTACTTTTCGTACACTTAGAGTGTGGATTTGCAAAACCCCTTTGTACATCTATCATACACTCTATCTGTGACCCTCATTTAAGAGTTACAGCTCTAATGCTTCATCAAATACAAAGGGTACCAAATTTAGTAACTTAATATTTTTCGTACCGATCTAGTACGAATTTCCAAAAACCCAGTCTTATATGACCCCTTCGGAGCAGAAGTGACCCTCACCCCAAATTTCAAGATTCTATGCAAACATACATCGGTGAGAAGGAGAGCATATATTATAATAAGTATAAAAGCAGCTAAGCTCGACCGGGGCGAACTTTTTATAACCTGCACCATTTGGAAGAAACTTGAAAAAATTAAAAATTTCGCCGAAAAATACTTCTGAAATTAAAACCGTTATATGGGGCTATACAAAGAAGTGGTCCCGCATAAGAAATTGTTCTCATAGGCTGTAGTAACGATTCCGAACTTCAAATACGGAATTTGAAACAATTCCGCCTTTTAATGTCGCTAATATTATCAAAATACCGAATAAATGGAAGTACCGTTATATGTGGGCTATACAAAGGCGTAGACCTGCATATACCATTTTTCGTCATAGGCTGCAGTACCCATTACGAACTTTGGATACGAAATTTGAATAATGTGAATCCTGGAAATAACAAATATCTGAGGGTATCGTTATATTGGTGCTATTCTAAAACGTGGACTTATGTAGACAATTCTCTTCCAGGGGGTAAAGTACTCAGAAAGAACTTCTTGTGTGGATTCTAAGACAATTTAAAATGTGGCTAAATTCAAAAATTGGGGGTTATGTTATATGGGAATGACGAGCATAATATACCCTCCAAACTATGTATGGTGTACAAATACAAAGTATACATACCTTGTTGGGTCTAAAATTATTATTTCGATGAGTTACAAACGGAATGACGAACTTAATATACCCTCCATACTATGTATGGAGCAGGATATAAAAAATACCTACTTTGTTACATTTTCTCATTGCTTTGTGTACACCTTTGCTGTTTAGAATTCATCCTTGAAATGTTCTAAAAATAAACTTCCATATTTTTTGGTTTTTTTGTATGGTCCTCCTTTTGACGTCACATTGTATTGTTTAATATTAAGCTTGCTGCTTTTTATTTTTATCCCTCTGTCGCCCACCATGCTGCTGCTGAATTAACAACAAAGGTGTCCCCACGGGAATACTGCATGTAAACACCGACCGATACAAAGCATTTTTGCTGAAGAGAACAACACCATCCATCCATCAGTCAATTGAATTCACCATCAACGACCGAACTCCCATCGTTGGACATCAGAGGTATGCCATTGTTCGGCTGGAATAGGTGGTATTGGAATTAAAATTGTAGCCATACAAACAATGTGTAATATGTGGTGAGTTGTTTTCCTCTGACGCTTGATAAATTATCTTAGGAATGAAGATTTTTTTCATCGCCACTGCCACCACTACTTCTTTGTGAAATACAAAAGATTCGCACAATTTATTGAGAATTTCCATTAGCAGCACAGTGTTTTGGTAAGTTAACTACATTAGTTCGTATTTAGGTTTGAAGTAAACTATAAGTTTAAAAACATTTATTTAAGGTGATATGGCGCCCAACTCAGGGTATTTCTGATATTCCATATTTTTGGAAGTATATGAATTCGGTGCCAAAGTAAATCCTTAGATTTTGAGCCGAAGGAAGAGTCAACCCAATATCTAATATCTCCGTCTGAAATGAAAGTGGTAGAAATTTCCTATCGCTATCTTTTTGGAAATAAATTATTTTAAATATATATAAATGGTATATAGAAATTTTCTAATGTCTGGCAGCATTTTATTGATTGCTGTCTCCAAAACGGATCCCCTGGGACCGGCTTCCCTGCATTGATTTAGCTATTTGTCCCGGCTATTTCTATGAATTTTTATACCCTGTACCATACATGGTGTCTATGGTATATTAAGATATGACCGTTTTTTTTGGGCATAACCATTTGAAGGAACTTGAAGAATTTAAAACAAGTTAAAAAGCAGCAGGCCCGGCCGAAATTTGAATACGAATTTGGAAATTTTCAAAAAATGAAATCCTTAAAAAATTCTGTTAAAATTGTAAAAATACCGAATATAGCCATTATATTGGGGTATATATATATATATATATATACATAGGCATTGTTTGTCATAAGCCATTACCATATTCAAATTCGAAATCTGAAATAAACGGTGAATAATGTAGCTAAAATCATCAAAATATCGTATATAGGGAGGTACCGTTATATGGGAGCTGTGCGAAGACCTGGACTAGCATAAACAATTTTTTGCCACAGGCTGTAGCATCCATTACGAACTTCAAATACGACTCAAACAATTTCGGTGGGTATTGTACCTAAACTCGTCAAAATATCAAAATATAGGGAGGTACTGATATATGGGGCCTATACGAAGACTTGGACCTGCATAGACAATTTTCTGTCACAGACTGTAGTTACCATTACGTTTCTGTTATAGGCTGTAGTATCCATTACGAACTTCAAATACCAAATTTGAAACGATTCCGGTGAAAAATGTGGCTAAAATCGTCAAAATACCGAATATTCGGAGGTATCGTTATATGGAGGCTATATGAAGACGTGAACCTGCACAGAAAATATTCTGTCTTAGGCTGTAGTATCCATTTCGAACTTTTAATACCAAATTTAAAACAATTTCGGTGAATAATGTCGCTAAAATCATCAAAATACTGAATATCGGAAGGTACCGTTATATGGGGGCTATATGAGAACGTGGACCTACATGACCCATTTACGAACTTTATCTGCCTACTGGAAAAATAAACATGTGTGCAAAATTTTAGCCTTCTATCTCAATTCGTTCGAAAGATAGCGTGATTACAACAGACAGACAGACAGACAGACAGACGGAGAGACAGACGGATATCGCTAATTCGACTTAGAATTTTACGCTGATCAAGAATATATATCTTTGTTGGGTCTGACATGAGTATTTCGAGGAGTTACAAACGGAATGACAAAGTTAATATACCCTCCATAGTTTGGTATGGGGTATAAAAATGCAGTCATAATCATCACAAATTAGCGGGGATTATTTCCGCTAATTATTATAATAACAAGTAAAAAAACATTAAGTTCGGCCGGCCAAACTTTTAATACCCTCCACCTTAGGGTAAAGGGAACATTAGAAGAAATGTGGCAAAAACCATTAAAATGCCGAATATCAGGAGGCACCGTTATATGGGGGCTATACCAAATCGTGGACCTACACATGCAATGTTCGCCAAAGGAGCTAGAACCCATTATGACCTACAAATACCAATTTTCAGACAAATCCGAAATTTGGCAAAAGTCATCAAATTATCGAATATTGCGAGGAACCGTTAAATGGGGACTATATCTATCGCCACACGAACTAGGACCCGTTATGACCCACAAATACAAATTTTTAGACAAATCAGTGAAAAATGTGGCAAAAACCATCAAAATACGGAATATCGGGAGGTACCGTTATATGGGGGCTATACCAAATCATGGACCGATATATGCAATGTTTCGCCACCGGAGCTGGACCCATTATGACTAAAAAATACCAATTTTTAGACAAATCCGTTCAAAAAACGTGGGGAAAAAATTAAAATACCGAATATCGGAAGGTACCTTTATATGGGGGCTATACCAAAACGTGGACCTATACATGCAATGTTTTGCCACACGCAAGGGGACCCATTATGACCTTCAAATTCCAATTTTCAGACAAATCCGTGAAAAAATGTGGCATAAATCATCAAAATACCGGATATCGGGAGGTACCGTTATATGGGGACTATACCAGAACGTGGACCGATATATGTCATTTTCAATACCAACCATCCTAGACACAACACAAATTGCTCTGCTAAATTTTGGCGCTCTACGTCAAATAATGTGGGCTGTATCATGATTTCAACAGACAGATGGACAGAGAGACAGACAGACCGACATCGTTAAATTGACTTAGAATTTTGTGCTGATTATGAATAATATACTTTATGGGGTCTACGACGAATATTTAAGGATGTTACAAACGGAATGACAAAGTTAATATACCCTCCTTTCCAAGGTGGAGGGTATAATAATGGGGATTATGTCGAAAACAATTGCAGACTAAAACTCCGTTATGGGTTAAGTAATTTGAACCTGACTACGGCAAAGTAATTTTTTCGTTGGGAAAATATCCGGTTACCCGTTTTTCGACCCGAATATTCGCATACAAAATCCGGGTTTATACCGGTTTTACAAAACTGATATTTACAAATTTATGTATTTCACTTTTATAGGTTTTTTAAGTAGTCGACCTTCGACAGGGACTTGATATTTTTTCCTCTGAGGTGTGTTTAATACCGCCTTCGTGATCTACAGTTTTTCTATTTTTTATAAATTTTAAAGTAGCTGGCCCTTGGCCGAGGCTTGAGGTTATCTTCTCTGGGGTATATCCAACACCGGCTACGCTATCCATAGTTTTTCTTAACCTTATAACTTTTGTAGGTAGCCTTCCTTCGGCCGGGACTTGAGATTTTCTCCTCTGGGGTGTATCCAACATCGGTTGCGCGTAGCTAAAATTCGGTTTTAAAGTCAATATCAAGAGATATCAAGACATATGACATCATTTTGGAAAGGCAAGACTTTAGGATATAATGTAATATGTATTGCTCCGGGACCGGTTCAAATAATCCCATCACTTGTTGTATAGGTGTTTCCGTAAGCTAAATTATATCAATCCGGATAAACTCCGAATCTTCGGGTCGACAACCGGTAACCGTTTTTTCCACGCTACGAAAAAAATTGACTTTGCCTTAGTCAGGTTAAAAAATCCTACCTGTAATAAAAAAGCATAGCCCCTAACTCAACTTAAGCCTTGTTCTCGTTTTGGGTATTATATTCGAAAATTGTTTAAGTTGTGTATACCTTTAGCCACATTTTCCACGGAATTGTCTCAAAATCCACGAAAGGAGTTCCTTCTGAGTACTTTTGTGTGATAAAAAAGCATAGCCCCTAACTCAACTTAAGCCTTGTTCTCGTTTTGGGTATTATATTTCGATTTTAGTGACATTTTTTTTATAGGAATTCCTTCAAATTTCGTATTTTAAGTTTGAAGTTCGTAATGAGTACTCAGCCTATGCCAGAATATTTTCTGCGCTGGTTCACATCTGCATCTGCGTAAAATTCTACCATGATTTAGCCCTGTCCGTCAGTCCGTCTATTGTAATCACGTTAGTGTAATAAAGGTAGAAGGCTAAAATGTTCAGTCAGTCTTTTGTCTGCAGACAGGTCAAGTTCGAAGATGGGCTATATCGGTCCACGATATCATATAGCCCCCATATAACGGTATACCCCCCGACATTCGGTATTTTGATGATTGTAGCCAAATTTGTCAATTTCATTGTCTAAAAATCCACATAAGGAGTTCCATCTGAGAACTTTACCTCCTGGTTCAATATGTTCAATATATCATATAGCCCCCACATAACGGTACACCCGATATTCGGTATTTTGATAATTGTAGCCAAATTTCAAAGAAATTGTCTGAAAATCCACACAAGGAGTTCCTTCCGAGTACTTTACCACCTGGAAGAGAATTTTCTTTCTATGTTCACGATATCGCATAGCCCCAATACAACGGTACCCCCCCGCTCCTGATATTCCGTATTTTGATGATTTTAGAGACATTATTCACCGGTGTTGTTTCAAATTTCGTATGTAGAATTCGAAATGGGTACTACAGCCTACAACAAAAATTGCGTGTGCAGGTTCACGTCTTCGTATATCCTCCATAGCCTCCGTACCTCCAAATATTCGGTATTTTGATGATTTTAGCGACATAATTCACCGGAATTGTTTCAAATTTCATATTTAGAGTTCGTAATGGGAACTAACTGTCTATGACAGAGAAGTGTCTATGCAGGACTAGGTCTTTGTATAGGCCCCATAAATCAGTGCCTCCCTATATTTAGTATTTCACGATTTTAGATACAATATTCACTTAAATTGTTTGAAATTTCGTATTTAAAGTTCCTAATAGGTATTACAGCCTGTGACAGAAAATTGTCTATGCATGTCCAGGCCTTCGTATAGCCCCGATACAACGGTGCCTCACGATATTCGGTATTTTCATGATTCTAGCGACATTATTTACCGGAATTATTTTAAATTTCATTTTTGAAGTTAGTAATGGGTCTATGACAAAAAGGTTTGTATGCAGGTCCACGCCTTCGTATAGCCATAGCGGTACCTCCCGATAGTCGGTATTTTGACGATTTCAGCAACATTATTCACCGGAATCGTTTCAAATTTCGTATCTTAATGGGTACTAAAACTTATGGGAAAAAAATTCGTATGCAGGTACACGTCTTCGTATAGCCTCCCAATGTTCGGTATTTTCATGATTTTTGCGACATTATTCACCGTAATTGTAACAAATTTCGTATTTGAGTTTCGTAATGGGCAATACAGCCTAGGACAAAAAATTTCGTATGCAGAGCCACGTCTTCGTATGGTCCCCAGATAAAGGTTTTCATTTAAGTGGTACTTTTCGGATTTTTTTTTTTTTGAAATTTTTCAAGTTCCTACGAAATGGTGGAGGATATTAAAAGTTCGGCCCGGTCGATCTTAGCTGCTTTTTTAATTGTTATTCTTATTCAATTATCGGTTAAAAAACAAAACATTTGTATTTATTTCTATGTCAGTTTGAAATTTCCCACTAATTTGATGCCATCAAATTTAAGGATGTTGTATCAAGGGTTACGACAAAAAATTTGCCAATAAACCACACTGTCTAGACACATTTTCCCATCAACAAAAATAGCTCGGAATATTTTCTACCGCTTTCAATAAAGTGACTTATGTACATTCCACATTTTACGACTGGCGGTGGTAAATTAATGGAATACTCCACCAAGGGGCCACATGTGGGCAAAAAAGGGAGGCAAAATACCATATCGAACATAACAAGGCTAATGATAATCCACACTCCACTTGGCTAGTGGTAAAAGTTGGACGATGATAACGATAGTGAAGCTGATGGTAATGGCGATGATGATCATGAAGATATACATAACTGCAATTGGAAGAGGCCCACCAATGTATAGTAGGACAACATCATCAAATCTACTACCACTCCAGCAGCAACAACAACAACAGCTACAACTACCATAATATGTTTTTATGCAATTTGGTCGAATGCCGCATCGAAAATCGACCCCGCAACTAAACGTGCAATCATCAGCAGCAACCCGGCAAAAATCAACAAACCACATACTCACACACAGACACACTTACACATATTATCCCAATACTCACGGGAAATTATAGGCACGGTTAGTTAGTATTCTCGTTTATTCCAAATGGCTGACAACGGCCACCGACGACCTGTCTGAGGCTATTGGTTTGGTTTGGAAGTCTTGCTATTGGGGATTTTTGCCAGTGTTTAGGTTTATTTTGGTAAATTCTGCCACAATTTAAACAGCTGGCTGGATGGCTGGCTGACTGGTTGGCTTAAGTAAAAGGAAAGTAAAGCTCTCCCCCCTCACCCGCTGTAAAACAATGTTTGCATGTCGTGCTATGCAAACAACACAGATGTTGCAATGCGAATGCTCCTTTATGGTCCTAGTAGCCGGCATATATGTGTAGAGTTTGCATGCAGGACCAGTACCCAGGTGAAATATGACCAGCAGTGGTGGGTGGGTGTGTGGTTGATTCGGTTCCTTTTCGACTGAATGAATTTTGAAGTACCTTGTTTGTACAAAGTTACATAGTTGGCTTCAAACAACAGCTTTTGCTAAGTTCACTAACAAACTGTGATGCGTGTGATTGCTCAAATTGATTTATGGCCTGGTACCTACTTATTTCCAAACCAACTTTACACGGATGGGAGTAGTGTGAGTGGTTTATTTAGTGCGAATTTTGAGTTCATAATTCATATTGGCAGCCTTTGAAATGGATTTGAAGAATTTTTTCAGCTAAGTTTTATTGAATTGATCGCGGTTATATGGGATAAAAGGATTTCCATTTATATCTATTGGCTTCTGCGTAAGTATGATCTAATGGTTTTCAATGTCAAGTTTTGTTTTGAAATTCTGTCATTTTTCAGGGAGGATGATAAATGAATGAAGATAAATGCAGCTGACAAAAAATAGTATGTTTTTATACCCTCAGTCGTGTGACTAGAGAGGATATATATTGTTTGATACGACCAAAACGTGCCTCATAAAATAACTGTTTTAGGTCCTAGGACTTTCGACCAAATCCGTTTCAGGACATTTGGAGTTGATCTAGCGATGTTCGTCCGTCTGTCTTTCTGAGTGGTGCCCACGATAACTCCCGAAGGGAGTAACCGATTTGGTTCACACTTGGTACATAGTAATATTATTATCAAACTTAGATCGAAATCGAAAATGGGCAAAATCGGTCTACTTCATAAAGTACATCCGCCAAAAATGGGGAATTTAAAAAAAATCTACTGCACAGAGAGAGAAAGGATAATCCGATTTTGCTTCAACTTTGCAAATAATATTGGATCAAGTACCTTCCCCACAAAGGGTCAACACTTTGAATAATTACAACTCTTATAAAGTGTGATATAAGGGTCCGATTGTTTTCAATTACACAAATCACAATAACCAAAGTCTGGTGTGAAGATGGAATGTATCAGTCCACCTCCTCTACAAAGGGTCAAAATTGTGAATTTCATTGAAGCTCATAAAACGCGAAATTAACATTCGATTGCATTCAGACATGGTACATTTTAATATTTCTATCAACACACGATCATTAGATGGTAGAGATCGGACCATTCCTTATGGTACCTCCCCCGCAAAGGGTCAAAAGATTATAAAATCCAAAATGAACATCAGGTACTCTCCATATTTCACACATCCCATTATTCCCACTAGTAAAAGATCTGCTGTGAAGAAAACCGCATTATACACACCATACCAAAGATTTCCGGTACAATATATTGGATACATTCAAACAATATCTTCCCCTTTCTCCCCCATATATAAAGTTTGTCATTCCGTTTGTAATATCTCGAAATATGCATTTTGGGCCCCACAAATCTAAGTTTTCACATAGTCCGCTTATAACTATACCTCCAAATATTCGGTATTTTTATGAAATATTTCAAAATTGCAATTTTAAGTTTCTAATGGGTACTACGTTCTATGACATGATATAACGATATAACGATACCTCCTATATTTGGTATTTCGACATATTCCAACGGAGTTGTTTCAAATTTCGTATTTGTAGTTCCTAATGGGCACTACAGTCTATGACGGAAAATTGCATATTCAGGTCCAGGACTTCATTTAGCCCCCATATAATGGTACCCCATATATTCGGTATTTTGATCATTTTAGCGATCTTATTCTTCGGAATTGCATCAAATTTCATATTTGCAGTTCCTAATGGATTCTACCATCTATGACAGACAATTGGCAATTGCCTGTATAGGTTCACGACCTTGTGGGCTGTAATATAACGCTAACTCGCTATATGCGATATTTTTATGATTTAGCAGTATTTTTTTATATTTTTGAAAATTCGTAAATATCTTCCAAATGGTGGTGTGTATTAAAAGTTAGGTATGGTCCAACTTACTGCTTTTTCAACTTGTTTTAAATTATACTGTTAAAAAGGTTAAATTCTACTTCCTAGGTCATACTTTGCCAATCTCAATTTTTCTCCATCATGATGTGTGTAAAAGTGTGTAGATTACGATAAATTTGACACATATCTGCATCTGTGGATCCATGGTACAATGATATCAAGGTAGGGCTATGATACCATATGATTTCAATTTTTTTATTTTCTTGGCTTAATATGTCATCTTTATTTGTTTATGTATGTGTTTTCTTTTTAATAACAAATAAATCGTTCAGAAAACATTCAAATTCGGATGTTTTCAAAATATTTATTTCAAATCTAGTTTTTGTAGCGAAATAATCCTTTAGAGATATATAGAACCTGGTTTTGAAAAGAAGTGTTGACCTTTCATTCAGTTTTCGCGGTTTTCAATTATTCAAAATAAATGCAACAAGTTGTTTGATTTTGTTATTGTTTTGATACTATTTCTGACATTACAAGCCAAACAGGTAAACCTCTATACTTGCAATTTTTTCAAAGTTGACCTACCTTCTCTTCATTGTACCATGTGTGGATCCTACTCGTGTTTTAATATTTGATTTTAACCTTTACAGTGCGGCAACTTTGGAGGTACCTTCATATCGGTGGTATCTCAAAGAGAGAGACTTTTTTTTGACAATTTTTTACTCATTGTATTCAGAACCCAAAATGAAAAATTACATCTAAATCTGTTAAAAGTTTCTGCCAAAATCTTGAAAATCCCTCAAATATGGCGTTGGGTTCTATTGGAGGTATATTAAAAAAATACTCAATGTTGACAATTTTTGGTCTCTCAACTTGCTATCCTATCCGAATCAAAAATGTTAAAATTCAACAAAATCGATTAAAAAATATGATAAAATAACATGGGAGCTATATTAAATTATAGACCCATATTAACGTTATTTAACAAGGACATCTGGTACCTATTAAGAACACCACATGTCAAATTTTAGTCCATCTCAATTAAAAATGAACATAAAATCTTCAAATTTCTTTGAATCGGAGGGTTACGTGTACCAATATTGAGTAAATTTTTAATAACATTATTTTTTACTCAATATAAAATTTCTCTAAAACAAGTAAAAAAAAAACATTGTTCGGCCGGGCCGAACTTTTAATACCCTCCACCATTGGGTAAAGAAGACATTTTTATAAAAAAGTATCTTAATTTAAACGTGTTCCACTTTAAATTACAAATAACTGTAAGACCATTTGGATAATGCAGATTAACTTGTCAAAAAACCATAAAGTGGGTGAGGCCGTGTCATGGGGGTCATACCAAAACGGAAACTTCTAAAGACAATTTTATACTTCAAGGATTGTCATCTACCAAATATTCTTTAATACCAAATTTGAAACAGTTTCGTGTGTAAATGTGACTAGAATTATGAAAGAACCGAATATCGGTGGGCATCAATACATGTGGACCTAAATATTCAATGTTCTGTCACCGGAGCTAGAAGCCATTATGACCCACGAATACCAAATTTAGACAAATCCGTAGAAAAATGTGGCAAAAGTCTTCAAAATACCGAATATCGGAAGGTACCGTTTTATCGGGGCTATACAAATACCAACCATCCTAAGCACAATATAAATTGTTCTGCCAAATTTTGAAGCTCTGCGTCAAATAATGTGGGCTGTATCGTTATTTCCACAAATGACAAAGTTAATATATCCTCCTTTTTAAGGTGGAGCATATAAAAATCAAATCGAGACCACTGTGCAGTGTTGTCAAAAAGATGCTAGCTAAAAAATCAACCTTTATGCATGATAGGATAGGGGATATAACTCTGACTTAAAAATTGTCTTGCGTAAAAGACAGATAATAGAATTGAATCCAGCACAGCACACTATTGATTTTTCTTTCAAAATATATTATTGTGAAAAAAAAAAGATTTTTTTTAATTGAAGGAAATAAATCGGAAACTATCGTAACTTTTTAGTTTCTTGCGGACAAACTTATTAAAGGACATTTTTGAACTTTGTCCTTTATTGCGTCAGCGGATTATGAGTTACCAAAATAGCTTAAATAAATATGAACAATTTTCAACATTGCGAAAAAAAATTCTATTAAAATGGATAATATTTTCATGAATTCTCCTCATTGGTTGTCCTGTCCAGAGATAATGGTAAGATCGTTCAGATTCAAAACATAACTATTCACCTTTTAACCAACTTTATAAAATATATCTTGCTATTCTGTTTCCTATTTCAAGCATAAAATTACGTCACAGGGAAGAGGCATATGTTTCTCCTACACTTGAAAAATGATGTGGAAATTATGAATTCTATTCATTAAATATGAAGAGATTGTTAGCTGATAAAGGTGAGTAACTTTTCAACTAACTACAAGTAAATTTACAAAAACTGAGAACCAGTTGTTCCTTGACTGACTGATTCCGAATCAAAAAAATCATTATCTAATCGATGTGCCCATACCCAGAAATTATGAATATTTTTATACCCCACACCACATAGTGGTAAGGGTATTATGTCTTTGTGCATTTGTTTGCAACAAGGAGAAGGAAGCGAGATAGACCCATATTTTTGAGGATCTTTATAGAATCACTTTCTGAGTCGATTTATGCATGTCAGTCCTGTCCGTCCGTCCATGTGTTCTTGTGAACAAAATGTAGGTTGCATTTATAATCCGATAAAGATACTCAAAAATATGGGTCTATTTCGCTTCCTTCTCCTTGTTGCAAACAAATGCACAAAGACATAATACCCTTACCACTATGTGGTAACCGATTTCAGGTTAATTGTGCACCAAATGACCACTATCAGTCTAAATGACCTGAATTTTGGTTCATCCGACCGAAATCAGTGTAGAAGCAAGTTCATCAGATTTAGTGAAAATCGGATCAGATATAGCTATAGCTCCCATATATATGTTTCTTGTTGGTACCAGATATCAGATAGCGACCAGAAATACCTTTGCCAAATTTTATCAAGATCGGTTCGGATTTGGATATAGCTCCCATATTTATATTCAAACGATTTGAGGTTAATTGTGCACCAAATGACCCATAAAAGTCCAAATGACCTGAATTTTGGCACATCCAACCGAATTCAGTCTAGAAGCATGTACATCCAATTTAGTGAAAATCGGTTATAGCTCACATATATATGTTTCATCCGATATGGTGTTTGAGTCCCTCACATTCGTAATATTCATTGGACAACAATGATAGTTGGTACCAGATATCTTATAGAGCTCAGAAATACTTTTGCCAAACTTTATCGGGAACGACTAAGATTTGGATATAGCTCCCATATATATCCTTAATCCGATTTCAGGTTTATTGTGCAAATAATGGCTAATATCAGCTAAAATGGAGGGAATTTCGGGACATACGTTTCTATTTTGTGGAACTCCGATGTATATATTTTATAACTTCCAACATTGTATAAAGGGTATATTAAGTTTGTCATTCCATTTGTAACACCTCGAAGTATACATTTTAGACCCCACAAAGTATACATATATATATATATATATATGTATATATATATATATATATATATATATATATATATATATATATATATATATATATATATATATATATATGTATACTTTGTGGGGTCTAAAATGTATACTTCGAGGTGTTACAAATGGAATGACAAACTTAATATACCCTTTATATATATATATATATATATATATATATATATATATTCTTGATCAAATATATATTATGTCTGTAATACTTTTGGTATTATAAATGCGCCATGTAGGTTTACGTTTTGGTATAGCCCCCATATAATGGCTCCTCCGGATATTCGGTATTTTGATGATTTTAGCGACATTATTCACCGGAATTGTTTCAAATTTGGTATTTGAAGTTTGTAATGGATACTACAGCCTATGACAGGAAATTGCCTGTGGAGGTCCACGTCTTCGTATAGTGCCCATATAACGGTACCTCGCGATATTCGGTGTTTTAGCGACATTAATCACCAATTTTTTTTTTCAACCTTCGTATTTGAATATTCTTATGGCTTATGACAAAAGTTGCCTATGCATGTCAACGTCGTTGTAGCCCGACTTTTGACCTTTCCTTTCCAAGATAGTTTTGTGCCGCATCAACAACAGATGAAATTTAAATATACTTTACGACCACGGATAACTTCCTTCCGTTTTATTTTTTCTCAATATTCATTTTTAATTAAACCTTTGAGAGTTCCCCTCACAAAAAAACAGATTTTCCATTTTCTCACATCATTGATTTCATTCATATTTCCAAAATACAAGTCGCAGATAACAAATCTCTAAAAACAGTGTAACTTGAAATACTTTCCATTTCAGTTCCCATTAGCATTCAATGCAAATTTCAAGTATTTTTGAAAAAATCATTTTGGTATTCATTTCAATATGTCTTATAGATATGGACTCAATTTACACAAACATTATATCGGCTTTCAACAATTTTGACCAGGCCATCATGGTGGATGGCTGGATGGTTCTCTGGTGGTGCTGTTGCAACAATCACTGATGCCAACATGTTGCAGCTATGCCAAATGTATGCAAATAATTGTAACATTTTGCAACAACAAGGTACTTCCAATCGTTGTTGTCAGACGCCATGCAAGTGGATAAGGCTCGAATACACATACAAACAGACATATGTATGTCTCTATTGACCACATCGGATACAAAATGCATATCATTATCCGAAAGGGACTTTCACTTATTATTGTTATTATTTTTTGTGAAATAAAAGCAATAAAATAGCCAAAATAGGAATAGAAAAAACAAAACGTGGTGTGAATAGCAGGAATGGACAACAAATACAGTTCAACACCTAACGGAATTTGCAACACAGGGCCGACAGCACCAACGACGAAGACCGTGGCAAAAAAACGGTACTCGTAATTTTCAATTTATTTGCAACATTTCCTACCGGACGCATAGCCTCGCTGGAAAAAAAAAGTACCAAAAAATGCAACAAAATAGTCCAACAAAGCAAATGAAGGCGAATCGTGGGGACCATCTATAAATTTTGGAATTAACAGCAACAACCGAGCAAATACTTTTAGGATGTCTAGTGTACAAATATTTGAAGCGGTCAATGGCACCATGGGTTACATAGTATGGGGAATTTGAATTATTTGCCACCAATTTTTTTGTGAAAGGTGGATAAAATTATACATTATATCCAAAAAAGTGGATAAAATTATCCACTTCGGTGAAAAATTTATGCACATACGAAGATAATGTTATCCAAGGCGGTGGATAAAATTATCCACGTTGGTGGTTAAATTATTCTCGTTGGTGGATAAAATTATCCGATTTAGGGGAGAAAATTATCTGCGTCGGTGGATAAAACTATCCACTTTGGTGGATAGAATTATCTACATTTGTATATAAAAATATCAGTATTGGTGGATAAATTTATCCACATAGGTGGATAGAATTATCCACATTGGTATATAATAAAATTATCCACATAGGTGGATAAAGTTATCCACGTTGATGGATAATGTTATTCATATTGGAGTAGAAAATTATCCACGTTGGTGGACAAGATTATTCACGTTGGTGGATAAAATTATCCATATCGCTGTATATAATTATCCATGTTGGTGGATAAAATTACCAACGTTGGTGTATAATATTATCTACTGTGTTGAATTAAACAAGCCACTTTGGTGGATCAAGTTATCCACGTTGATGGATCAAGTTATCCACGTTGATGGATCAAATTATCCACGTTGATGGATAAAATTATCCACGTCGGTGGATAAAGTTATCCATGTTGGTGTATAAAATTATGCACATTAGTGGATAAAATTATCCACATTGGTGGACAAAATTTTTCACATCGGTGTATAAAACTATCTATGTTGATGGATAAAATTATCAACGTTGGTGGATAAAATTATTCATCTCGTTGAATAAAGTTATCCATATTGGTGTATAACATTGGTGGATAAAATTATCCACATCGGTATATAGAGTTATCCACGTTGGTTGATAAAATTCCGAACGTTGGCGGATGAAACTACCCACATCGGTGTATAGAATTATCCACGTTGATGGATAAAATTATCCACATTGGTGGACAAAATTATACAATTTGGTGGATAAAATTATCCAACTTTGCAAGTCCTTATATTTCCATCAGTGCTAGGTCAGGGGCGAAAATGGACAATGTAGGTCCACTCTATCAAGTACCTTCCCCACAAAAGGTCGAAATTTTCAAAAAAAAATATTTTCTGCCCAGAAAGAGAAACGACAATCCGATTTTGCTCGAACTTTGCAAATCCTAACATTTGCATCAGAGATAGTTCAGGTGCGAAAACGGACAATATCGGTCCACTCTATCAAGTACCTCCCCCACAAATGGTCAAAATTTTGAATAATTACAACTCTCATAAAATGTGTTGTAGGAGTCCGATTGTCTTTAAATTTCACACATCCAAATATTTATATTGGCCTATCCAAATATTTATATAACCCACTGTGAGGGAAGTACCAGAAGAAATGGTTCGATCTCCGCCACCTTTATAACAATCTCTTGTTGATGGAAATATTGAGATGTGCCAAGTCTGAATGGAATCGGATATTAATTTGGCATTTTATGAGCTTCATGTGTATTCCAAATTTCGACCCTATGTGGGGGAGGTACCAGAAGGAGTGGACCGATATATTCTATCTTATCACCAGACCTTGGGCTAATATAAATATTTGGATTTGTGAAATTTAAAGACAATCGGACTGCAACATCACATTTTATGAGAGTTGTAATTATTCAAAATTTTGACCATTTGTGGGGGAGGTACTTGATAGAGTGGACCGATATTGTCCATTTTCGCACCTGAACTAACACTGATGCAAATGTTAGGATTTGCAAAGTTCGAGCAAAATAGGATTATCGTTTCTCTTTCTGGGCAGAAAATATTTTTTTTTGAAAATTTCGACCTTTTGTGGGGAAGGTACTTGATGGAGTGGACCTACATTGTCCATTTTCACCCTGACCTAGCACTGATGGAAATATAAGGACTTGCAAAGTTGTACCAAAATCGAAGGGTCCTCTCTATATCTATGCCGTAAATTTTTCTTTAAAATGTTGACATTTTGTGGGGGAGGCACCAGAAGGAGTGGACCTATATTGCCCTTCTCCGAACTCGATATAAATTTAAGAATAATATTACAATATAGCAAGTTTGGATCAAATCGGATACACCCTTTGAGAGTTATCGTGCGCACCATCCAGCCAGACAGACAGATATATACCCTCTGTAGCTATATGACTTAGGGTATAAATAGCAACGTTGGAGAATAAAATTATCTGCAACTCAACTGGTGGTTGAAGGACTAACGGCATCGGAAATCGATATAATTTGGTAAAACATATCACCCCGGTTACCAATTCCCTCCCACTGTCCTGCATAGTCCATTTAAGCAAATCTTGTTTTTCGGTTGGCATAAATCTGCAAATGGGTGAGTTAAGTGGATGTGAATGTCTGCTGTGGTGTCCAACCAGACGAAAAAACCGCAAGCAAACTGGGCGGAAAACGTTCTGCTTTGTTAACGCCACATATCTTTTTGGTATTTTATGCTGCTGTTGCTGCAGCCAACATTTTTTTTCGTGCTGCTCAGCTGTTACTTTCTTGGCCGTTGCAGCATTTGCTTTAAGATCTGCACTACAGACCCATCCAAAAGAGCAAAAAACAAATGAGCGTTTTGTCAGATTCACGATTTGCACTAATGGTGGCTGGTGTGGCAGACGACGGTCGGTGGTACCAAAGATAGCGCGCACATAAGTTACTTCGGTTATCGCAATCGGACACATCGGAGTGTAGCCACCATGTAAAAACAGATGTAAGTAGTATTACTTTTCGTACCACATAGACATACTTTTGTATGCGCTCCTATGTACATACATACACACACATGTGTCAAAATGTCACACGTTTGTGTGTTTTAATGCAAATATCCGCATAAATTGTCACATCATGTGACACAAGGTGTTCGATGTAATATTTGTTGCTGTTGCCATTGTCGTTGTCGGTGTTGTCATCTTGTCCAGAGGACAAAATCCAAAATCTGAAAAGCAAACAAATGAATAAAAAATTAGCTGTTACCTAAGTATCATTACCAGATGTGGAAGATGAAGGTTAAAAGTGTTGTTAATATTAAGTTATGTCTATGGGATAATGTTTTTTGTAATTAATAGGCTTTGTTTATTGAGATATATACGATAGAGTAATCGCCATAGAATTGTTGAAGATGATATAGGAATTCCTAAGAGAATTGAAGGTTTTTTGATTTGACCGCATGTAAGAGTGAGGAATTGGTAGATAATCCACTCGATGGCTTTCTTATTCTAAGATAATATTATATTATGATTGAGGATACCGTTGGAGTGCTTTTCAAATTACTTTTAAACAAGTAAGCCAAGGCGATAGTCGTGCGGGGCCGACCATGTGATACCCTACAACACTACAATATTATAGAAGCCCGTTAAGTCCAAATCCATTTTGGAAGATTTCGCTTTTGAAATTATGTCAGGGAGCACTGCATTTTGACATTTGCCCAATATACATATATGGTCAATTTTACAGCTAAATATAATCCAATGGTCATCCAAAATGCTAGAATTCTTCCCTGCCCTTAACTCTCTTCTCAGGCGTGTCGATTGGCTTCAATTGTGTGATCAGGGTTTTTTTCTGTTTTTGGATCATTTGAACCCCTAAATGTTTTGCAATCATCTCCAATAGCAAGAGGACAATCTGTATCTCCAAATTTAGACACATCTATATGATTTGCTTGTCTACGATATTTGGATATATGCATCAAAGAAAACAGCATAAAAAGGCAGAAGTTCGCCTTTTTGTGCATTTTGGAAATCGCGTGTACGTTATTTTTAGCGTTTTGGTAGAATGGAAATGTTGGTTTTTCACACAAAAATAGTGGTCCATTCAACCAGCCGTCCTAAACTCTAACTTCATGCGAGATTTCGTGTCCTTTGGTTTCTACTTGTGACCTTTATAACGGCTGCAAAATCAGGAAAATTTTTAGTTTTTGGTCCATTTCATTCCCTAAATGTATTGCGGTCTTCTTTAAAAACAATAGGCCTAGCCCTTCAGAGCCTAACCCTTCCCTTATGACAATTTTCATGAAGATCGGACGATAATTGCAATCTGTATATAATAACCCCAACCTGTGTTGTAAATTGAAACAATATTACAAAATGTGTACTTCAATATTATAAGTCAAATTGAAAAAATCGCATGCGATAAAAAATATGAAAAAATGCAACAAAATACTACAAAATCTATATTAACATCATTATTGGCAACTTTTTATGCGGTTTTTTTAGATTTTATTTTTTTATTCCAACAGGGCATTCTGAATTGACAAAAATTGTAAAAATTGGTACAGCCATTCTTGAGATATAAACATTCTAGCTAACATCCCTTTCCTTTGTATACACACAATTTATATATTTCGCTATATATATCCGATATATTTACTATCGACATCTATGTAATGGTCAGAATTGACCTTTTCGTCTATTTGTGATTTCGCCGGGATTAAAAATAATCGCGGTTTAATGGAAAATTTGACTTTTATTTCACACAAATTCACTATTTTACCCACTAAATATTACCCGATGACCATCAAAATTGGAGAGCTTCTGCCCAGCCCTATGCTCTAGCCCCATGCTAACTTCCGCGTCGATTGGTCTAAAATTGCGACCTGTAGAGCAACTGCAAAATCAGGAATTTTTTCAGTTCATTTCAACCCCTACATATTATGCGATCATCTCCAAAAAAATAGGGTTCTATTCTGACCCTAGCCCCACCTCCATTCTAAATTTCGTGAAGATCGGGTCATAATTGCGAACTGTAGAGTGATTACAAATTAACATGGACAGACGGACGGACATACATTGCTAGATCGACTCAGCTCGGCGAGCTAGGAAGATCCATATGTACTTTCCTATGTGGGAAACCAATATTTCGAGGTATTACATAATTTTTGGCCCAATCAAACATATAATACCCCCAACACATAGTGTTGTAAGGTATAAAAAATCGTATTGCTTTTATATTATTAACAAGTTAAAAAGTATCTATCGATGTTGCCATATCTCGTATCTCATTAATGTTCGATTATTTAAATATATTCAGACTTCTGTTATGATTATTCGAATTATTGATCCTCTATGGAGTTGGTTCCGCAGGAATGGTGCAATATTGTCCATTTCGCATCGGAGCTAAATAAATGTGAAATAAATATTGCGAGGTTTGGACTATATTGGTTACTTCCTGCAATTTATATGAGATAAGTGATAATTTTTAGAAAATGTTAAGACGCGCGTGAGGTGTCACATATAGTTGACCGAAGATATATATATATATATATATATATATATATATATATATATATATATATATATGTATATATATATATATATGTATATATATATATATATATATATATATATATATATATATATATATATATAAAATTTATAATTATTCAACATTTTCACCCTTCGTGGGGGAGGCATTTGATGGAGTAAACCGATATTGTCCATTTTCGCACCTGACCTAGAACTGATGCAAATATTAGGATTTGCAAAATTGGAGCAAAATCGGATTATCCTTTATCTTTCTGTGCAGTAAAATATTTTTTTTTGAAAATTTGGTGTGGGAAGTATCACAAGGAGTGAACTGATATTGCCCATCTCCGAACTCGATCTAAGTTTGATAATAATATTGCGATGTACCAATATGGACCAAATCGGATACTCCCTTTGAAAGTTATCGTGCTCACAGCCTGCCAGACGGACTGACATCGGTAGACAGACTTCGAATGTCTTGAAACGGATTTGGTCCAAAAAGACCTAGGGTCTAAGACCGTTATTTCGCTGAGGCACTTTTAGCCGTTCAAATGATGTATACCCTCTCTAGCCACATGGCTGAGGGTATAAAAATATCCCCTTAGGTGAAAAGTTACTTAACTTATAAAATGAACTTAAAAATGGTACCATTTGAAGTTATGTGAACGGATTCAAATACTGCTCGAGGGTCAGTCTTGATGGCATGTGATCAGACTGGGTTATTGGAAATTGACACTTAAAGAGTAGGAAAAGTACTAAAACGTAAATAAATGAACACCTTGTATTGGTCAAACGGTATGAGCTGACATTTAGAATGAGAGTCACTGATGTAGTTCAAGATGAATGTACCAAAGGGTTTGGAAATCCCAAATTTTTGGTACCAAACTTCTAAAATGGAACCATTTGACATTATGTGAATGGATCGAGTTAAAAACTTTAAGCGGTCAATACTAGAATTTTGAAATTTTTATCGAGGGTAAGTCTTGATGGAGTGTGGGTTTTTGTGGAAATTCGTACTTAAAGGGTATAAGTAACACGGAATAAGCTGAAAGTTCAAATGAGAATCGTTGATTGCAGGATTCTTTGAAATTCGAACTTTAATGTTACTCAAATGGTACAATTTGGTATTATGAGAACGTATAGAGCTAAAAACTTTAAACGGTTAATGCTAGAATCTTCAAATTTTCCGCAAGGGTCAGTCTTGATGGCGTATGATACGGCTGGGTTTTGGAAATTCGTACTTAAAGGGTACGAAAAGTACTAAAAAGTACCAAACATTGAATACTTTGTATTGGTCAAACGGAATGATCGAAAATTTGGAATGAGAGTCAAGGATGGTGTACAGGATAGATGTACCAAAGGATTTTTGGAAATTCAAACTTTAAGGTACGAAAAATTCTTAAATGGTACTTAACTTTTAAAATGGTACCATTTGGTATTTTGTGAACGGATAGAGTTAAAAACTTGAAATTTGGTATGAGAATCAAGGTTGGAAAGTACATTTAAAATATGAAGGTGGTTTTGGAAATGTGTACTAAGTGTGCAAACTGTACTAAATGGTACAAAATTTCGAACATTTTGGTTCAGGGTGAACGGATGACGCTAGAATTTTGACATTTTGTATTGCGTCGTTGTTGGTGGTAGGTTTGTTATAAAGAGGTAGTTTTGAACATGTGTACTACAAGTGCACGAAAAGTACTATATCGTACAATATTTGGTACAATTTGTTATTGTTGAACGGAGAGTGCTTGAAATCTGAAATTTGGTATTGGGGTCGATGTTCATTTGTACCCTGGACATACGGAGGTGGTTTTGGAAATGTATACTATAATTGAACAAAAAGTTGTAAAGGGAAATATATACAATTGGGAAATTTGAAATTTGTGTTTGAGATTTGGCTGTGAGTCGGAAATGCGTCCTATATTTGTACTAAAAGTAATAAATTTGATATTGGGTGAAGGGGTAGGTCTTGAATCCTCGAATTTGTTTATGTCTCACTTGGTATGTGGAATTGGGATATGGAGGTGGTTTTGGAAATGTGTAATACAAGTGCGCGATTAGTACTTTTTGTACTAAATTTTATACATTCAGATATTGGGTGAATAAAATCACAAATTTGAACGCTGTAATTGTACGAACGCTGGTTTCGAGCTCTGTAATTGCTGTAATTGTACGAATGGTACTACATTAGGAATTGGGTAAAGGGATAGGCCTTAAATCCTCGAATTTGATACTGAGGTCTCTGTTGGTATCTGGAATGGTGATATGGAGGTTGTTTTGGAAATGTGTACTTTAATTGTTCGAACAAATACAAAGTGGTACTAAATTGGGTATTGGGTGAAGGGATAGAGCTGGAATCCTGAAATTTGAAATGAATGCCACTGTTGGCGTCCTATAATTGTCCGAAAAGAACTAAATTGTACTAAATTTGGTACTGAGTGAAGGGTTAGATTAGGAATTCTCAAATTGGATATTGATGTTGGTATCTGGGATTGATTTTGAAAAGTGTGTTCTATAATTGTACGAAAGGTTCTAAGTGGTACAAACTTGGGTATTGGGTGAAGGGATAGAGCTGGAAATCCGGAATTTTGATATTGAGGTCTCAAACTGTGTACTATAATTGTTCAAAAAGTACTAAATGGTACTAATTGTATATCACGGTTTGTGTCTAGGATGGAGAGATGTGAATTGTTTTGAATATGCGTACCCTTGAATCTTCGGCAAACCAATCCAATCCAATATTTTTTTGCCAAAGCCAAAGAAATGAGAGTGCTTATTTCTTTGGTTGTCTTTATACATTTTCGCAAGTACCTTTCTGGTATCAATTTCAGAATTGTACAATTCGACCCTGCAGTGATTCTCAGTTACTATTACATGTCCTAGTTTTCTTGAGCAAGATGGTCTTGATCAAGGTGTCCTCCTTATTAGGTCCTTCGTAATGCTAATACTTCTTCGCTCAGATTCTGATTACGACTGCAACACAAAGCCGGCTTTGAAACCTCTAGCAAGGAAGAGGTCAAAAAGATAATGGATAAGTATAGTTTCGGCATCTTCCTTATTTCATATCTTTATTTAAAACTCATCTTCATCACTGTATTCGCTCCTTTCCTAGCGAACCAAACTGTCCGAGTGCGGTCCGACATCGAACCGAAAGTCAGATGTAATCGGAAGTTTCTTCCGATTTCTGAAGTCGCCTAGAGTAATTTGAGTTGTGGGACCGATCTCGGCGACTACAGATGCCAAGCTGGCCACATCTAATGGAGATTTGCAGATTTATGGCACCCTATGGTTTTATGTTATGTAAATCCTACTTAAGGTTGATAATCTTACTTCACAGTTTACATTAGCTCCTGCCACCGGGAAATGCACTTGGTAGGAGTATGCAACTCCCTTGTCGCTATAGGAAATTAAATTTTCGCATCAATTTGTATGAGTAGGTGTTCAGATTTTAAAATCTTATGGCTAAAACTGAAATTTTGCACATTCCACATAACTCCCCCAGGACAATATATATTCAAATTTAATGCCAATTGATATGATTACACCAAATCTATTCTGCACTCACTGAGTTTCTTGGCAATTGTTGTTGCCATTATTTCTTCTCTGACATGCCTTTTTGTAGGAGAATTTATTGTTGAGCTACCATAAAATCCATGCGAAACAAATAAAAACAAAAAAGAATTGCAAACCAAAAAATCTGCTGCTCTACGCTACGTGTTACGCCATAAATTACAATTACCGACGACAGACAGGGTGACTGCCCATAAAACGGATGAATATGCGCCAGAGTCGCCAACATAACGTGTGTCGTTTGCAACGGTGCCAGCAGCAGTGGCGGTGGCAGCAACAAAATAAACATTGTTTCCACGCAAATTACCGAAAATGTTAGGAGAACAGACGGACCTCCCAAAGAATGTTGTGTCGACAGCCTACGAAAAAAGGGGGGGGGAGGTGAGGGTGGAGACGGTGGGAAATGCAATCCGAATTCTTTTAACATGGGGATGTGTTGCGTTGGGTGAAAAAGACAGAAGCAATTTTCATGCATGGTTGTTGCATGTTGTGGTTGTTGTTGTTGCATTATCGTTGTTGGATATCCTACTGTGGTCTCCAATGTTGCATTTATGAACTGGCAGTCTGTCCGTCTGTCTGTCACTCACATGTTATTTGTCATTTGTCAGCAATGCATTGTTGTGCTCTTACGCATTGTATGATTATTGCATTCGCATAAAATGCATATACATACAAATATATACACACTCATATATTTTTATTCAGTTGCGAATTTTCTAAGTGCCGGAAAATAGATGTTAGCCTGTTGGTATTGCCGTCATTAAATTAATGGGGTAATAATTTATAGACACTTTAAAGTCTATTTTGAGTTGATCTCTTAAAAAATCGTGAAACCTGGTTTGATGCGTATGGATCATTATGGCTATGAATAGATCACGTCAAGTATATAATTCCTTGATCAGCAATAATTATAAGACACTTTTCTATCTGTTGAATTTTTTATAGATTTTGTGAGGTTTAACAGAGATTCAAATATTTTTACCAGACATTGGTAATATGGGATATTTTGTGTTGGTTATACCGCGTTTAATATAACCCCTACATATAATTATACCTCTGTATTTCCTGGCATTCCCTTTGCATAGAAAAACTTTTAATACAAGGCCACTATTTGGAGTAGCCTTTATATAGCGGGGAGTCCAATCCTATTCTTTATATTTTTAAAAATGTTATATGAACTGGAATGTTATATGAACTTGACTTTTTATACCCTCCACTATACTATTAACTTCGTCATTCCATTTGTAACTGCTGGAAATACTCAACATATACTTAAATACTTAGATCAGCGTAAAATTCTAAGATGATTTAGCGATGTCCGCTTGTCCGACTGTCTGTTGCAATCACATTATCTTTGGAACAAATTAAGATAGGAACCTAAAATTTAGCACACATGTGTAATTTGCAGATTAATTTACGTTTTCATATAGCCCCCATATAAGGGTACCTCTCAATATTTGGTATTTTGATGATTTTATCGACATTATTCACCGGAATTGTTTAAAATTTCGTATTGGAAGATCTTAATGGGTACTACATCCTTTGACAAAAATTTGCATATGCAGCTCCACGTCTTCACATAGCCACCATTTAGCGATATCTCCCGGTATTAGGAATTTTTGTGGTATTAGAGACATTGTAGGCCGGAATTGTTTCAAATTTAGTACTTAAAGTTCGTAATGGGTACTACAACATCTGACAAAAAATTGCGTATGCAGGTCCAAGTCTTCGTATAGCCACCATATAACGATTACACCCGATATTCTGTATTTTGATGGTTTCAGCGATGCTATTCACCGAAGTTGTTTTGAATTTTGTATTTGAAGTTCGCAATGGATATTTTAATCTCTGACACAATATTGTCTTTGCCACCTCTTCGTATATCTCGGATGTTATTTTCGGTATTTTGACATTATTCATCGGAATTGTTTTAGATATCGTAGGAACTTTGTAGAGCCCCCTATAATGGTATTCATTTAAACGGTATTTTTCGACGATTCAAGGCCCAGAAGAAACGGCTGAAGCTAGAATTTTGCAATTTTTGGGTAGGAACACTCGTGGTCCGAAGGGTCAAGATCAGGCTGGGTTTTTGGCAATTTGTCCTATAATGGTATAGAAAGGTATTAAAATGTACTACATTTGTATAGAATAGGGTCACTAATGGAGTGAATGACATATGTACTAAAGGGTGCACTATAAATGTACGAAAACTACTAAAACACATATGGTACCATTTCGTATCATGTTAACGATTAGAGCTAAAAACTTGAAAATTGGAATGACAATCAAGGTTGAGGAGTAGGGTCAATGGGGAGAGAGGTAGTTTTTAAAATGAGTACTCCTGTATACGAAAAGTACTCAACTGTAGCTGGTGTCCTGACATTCGAAATTAACTTTACTGGTGGGGGATTGGGATATAGGGGTGATTTTCGAAATATGTACTTATGTGTACGAAAAGTACATTGTACTAAATTTGGTAGAATTTCGATTTTGTTGAACCTATTGAGCTGGATTTATTAAATTTGGTAATAAGATTACTATTCCATTGTAGGACTTAGGTATCTTGGTAGTTTTGAAAATTCGTACTTATGTCTACTAAATGGTACTAAATGTAATTCAATTTCAATTTTGGAAGAACCAATGGAGTTAGAATCCTCATATTTGGAATTAGGATTTCATTGGACTGTATGATGTAGGTAGTTATGAAAATTTGTACTTAAGTGTACGAAATGGTACAAAATTTTTACAATTCGGATTAGGGTGAATCAATAGAGGTAGTATCGTGAAAATTGGAAATCTGATTAGTGGTGGAGTGTATGAATAGGACAAGTAGGTAGTTTTGGAAATTTTTACTTATATGTACTAATTAAAGTACAAATTGTATTTGGGCGAATGTACAGGGGTGGAATCCTAACATTGGAATTGAGATTAATATGGATGTGTAAGATTGGGGTATGTAGGATGCTTTGGAAATTTGTATATAGTGTATATGGTACCATTTGTTATTATATGAAGGTGGTTTTGGAAATTTGTACAAGTGCACAAAAGTACTAAATAGTGCTATATTTGGGTGCAATTTCGTATTGGGTGGACAGATAGCGAAATCTTAAATTTTTATTCGGGTCGCTGTTCACGTGCAGCCTGAACATATAAATGTGGTTTAGGAAATGCATACTTTAATTGGTGGTGGTTTGGAAATGTGTCTTATATTTGTACAAAAAGTACTAAGCGGTACTAAAATTTGTGTTGGGTAAAGGGATAGAGCTGAAACTCTTGGGGTCTAAGTTTGCAATATGGAACGGTTTTGCAAATGTGTACAAACAATTTTTATGAAAAGTACTAAATGTTACATAGTTTGGTATTGTGTGAGTGTATAGAGTTGGAATTCCGAAATTCGATATTGTTTTTAAAGATTTGCTGGTGTAAAAACTGAACATTTTCCTATTATTTTTTCCAAAAAAGGAAAAACTATGTACCAAATCAGGTTTATTGTGCATCAAATGGCTAATATCAGCCCAAATGACCGGAATTTTGGCACATCCGACCGAATTCAGTCTAGAAGCAAGTACATCAAATTTGGTGAAAATCGGTTCAGATATAGTTTTAACTCCGATATATATGTTTCATCCGATTTGGTATTTACGTCCCTCACATTCGTTATATGCAGTCCACAAGAATGATATTTCATTGCAGATATCTTATAGAGCTCGGAAATACCTTTGCCAAATTTTATCGAGATCGGCTAAGATTTGGTTATAACTCCCACTAATATCTACAACAGATTTCAGGTTAATTGTGCACCAATGCCCAATATCAGTCCAAATGACCTGGAGCAAGTACATCAAATGGGGTAGAAATAGGTTCAGATATAGCTACAGCTCCCATATATATGTTTCATCCGATATGGAGGTTTAAGTCCCTCATGTGCGTAATATGCACTCCAAAACAATGATCTTTGGTAAATTTTGTTCAGATCGGTTCCCATATATATCTTTATCGGATTTCAGGTTTATTGTGCACTAAATGGCTAATCTCAGGCCAAATCAACTGAATCTTGGCAATTCCGTGTGAATTCATTCTTCAAAAATTCAAAAATACTTCAAGTTTGGTGAAAATCGGTTCAGATATGGACATAGTTCCAATATATTTTTCATTCAATTTGGGGTTTTAAGTCCGTTACATGTGTAATATACATTACAAAACAATGATATTTGGTACCAAATATCAGATACAGCTCGAAAATATCTCTGCCAAATTTGATCGAGATTAGTTCAGGTTTTTAAAAAGCTTCGATATACATCTTCATCCGATTTTACTGTTTTTGCTCACCATATACGTAATATCAGCCCAAATTGGATACATTTTTTAATATTCAACCTAATCTTCCATTTGGTGAAACTCGGTCCGGTATATCTTTTGTTCCCATTAATATTTTTTTAATATAATCCTTATTTTTAATATAATAGTCATATCAGGTACAGGGTTGCCCATATTCGACAGACCCATGACTCTTTGGGCCCATTCCAATCGACGAGGCTTGTCCGCAGGCAACATTCTTTGCGTCAATTGAATTTTGTACGGGAACAAATGCAAATCAATGCGAATAATCCGTTGTAAAGTGGACCGAGCCATGCCCAACTGCTGAGAACGGCGTTTTTGGGATGTTCTTGGGGACCTCTCAACACTGGCTCGTACGGCAGCGATATTCTCGGCCGATCGCCTTGGTCGACTTTTGTATGGCCTCTTCGGATTAGAAAGAGCCTTACCAGTCGAAAATGTTTCGTATAAA
This sequence comes from Musca domestica, assembly GCF_030504385.1. NCBI lineage: Eukaryota > Metazoa > Arthropoda > Insecta > Diptera > Muscidae > Musca > Musca domestica. Next base: position 429,342 of record NW_026712393.1, on the reverse strand, counting down.
CGCTTAATGGTGTTCTTAGAAGGCGCACTTCTCACATTTTTTAATGATTTAAAAACACATTGAGTTTTCACAATTGACTTCTTCTGTTGAATGTAAATTTCATTTATTTCAGAGCGCTCGCGTGGCGTGTATTGGTTCATGGTAAAAATCTGCTTGGACTGACGCTTCAAACGCGGTATGTCATTTAGCGATGTCACATCTCTGTCAAAAGTTATGGCGTTGCCAGATGAGTCCGTCGAATATGGGCAACCCTGTACTATACCGCAATATTATTTAGTACTATAGGCACGAAAGCTTCCGTCAAATTTGTTTGAAAATCGATTCAGAGTTGGAAATAGTTTCCAAATTGTGACTACTCTAAAGCCATGATACGCACTAAAATAAGGATCATAGTTGGTATTATTTTCACATAATTTCCCAATTATTTTTTTTTGTTACGAGAGCTCTACTTAATACGCATAGTGATGTAGGGTATCATATAGTCGGCCCCGTCAGACTTTTGGCCTTTCCTTACCGATTGTAGTTTAAAATTGTAATGTCTAGACTTATTCTAATCCTACACACAAACCGTGAATAAAATTTTTAAGTTTTTCATATCGGTCTATTCACGATTTTTCCTGTACGTTAATATGTTAGTCAGTCACTCACTCATCACTTGGCTACCTTATACGTAGATCATATTGATACAACATACTCCCAGTACGCAGAATCTCTAATTCGAATAAATCAGTTCACGTTTTACACAAACATACTCTTGCATAGCAGAACTTTAAAATAATAGACAAAAAATCCAATTTCGTTATATTCAGCCATCAACTGCAGCATTTCATCTATATCACTTTACTTTCGAAATCACCTGCCGCTCCAACTCCTATTCGGTTCTGGTGGTCACTTTTGATTGATAACAAATAACAGTAACGATGTTGGTAAATAAACTAGTGCTTTATTTTTCCTTCGTTTTTGTGCACGTTACCTAGCTGGTGTTACATTGCTTGTAATTTCCGCTTTTCCGCATCTTCATCTTCATTCTTGTCTTAATCTTAATCAACGTGAATTGTTCCAACTTCGTGTTATTAGCTCGATTAACATTGTTGAATGCAACAGTTACCAGCAAGTGTCCGACACACCGGTCTGTCTGTTGTTTGTTCAGCTTCAGTTGGTTGCCGGTTGTTTGGAAATTTAATGAATTCATTTGTAGCGGTATGTTACTAACCATTACAAGATACCGCTTGGCCGCTGCCTTCTTAGTTGTTGCGCATATCACATGTGGCTGTGCGATCTTAATTTAAAGATAAACAGTATCTTTCTTGTGGCACATTGTGAATAACGCAGGCAACACTTTCTTTGGAAGGTGTACGAACAAATTATCCGACGTTTTAACACTGTTACTAGCTCAGCAAAAAATTGGGAGCAGTATGAATATTTATCTGTCTACATAATTATCTATCACTATCATAATGTACTTATCTCCGTTTTTATACCCTCCACCACACATAGTATGGTGAAATAATAATTTTAGACCTAACGAAATACAGGGTGAGATGAAAAAACTGCAACCAACTTCAGGCTGCTATCATCTCTAAGCCACTCGTCCGACTGCTGTTAAAATTATTCCAATGACAGCTCATTACATCGTTTACAAGCGTACAAAAGCACTTTGGTGAGAATTTTCCAGAAAAAAAGTTATTCGTAATGGAATTCAAGCGTGATAGTGTGATTTCTTTAAATTTGGCTGGAAAACCACAAGTGACTATCGTTAGAGCATTCCAGCATTTAAATGTGAATAAATCTTTTGGGTCTCGTACCATCGCTCGTTACCGTGATACTGGTAGCGTAACCCGACATCAAGGAAGTGAACGGAAAAAACAGCAACATCAGCAGAAATGGTTCGAAAAATAAAGAATCCACTTGATCGAAACCCGCGTCGCAGTGACCGAAAAATGGCTTGTGAGCTGAACATATTGCAATATTGCATTCGGCAAATATTGAAAAATGAGCTCGGGGTAAAGCCATTTAAATTCAAAAAAAAGTCCAAGAACTTACACCGCAACAGAAAGAAACTAGACTCATAAGAGCTAAAGAGTTGCTTCGCTTGGCCGAAAGTGGTGAACTGCCGAATTTGGTTCGGTTTGGTCTCCGATGAGAAAAGATTTGTTGCCCAGCAGTTTGTAAACAAACAAAATGATCGTGTTTCCTTGTGCCGATCACCTCAAGCAAACGCTTCGCCGAAAGTGGGCCAAAATACCGCAGAGGAATTTTCGGGCAGCGTGTTACGGTTTCATTGGCCGTTTGAAGGCCATAATTCGTGCCAAAGGTGACCAATTCGAACAAATCTAAACTTATTCTAAAAGTTGATGTTATTTCCGACATTTTTATACCCTCCACAATACTATGGAGGGTATATTAATTTTGTCATTCTGTTTGTAACTCCTCGAAATACTCATGTCAGACCCAACAAAGTATATATATTCTTGATCAGCGCATATTCCTAAGACGATTTAGCCATGTCCGTCTGTCTGTGTGTTTGTCTGTCTGTTGTAATCACACAATCTCTCGAACGAATTGAGATAAAAGGCTAAAATTTTGCACACATGTTTATTTTGTCAGTTTATGTTCGTAAATGGGCTATGTAGGTCCACGTTTTCATATAGCCCCCATATAACGGTACCTCCCGATATTCGGAATTTTGATGATTTTAGCGACATTATTCACCGGAATTGTTTCAAATTTGGCATTTGAAGTTTGAAATGGATACTACAGCCTGAGACAGAAAATTGTCTGTGCAGGTCTACGTCTCCGTATAGTCCCCACATAACGGTACCTCCCTAATTCGGTATTTTGATAATTTTAGCGACATTATTCACCGGAATTGTTTCAAATTTGGTGTTTGAAGTTCGTTATAAATACTACAGTCTAAGGCAGAAAATTTTCTATGCAGGTCCAGGTCTTTGTATAGCCCCCATATAACTGTACCACCCAATATTCGGTATTTTGATGATTTTAGCGTCTTTATTCACCGTAGTTGTTTCAAATTACGTATTTAGAGTTCGTAATGGAAATTATAGTCTGTGACAGAAAATTGTCTATGCAGGTCCAGGTCTTCTTATTGCTCCGATATAACGGTATTTTCATGATTTTAGCTACATCATTCACCGTTTATTTCAAGTTTCGAATTTAAATATGGTAATGGCTTGTGACACGTCGTACAGACCCTAATATAACGGCTATATTCGGTATTTTTAAGATGTTAGCAGAATTTTTGGCGAATAAATGGTGGATGTTATTCAAAGTTCGGCCCGGCCAAACTTACTGCTTTTTTACTTGTTTGCTTTCATTTAATAAAATTAAAAAAAATGTAAAAATTATGGCGTTTGACTTTGTTGCATTTTTTTTATTTCACCCTGTATAATGGAGCTATATCCAAATCTGAACACATCTCGATCAAATTTGGCAAATTTGTGTTTGATATATTTCTCCGAATATCGTTGTTGCGGAGTGCATGTTATGGCTGTGGAGGACAAAAAATAACACATCGGATGAACAATATATATGGGAGCTATGGACATATCTGAACCGATTTCCACCAAATTGGACATACTTGCTTCTAGGCTCAATTTGGTCGTATGTGTCAAATTCCATTCGATTTGGATTATTATTACACATTGTGTGCACAATAAAAATCAAATCGGACGAAGATATATATGAGAGCTATATCTAAATTTCGGCCGATTATCTCCAATTTCAATAGGGTTCGTCCTTGGACCAAACGAATGATTTGTGCAAAATTTCATCTCGATAGTTTAATAAATGCGACATGTACTTTGCAAAAATACGGAGAAATACTGACTGACGGTCATGCATAAATCGACTCAGAATGTGATTCTATGCAGTCCTTCAAAAGGAACCATTGGTCCATCTCAATGCCTTCTCTATGTTACAGACAAATGCAGAAAGACATAATACCCTGACCACAGTGAGGAGCAGGATATAAAAATTCACGACTGTGACACAGCTGATCTACGAAAAATATAAATACGCAAGTATCTAATGTCCGAGATTTTGACGGATATTCTAAAAAAATAAACAATTTTTACTGTTTGGAGTGCAATTTCTTTATATCCAGAATAATAAAAAACATGCTTATTCAGTAATAATTCTTCCGTTATTAAGATTTCACATCACTGTTGAGTCTTTGGAAAAAAACGCAACTACTTCAGTCAAGCGAAAAACTTGCTACACCTGTTTGAAGATGCTGTTGTTGTTGCTGTTTGTTACAAATTTCTATAAACGCCAACATCCACGCCGCATCAATTAATGCAATACCGTTTCAATGGAAACGTTTGTATTTCTTTTCCACCAAAATGATTTGGACAACATTTGCCATAGATCCCTACCAGCGTTTAGCAACACAAAAGATTTGTAACGTTGTAGTGAATTTTATTCCTTTTTCGTTCCACCATTTTTTCTCTTTGGTATTTCATTCATGATATCCGAAACACATACGGCATATTTACTTTCGCTGAAATAGTTTTACAGGAGTTTGAACGTTTATCCGGGGAAGGTCCATGGGGAAATGATCACGATAGGTTGTTAGTGTCGGTAAACAATTCGCCGCTTTAGTTAAATTTAGTGCCGTCATTTGTTTTGTGACACACATTTGGCCATACCGCCAGCCATCCATTCATTCAAGTTATCCGTTAAATTGGTGTTATTTGTTTAACATTTTTTTTTTGTTACATAAAAAATTAGCCGGAATTTGTTTTATGTTAAAACGGGCCTTGTTTACTTTATTCATTTGCTTTGTTTTTACATTGGAAATACATTTTTTAGTATTCGCTTGGAAAGCGAAACGGGTCCCATTTTCCGGAAGGTGAAAAGGGTCCCAATTTCCCTGCAATTCGCCCTACGGAAAATAGGTAAATTGCTAAAAATTGAAGATTTTAGTCATTGAATCACTGATTTTATAAAAAATTTCCCGTGAATTTGTAGATTTATTTTAAATGTGTTTCAAGGATACTCAAGTATAGTGGATTTGTTAAAAATCCTTTTAAGGGTTTATATAAATTATGGAGTATTTTTGAATATTTTTCAAGAATTTTTGGGAGCTGTGAAAAGACTTAGACCTATATAGGCAATGTTCTATAAAAGAATTACGAACTATAAATTTGGAATAATTCCGTCAAAAAATGTAACATAAATCATCAAAAATATCGAATATCTGGGGAACCGACATTGACAGGATAAATTTACTCCGAAATGGTAAAGATTCTCATTTTTTTGTCAGTTGGGCAAAACGAAATGATTTCGACGGTGTGTGATAATGCGGTGTAAGGGAGTTAATAAAATACCACAAACCTGCCAGGAAAAGTTATATGGGGACTATACGACCACTATTAAACTAACAAAGAGTAATGAGTCCATGTATTTCAAGTAGGGCTTTCTTCCAATCACGGATGGCTCTTGGTTTTATAGCTTTTATGGCCCCTTGACTATCTAGTTATAGTGTCTTTGATCTTGTTAGAAGATAAAAAGCAGTAAGTTCGGCCGGGCCGAACTTTGAATACCCTCCACGAATTTGGAAATTTTTAAAAAACAAAATTCTTAAAAAATTCTGTTAATTTTAAAAACTTCAAAATACCTATTGTAGCCGTTATATTGGGGTCCATACGACGTGGATCCAAAAAGGCATTGTTTGTCGGTAAGCCATATTTAAATTCGAAACTTGAAATAAACGGTGAATAATGTAGCTAAAATCATTAAAATATAGGGAGGTACCGTTATATCGGAGCTGTGCGAAGACCTGGACCAGCATAGACAATTTTCTGTCACGGGCTGTAGCATCCATAACGAACTTCAAATACGACATCTCAAACAATTTCTGTGGGTATTGTACCTAATATCATCAAAATACCGAATATAGGGAGGTACTGATATAAGATAGCGTGATTACAACAGACAGACAGACAGACAGACGGACATACCTAAATCGTCTTAGAATTTTACGCTGATCGAGAATATATATACTTTGTTGGGTCTGACATGAGTATTTCGAGGAGTTACAAACGGAATGACAAAATTAATATACCCTCCATAGTATGGTGGAGGGTATAAAAATAGTGACTGGAAGTTGGTCGAAACTTTCTTTAATCACCTAAAGCCAAAGCAGGGGTGAGAGAACTACTCTCTGCGGTATCTCTCTGCTAATGGAACTGTCTCTCTCTCAAGCTCCAATTGATTATTTTACTTTTCAGTATTCCATCAATCCATACAATCAGGATAGAGGAAAAACCAGAGGCATATGGAGCATTATGGATCTGCTCCAGTGTCACATTGTTAAAAGCCTCCTCTTAACAGATGCAAAGGCAAAGTTGGGTTTTCCATATGTTTCTCAATGTATCCGATATCTTCTTGTAGGGCTGTCTACACTGACCGACCCAATATATATTTCAGTAAAATGTTATCCACCTACTTCTATTCATTCGGAAGCCTTCATATGGCCTTCTAACGGCCAATGAAACCGTCATACGCTGCCCGAATATTGCTCTGCGGTATTTTGGCCCATTCCCGGCGAAGCGCTTGCTTAAAATGATCCACACTTTGGTATTTTTTTGTGCCAACCTTGCTTTCCAAAATACTCCAGACACAATAGTCCAACGGATTGGTATCCGGAGATTTTGGTGGCCATTGTGCGCTGGGAATGAAGAGAGGACCCTAATTTTGTAACCATTCTTGGGTGGCGTGTGCTGGGTGCGATGAGTGCTGACTCCTGTTGGAGTTTCCAAGTTCTGTGGCCAAATTGTTTGCATGCCCAAGGCTTGAATACACCCTCCAGAATATTTTCACGATAATATTCGGCATTTATTCTGATTCCACGGTCGATTAATATGAGCGGAGAGCGACCATCGGCTGTTATGACGGCCCAAACCATCACCATGGCCGGCGCTTGAGTTCTGGTGGCCAACCGAAGGTGCATATTTTAAGCTGATCTCTTTGGCAAGTTAACACGATTATTTTGTTTGTTTACAAACTGGGCAAGCTGGACAACGAAGGTTTTCTCATCGGAGAAAACCAAATTCGGCAGTTCACCATTTTCTGCCAAACGAAGCAACTCTTTCTTAAATATTAAATATTGCGATATGATAAGCTCAAGAGCCATTTTTCGGGCACTGCGACGCGGGTTTCGATCAAGTCGCTTCTTTACTTTTCGAACTATTTCTACTGATGTTACTGTTTTCTTCCGTCCACTTCCTTGACGTCGGGCTACGCTACCAGTATCACGGTAACGAGCGATGGCACGAGACACAAATGATTTATTCACATTTAAATGCTGGAGTGCTCTAACGATAGCCATTTGTGGTTTTCCAGTCAAATATAAAGAAATCACACTATCACGTTTGAATTCTATCACGAATAACTTTTTTTCTGGAAAATTCTCACCAAAATGCTTTTGTACCCTTATAAACAATATAATGAGCTGTCATTTGAATAATTTTAACAGCTGTCGGACGAGTGGCTTAGAAATGACAGCAGTCTGTACAGTACATTTTAGTACCGTTCTTACATTTAAGCGCGAATTTCCAAAAATCCTTTGCTTCATCTATCGTACATTCCATCAGTGGTCTTCATTTAAAATTTAACGGTTCATGCTACCTCAAATTAAAAGGGTACCATATTTAGTACCTATCAAAACTTTTCGTACCATTCTAATACGGATTTCCAAAAACCCAGTCCTATCTGATCCTTTCGGACCAAGAGTGACCCTCACCCAAAATTTCATGATTCCAGTTTCAGCTGTTTGCTTTTTAATAATATTTACATATGTTTAATATAAATATACGTATAGAAACCGTAGTAGGCGGGAGGCACATATTTGTGCACAAACTCAATTCTACAATCCTGGTACGGAATTCAAGTTCTATGAACATATGGATTTAGAAAATTATATTCTGTTTTACATTTTTCATTGACATTGCTTTCCTTTATTAACGTTTTAATTTTCGATTTTCATAGAACAAAACTTAGGCCTCTGCTACAAAATGTCTAAAATTGCTCATCCTCTTTTCCATTTCAAAAATTGCCCATAAACTTCATTTTGACGATATCAAGCAAAATTGCATCCATTGATAACAAACATTCCAATTTACCCGGCTCATACAATGGCTAAAAACCGGCTAGTTCATCATGTTTCTCATCCTCCTTCCTTGGTATAGAGGTTGCAGTAATTTTATTTTTTTTTGAATTTTTGCAGTTAATTTGAAAAACAAAATCGTTAACAAAACTCGTTTTCCATTTCATGCTGCTTCCATGAAAGTGGGTTTTTATGCACGCCAGTCTGCAACGCTTACCTTCAAAAAAAAAAAAATTGAACTCATACTCAAAATCTCATACTAGATATACTATCTGCAGTCAACGCAGGCCCATCCAAGCATTTCTTCCCCCTATTGCTTCCCCAAATTGATTATGTGATTACTATGAGAAAAAAAAAGTATGTCACGCTACTGCTGTTGTTGTAGTTATTGTTGTTGATGCCAAATATTTCCTATTTGCTTAACCTGTCCTGCTAGCTATGTGTCAACACAAACAACTGTCTGCATGTGTGGATGTAGGTAGACGGAATTTTCACTTTTCACCAATTAATTTTCACCAATCTCTGGGATACTGGCATTGCCACTTGATTTCATTCATAAGTGAAAGAAGTGAAGGCAGGTTGGATGTACATACATATATAGTAGATATTTGGATTTTATTTTTGCGTGTATCCAACGATATTCGTTTGCCGTATCTTCAGTGCTCTGTTAAAGACTTCCCAATAGTTGTTGTCGTTGTTGTTGTGGTGGTAGTCGCTTGTTGTGGCTGTTGCTCGTAGCTGTCCGATTCCATTGCGTTGAAATATTTCATTAGACGGCTTGTCTTTTGTACCGAGTTACACCTTGTCAAATGTCTTTTGGGGGATTTTAATTAATTAACACCAACAGATTAAATGATGTAATTTTCGGCTAATCAAAGATACTGTCAATCGATGAAAGTTAGACAATAAATGTAGGGATAGTATATATGTAGACATGTATTTTGTAGTTAGGAAGTATAAGGAAAAATGTGTTGTTATTCTCAACAATTTATACGCCAAAGGAACCCTCACGAGGAATATACAATGAGGCGTGAAAAATATTGCAAATTTATTGAACATTTTTGCATCCAAAATGGTAGCGACATTTCGAAAAGGCGAGAACAGGTGTCATTTTCAAGAAGGAAATTTCAACACGGTGGGGTTGGACGGAAGGCAAAAATAAAATAATTTTGTCAAAAATATATCATGTTCGAAAATTATCAAAAAATTGCATATTTCACATAAGTCTAAGGGAGTGTTTCAAAAATGTACACTATATCTCCCCTAAAAAACACGAAATTTTAAGTAACAAATACTTTCCCCAATTGGTAATGAATTACCGATTTTCCTCATGCTCGGATCATTCCAATATTTTTGGTAATAATAGATATGATGCGAATATGGGTTTATTCCTTGTGGTACCTCCCATAGAATAATTAAAAATATTAAATAAGTGAAAAGCAGTAAGTTCGGCCGGGCTGAACTTTAAATACCCCCCACCAATTGGAAGAAATTTGCATTCTTTTTAAATAATTCCGTTGAGAAATGCATATCATAACCAATAAGGAAAGCAAGCAATAACCGTAACTTCGGATGATACATTTTCTATATAAAAATCTGAAAATTTTGACAGAGGTATTTTCGAGCAGTATCTGTTGCCCGGTATCAAAAACATTGTTGTGGAGTTCAAATCGGATGAAACATATATATGACAGATATAGCTACATCTAACCCGATTTTTACCAAAAATTGAAGCACTTGCTGAAATCGGATAAAGACATATATGGGAGCTAAATCCCAATCTGAAACGATCTTGAAAAAATTTTACCTCAGCTGTATCTGAAATCTCAGCTGTATCTGAAATCTGTACCAAAGATTATTACTGTGGGGTGCATATTAAGCACGTGAGAGACTTAAATCCCCAAATCGGATGAAACATATATATGGGAGCTACAGCTATATCTGAACCGATTTTTTAAATGTACTTGCTTCTGGACTGAACTCGGTCGAATGAGCCAAAATACAGTTCATTTGGACAGATATTGGCCATTTGGTGCACAATTAACCCGAAATCGGTTGAACATATATATAGGAGCTATATAAAAATTTCAGCCGATTCTCATCTATTACAATAGGGCTCGTCCTTGGGCTAAACAATAATTATTTGGAAAATTTCATCTCAATCGGATAATAAATACGACCTGCATTTTGTTCACAAAATACATGATCAGACGGACTGACATGCATAAATCAACTCAGAAAGTTTGGGGCTGTAGGAAGACGTGGAATTATATTGTTGTGGAAATTGTTGCCATAGGCCTTACGATATTCAAAGAGCAAACTTGAAACAATTTGAAAATACCGAATATACGTGTGAGATAAAAAAACTGGCATAATTTTTACATTTTTTTATTTTATTGAATTTAAGCAAAGGATGTCGGAAATAGCATCAAATTTTAGAATAAGTTTAGATTTTTTCGAATTGGTCACCTTTGGCACGAATTATGGCCTTCAAACGGCCTATGAAACCGTCACACGCTGTCCAAATGTTGCTTTGCGGTATTTTGGCTCATTCCCGGCGAAGCGCTTGCTTGAGGTGATCGACACTTTGGTATTTTTTAGTGATAATCTTGCTTTCCAAAATACTCCAGACACAATAGTCCAACGGATTGGTATGCGGAGATTTTGGTGGCCATTGGGCGCTGGAAATGAAGCGAGTAACCTCATTTTATAACTATTCTTGGGTGGCGCGTGCCGGATGAGATTATGCTGAGTCCTGTTGGAATGTCCAAGGTCTATATGAAATATGTGACAATTTGAAATATGCTTGAGGTTCCAGATATAGTAAACCGCTGTATTCCACTTCATCTAATACTAAAAAATATTGGGTGCAAATTTAATTGAAAATCTAACATTTATTTCCAATTTTATGCGAATAGGTGTTAATCAAAATTTTAACCTGTTGTAAATAAGGAACCAGAAGGAGTTCACATCAGATCTCTGGTGAGATAAATATTTACATACTTCAAGAATATCTGACTTGTTTCACAAGTTATGTTAGATAAAGCTACTGACAATTGTGACCCCTTTATGGGGAGGTACCAGAAAGAGTGGACTGATATATCCCATTTGCAATAGGATGTGTCGAGTTGGAAAGGACCCAGATGCTCATTTCGCTCTTTATGAGTTTCATAATTTTTCAAAATTTGGACAAGTTGTGGGGAAGGTGTTGCTTCGTTCTATTCGTTCTTCTTACGAGATCTTGTGTGGGTAGAAATATTGAGATGTACGTAATTTGAAGACATTCTAACTCTCATTAAACATTTCACAAAAATTATAATTATTCAAAATTTTGACCCTTTGTATGGGAATTACCATCTTCCCACCTGGCCTTGTGTTGATAGAAATATAGGGTTGTACCAGGTTTGAAAATAATCTGATGCTCATTTCGGGTTTTATGAACTTAATTGTTATTCAAAATGTTGATCCAGAAGGAGTGGGTTGATATTTACCATCTTCACACCAAGTCTTGTTGTAGTAAAAATATTGGGATGTGTGGAATTTGAAGAATCGAAAGGGGGAGGCATAAGAAGGAGTGATCCGATATATTCCATCTTCACAGCAGTACTTGTATTAGTAGAAATATTGAGATGTGCCGGGTTAGAAAAAGATAATTTCACTTTTTATGAGCTTCATGGTTATTCAAAATGTTGACCCGTTGTGGGCTAGGTACCAGAAGGAGTAGCCCGAGATATTCCATATTCACGCATGATCATAAGTTGATAGAAATATTGGGATTGGAATTTGAATTAATCAGATTTTTATTTTCTACTTATACATAAGAGTTATAATTATTCAAAAGTTTGACCCTTTGTCGGGGAGGTATATGATGGAGTGGACTGAGTGAATATTCGCCCAAATTGGCCAAGGGTCTAATTCCGTTATTTCGACGAGGCACGTTTTGCCCGTATCAAATGATATATACCCTCTGCAGCGCTATGCGACAAAACAAATACATTTTTGATCTGTGACTCTAAATTTCACAATAACTACTCAATCGTTTTATTAACTATTAAAAATTAAAAACGCTTAGGGAGTGCTAATAAATGATATATATAAACAAGTAAAAAGCTGTAAGTTCAGCCGGGCCGTTCTTTGAATACCCTCCACCATTTGGAACGATTTTGGCAATTTTCAAAAAATTAAATCCGTTAAAAATCCTGTTAAAATCTTTAAACCAGTGAAGAAAGTCTTAAAGTTGGGCGGGCCCATTTTGTGATAACCTACACCACTTTGCTAATTTAGTAGAGCTCCACATAACAATTAAAAGTTTTTATGGGAGAATTCAATCATACACGCTATGATTATAATTATAATTTAAAGTTCAAAAGACTTAATATGACGAAGCATTTGTATCTTTAAAATTCGGACTTGTATTGCCCATTTGATATATATGGGAGCCATATCCAAATCTGAACCGATCTTGATAAAATTTGGCAAAGACATTTCTGAGCTGTATTTGATATATTTCCCTGAATATCGTTGTTGCGGAGTGCATATTACGGCTGTGGGTAACAAATATAAAAAATAAGATGAACAATATATATGGGAGCTATAGCTACATCTGAACCGATCTTCACCAAATTTGACATACTAGCTTCTAGACTCAATTTGGTCGTATGTGTCAAGTTTTATCCCATTTGGGCAAAAATTAGACGTTTGGTGCACAAAAAAAATTAAGTCGGACGAAGTTATATATGGGAGATATATCCAAATCCGAACCGATCTCGATAAAATTTAGCAAAGGTATTTCTGAGCTGTATTTGATATATTTCCCCAAATATTGTTGTTGCAGAGTGCATATTACGGCTGCGGAGGACTAAAATAAGAGATCGGATAAACAATATATATTGGAGCTATAGCTATATCTGAACCGATTTCGATCAAATTTGCCATACTTATTTTCAGACCTAATTTGGTTGTATGTGCAAAATTCCATACTATTCGGGCTGATATTACACGTTTGGTGCACAATAAAAGGCAAATCGGACGAAGATATATACATCTAAATTTTTACCGATTATCTCCAATTTCAATAGGGTTCGTCCTAGGGCCAAACAAATGAGTTGTGGAAAATTTCATCTGGATCGGGTAATAAATGCGAACTGCACTTTGTTTACAAAAATACATGGGCAGACGGACGGACGGACGGACGGATAGACGGAAAAATCTGGTGAATAATGTCGCTAAAATCATCAAAATTCCGAATATCAGGAGGTATCGTTATCGACCTGCACAGACAATTTTCAGTCATAGGCTGTAGTACCCATTGCTCAAATACCAAACTTGAAACATTTCCGGCGAGTAATGTCGCTTAAATCACCAAAATACGGAAAAAAAGGGAGGAACCATTTTATCGGGGCTATACCAAAACGTGGATCTACATCATTCATATTCAATACCAAAAGTCCTGCAGACAGAATACATACTCGAGTAAAATGTTATCAACCAACTTCATTTCGTTCGGATGCTAGAGTGATTTCCACAGACGGATAGGCGATAGACGGACGGACATATCTAAACCGACATAGAATTTTATGCTGATCAAGAATATATATACTTTGTGGGGTCTAAAATGTATATTTCGAGGTGTTACAAACGGAATGCCAAACTTAATATACCCTGCATACATAGAGGGAGGGTATAATTCTGAAAGTTCAATAGCTACTATTCCGAATCAATGTTGCAACGCATGTTTCTATACTCTCCAATAATATAGAGTGATGCATAGGGTACTAAAACTGGCCCATGTGTTTTTATCAAAGTTTTGCTAGAATTTAGATATTTTGCACTCCTACACAGTGTATGGAAACAAAAGTCTAATAAATCTATTAGCACAATAAGGGACTTTAATGTAAACGTAGCTTTCATTAGCTATTGGTTCAAAATCCATAAACACCCTAACTCGTTTGCCATTTTATTACATTAATAAAAATCAAGACGATTGCCAACCAAATAACAATTCTACAATAAAGTTCGCACATTTTGCAATGTATTGATCAGTATCAATTTCCAGTTTATTCAATAAACATGCCAGACATTAGACCGCTACCGGAGGAGTTGCAACAAATTGCAATTAAAGAATTGGGAGAAGTTCCGGAAAGAATTGCCGAGGATTTAGATGCTCTCAAACAATGGATATTGCAACAGCCACACTTGAAGGCCTGCATGGAAGATCAATTTCTGGTGCAATTTCTTCGTGGCAGTAAATACAGTTTTGAAAAGGCCAAACAAAAACTGAATAACTTCTATGGAATTTCTACGAAATGCCTACATCTGCGACGTGTGGATGATGTAGATGATCTGACATTTCGTAAAATCCACAGAACTCGGTAAGTTGGAAATATACATCGGCAAATATTCTCATTAGCGTAAAATATTACGGTACATAAAAATATATACCATAATCTTGTGATTGGTTCCTGGAAGGATATTTTGACTTCTGTTGTGATTATACGAATTTTTGTCCCTTTATGGAATAGGTTCCGAAGGAATGGGCCGATATTGTCAATTTCGAATCGGATCTAACAAAATATGTTATAAATATTGCGATGTGCCTGGTTTCGACTATATTGGTTACTTCGTTAATTTTATATACTTTTTAGAAAATTTTAAAATGTACGTGAGGTATCAGATATAGTCGACCGAAGTATTCCGAAGTAAATTCGAAGCAATATATATACTGGACCTAGGTTTATCAAATGGTAAAATTCGTTTGAATATGAAAAAAACGATTCAATTTGCACAGATATTACAGATATGGTGACGAATAACCATAAAATCGAATGAAGATGTATATCGAAGCTAGACAAAATTCTGAACCGATCTCGATAAAATTTGGCGGAGGTACTCTCGAGCTGTACCTGATGTCCGGTATCAAATGTCATTGTTCCAAATCGGATGAAACATGTATATGGGAGCTAGAGCTATATCTAAACCGATGCATGTACTTGCTTCTAGACTGAATTCGGTCGGATGTGTCAAAATTCAGGTAATTTTGACAGATATTGACCATTTGGTACACAATTAACACGAAATCGGTTGAAGATATACCTGGATATACCTACATCTAAATTTGAACCGATTCTCAGCAAACTTTATTACAGACCTTGTGTTGATGGAAATATTGAGATACACGAAGTCTGAATGGAAACGGATGTTAATTTCGCGTTTCATTCAAAATTTAGTAACCTTATGTGGGGGAGGTACCAGAAGGAGTGGGCCGATATATTCCATCTTCATAGCAGATCTTTTCTTAGTAGAAATAATGGGTTGTTTGAAATAATAAGACAACCGGGTGCTTATTTCGAATTTTATAACCGTTTTGGTTGTTCAAAACTTCGACCCATTGTGGGGGAGGTACCAGAAGAAATTCTCCGATATTAACCATCTTTATAGCAGATCTTGTGTTGATGGAAACACTGAGATGTGCCAAGTTTGAATTAATTGATTAATTGAGCTTCATGGATATTCAAAATTCTGAACCTTATGTGGGGGAGGTATCGGAAAGAGTAGGCCGATATATTCTATCTTCACAGCAGATCTTGTCTTAGTAGAAATAATGGGATGTGTGAAATATGAAGAGAACCGGGTGCTTATTTCGGATTTTATAACCGTTTTGGTATTCAAATCCTTGACCCTTTGTGGGGGAGGTACCAAAAGGAATGGTCCAATCTATACCACCTTTATAACAGATCTTGTATTGATTGAAATATTAAAATTCACAAGGTCTGAATGGAATCGGATGTAAATTTCGCGTTTTATGAACTTCATAGATATTCAAAGTGTTGACCCTTTGTGGGGGAAATACCAGAAAGAGTGGACCGATATATACCATTAGATCTTGTGCTAGTACCAATAATGGGATAGGTAAAAAATGAAGAGAACCGGAAGTTTATTTCGGATTTTATAATATTTTTGGTTATTTGAAACTTTGACCTTTTATGGGGGAGGTACTAGAGGAAGGGTTCGATCAGTACCATCTTCACAACAGATCGAGTGTTGATAGAAATATTGACATGTGCCAAGTCTGAAAGGAATCGTATGTTAAGTTTGCATTTTATAACCTTAAAAATATTCAAAACTTTATCCCCTTGAGGGGGTGGTACCAAAAGGAGTGGACCAATATATCCCATATTCACACCAGACCTTGGGTTAATTAGGATATTGTGATGTATGTCATTTGAATACTACCGGACTCTTACATCACATTATATACGTGCTATAATTATTCAAAATATTAATCATTTGTGGGGAAGGAGTGGACCGATATTGTCAATTTTCGCACATGATCTAGCACTGGTGCCAATATTAGGATTTTCAAAGTTGGAGCAAAATCGGATTATTGTTTTTCTTTCCGTGTAGTAAAGTATTTTTTTTTTTGAAATTTCGAGGAGTGGGGCGATATTACGCACCTCCGAACTCGATCTAAGTTTGATAATAATATTGCGATGTACCAAGTTTGGACCGAATCGAACACTCTCTTCACACTCCCTTGTCGTGCGAACCAGTCAGACAGACAGACGGATCGACTTCAAATGTCCTAAAACGGATTTGGTCCAAATAAACCTAGGATCTAAAACCGTTATTTCGACGATTCACGTTTTTGTCGCATCAAATGATATATGCCCTCTCTAGCCATATTAGGGTATAAAAATAAGCAAAATCTAAAAACAAGAAGTCGACTTTCGATTTATTATTTTCTATTTATATATGCATTTACTTAGTTAAAAACTTTTTTTTGTACATTCCAGATGCTTATCTATCCTGCCGACACCACTGCACGGAAACGGTCCGCGCATAGTAATTGAGCAAAACAATTTTGGACCCAACGATTTTTCAAGCATCGATGTTTCTCGTTACGTTTGGACAATAGCTGAAATTCTGTTACAGAGCGATCCATATGCCTGCATTCAGGGTTTGGTGATTGTCACCGATCTGTCCAAGGTTAGCCTACAACATTTGCCAATGCTTTCGCCAAAAATGATACTGGAAGTAATGCAGTTCTGTGAAAAGGCATATCCGCTGCGCATCAAAATGGCCTTCTTTTTAAATGGTCCACCTTTCGTACAGACGCTACTTAATTTCATATTATCATGCGCACCGGAAAAGTTTCGAAAGCGGGTAAGTTTTGTTTATAATGGTGTTAGAAAGGGATAGCTATTTATACTTCTCTTCCTTTTAGATTCACATATCTGATAGCGACAATTTCGATAAATTCGGCGATATTTTTCCGAAAAAATATTTGCCACAAGATTATGGCGGCGAAAATTCGTCAGTGGAAAATATTTGCCTTGAATATGAAAAAGTCATCGATGATCATCGGGAGTATTTCAGGCGCAATGCTGAGTGTGGATCTGATGAAAAATTGAGAATGGAAGAAGGAGACTATACGGAAAACATTGAATTTGGTATTGGAGGATCGTTTAGAAAAATTAATGTTGATTAAATCGGAGTCAAGAAGTTGCGAACTTTAGCTTTATGATAATTGCGGAATTTTATGGAAAATATGGATATGAAAATACATCATTTAAAGATCTTGCAGAAGTTTTATTAAGTATTGCTTCATGGTATGATATGAGCGACCAGATTTATATATTAATCTCTAAATACTAAAAAAACATGAAAGCTAGTTGTTCCCTGCTTTTCATACCCCAGTATTTTGATCGCACATAAAGTAACTGGATATATCAATAAGAGGAACTATAAAGGGACATATTACATGATCGGAAACATATTATACTCGAAAAATTCAGCAGAACAATTTGTATTCTGCCTAGGATGGTTGTTATTGAAAATGAGATTTATCGGTCCACGTTTTGCTATAATCGCCATATTACGGTACCCCCGATATTTTGATTTTAGCGACATTATTTACCGGAATTGTTTTAAATTTGGTATTTAAAGTTCGTAATGGGTACTACAGTCTATGACAGAAAATTGTCTGTCCTGGTCCACGTCTTCGTATTGCCTCCATATAACGGAACCTTCCGATATTCGGTATTTTGATGATTTTTGCCAAATTTTTCCACCGACCAAATTTTGACTGCATCGTACTCGCTCCGTTTTATATGAGTTAAATGTAAGTTTTTATACCCTTTAGAACCTAGGTCTTTTTGGACCAAATATGTTTCAGGGCATTTGGAGCCGATCTAGCGATATGCGTCCGCCTGTCTGTCTGGCTGGCTGATGCGCACGATAACTCTCGAAGGGAGTATCCAATTTGATTCAAACTTGGTACATCGTAATATTATGAAACTTAGATCGAGTTCGTATACCTCCTCCCACTCCTTCTGGTACCTTCCCCACAAAAGGTCTAAATTTTCAAAAAAAAAAAAAAAAAGAAAGGATAATCCGATTTTGCTCCAACTTTGCATTTCCTAATATTTGCATCATTGCTAGGCCAGGTGCGAAAATTGACAATATCGGTCCACACCATCAAATACCTCCCCAACAAAATTTGGAATAATTATAACTCTTATAAAATGTCACCGATTGTCTTCAAATTATACACATCACAATATTTTTATTAATCCATGGTCTGGTGTGTAGATGGCATATATCGATCTACTCCTTTTGGTACCTCCCCCACAAAGGGTCAACATTTTGAATATTCATGAAGCTTATAAAACACGAAAATAACATCCGATTCCATTCAGACTTGGCACATCTCAATTTTTCAAGCAACGCAAGACCTGTTTTAAAGATGGTAGAGGTCGGACCATTCCTCTTGTACTTCCCCCAAAAAGGGTTAAATTTTTGAATAACCAAAACTATCATAAAATCCGATATAAACATCCGGTTCCCTTCAAATTACACACATCAAGGTCTGGTGTGAAGATGGGATATATCGGTCCACTTCTTTTGGTGACCCCACATTTTTTAATTTTTATTGGGGAGGTATCAGAAAAACTAGGCAGATATTACCCATTTACGCACCTAATACCAGTACGTGTGGATCGACATAGCTCATCTCTGAAATCAATCTAAGTTTCGTAATAACATTACAATGTTCCATGTTTGAACGAAATCGGATACTCCCTTCGAGAGTTAGCGTGCGTACTAGCCAGGCCGACAGACGGGCGGACACCAGTATATCGACTCCTTTTGTCCTGAAACGGATTTTACTGAAAGATAAATAGATTTTAAAATATTTATTTCGATGAGGCACGTTTCGGCCGTATTAAATGTAGTCATAGGGCATACACTCAGCCCTTACGTTGAGGGTATTACAGAACAAGTAAAAAAGCAGCAAGTTCAGCCGATCCGAACTTTGGATACCCTTCAGCATTTGGAACGACTTTGGAAATTTTCAAAAAAAAAAAAAAAAAAAAAAAAATTAATAAATAAATAAATAAATAAATAAAATCCGTTAATATTCCGTAAAAATCTTAAAAACGCCAAATATAGACGTTATATTAGGGTTTATACAAAGACGTGGACCTGCATAGGCAACTTTTGTCATAAGCCATTACAACATTGAAATACGAAATTTGAACCAGTGAATAATGTAGCTTATTCCGTAATATCGGGGCTATATGAAGACAAGGACCTGCGTAGACAATTTTCTGTCACAGGCTGCAGTACCCATTAGAAACTTCAAATTCGAAACTTCGGTGAATATTGTAGCTAAAATCGTCAAAACGCCAGATGTAGGGAAATACTGATATATGGGGCCTCTACGAAGACCTGGACCTGAGTAGACAATTTTCTGTCGTAGACTGTAGTTCCTATTACGAACTCTAAATACGAAATTTGAAAAAAAAAAACTCCGGTAAATAATGTTGCTAAAATCATCAAAATACCGAATATTGGGAGGTACCGTTATATGGAGGCTATACGAAGACGTGGGTCTGCATACGTAATTTTTTTGTCATAGGCTGTAGTACCCATTACGAACTCTAAATACGAAAATTTGAAACAACTCCTATGAATAATGTCTCTAAAATCGTCAAAATATCGAATATCGGGGAGTACCGTTGTATGTGTTCTTTACGATATCGTGGACCTATATAGACTCTTCTCTTCCAGAGGGTAAAGTAAATAGAAAGAACTAGTATGGATTTTTAGACAATTCCATTGGAAAATGTAGCCATAATCATCCAAATACCGAATATAGGGAGATACCGTTATATGGGGTATATTCGATATCGTGGGCCTATAAAGACCATACTCTTTTAGAGCGTAAAGTACTCAGAAGGAACTTCTTTTGTAGATTTTCAGAAAATTTCATTGAAAATTTTGGCTACAAAATACCGAATATTGGGGGTGCCGTTATATGGGGGATATACGATATCGTGGACCGATATAGCCCATCTTTGAACGTAAGCTACCTGCAGACAAAAGACTGATCTGTACAACATTTTTGCTTCCTATCTTCATTCGTTTTGACTCTAGCATAATTCCAACAGACGGACAGAATTAGAATCGTCTTAGAATTTTACGCTGATCAAGGATATAAATACTTTGACGGGACTGAAATTTGTATTTCAATGGGTTCGATGATGAACTTAATATACCCTCTATACTATGTATGGTGGAGGGTAAAAAATGAATCTATTGGTTTCTAACTGTTCAATGTCGAGTCTAAACTGTTTTATCTGACACTCCTTTTCCTCTTTTACAAGCAAATAAACGGTCAAAGGTATACTTGTGATTTTTATACCCTCCATCATAGTATGGAGGGTATATTAAGTTTGTCATTCCGTTTGTAACACCTCGAAATACACATTTTAGACCCCACAAAGTATATATATTCTTGATCAGCATAATATTTATGTCGATTTAGCGATGTCCGTCCTTCTGTGGAAATCACTCCAGCTTCCGAACGAATTGAAGTAGATTTATAAAATTTTGCTCAAATGTATGTTATGTCTGCAGGACTTCTGGTATTGAAAATGGGCCATGTAGGTCCACGTTTTGGTATAGCCTCCATATAACGGTACCTCCCGATATTCGGTATTTTTATGATTTTAGCGACATTATTCACCGGAATAGTTTCAAATTTGGTATTTGAAATGCGTAATGGATACTACAGCCTAAGACAGAAAATTGTCTGTGCAGGTCCACCTCTTCGTAAAGCCCCCATATAACGGTACCTCCCGATATTCGGTATTTTGATTTTATCGACATTATAACCGATTTTTTAAGGTTCGCATTTGAATACTGTAATGTCTTAAGACAAATGTTACCAACGCAGGTTCATGTCGTCGTATAGACCCTAATATAATCCGGGCTGTCACAGGAACCATGTCGGTTTTGCTTATTGTCGTTTTTGTAAACCAATGTTGGTTTCATTTGGTGTCATGAAACCAAGTTGGTTTTGTCAATTTCGAATGTAAATAAAACCAATGTTCGAAACAGCTGTTGTTGCTTACATGTGTTGTTTGTTTATTTGTCATTGAAATATCAGTAAAAGTAAAGTAAATAAAAAAAGGAATAAGTCGCTATAAATAAAGTAAGATGGCATCAGCAGTGGTAGTTTTTGTGTTGTTGGACGAAGAACGCTCAGAAAAGGTGACGAGAAAAGCTCTTAGAGATTTCAGCAACCCACTGGAGTTGCCGGAGATAGCGTAAGTAATTTTTTTATTGTGAACTTACTCATAAAGCTGCTTTGCAGATTTATGGTTTATGGTCCTTTAAAAATTCTTTAAAAAATCTTTAAAAAATCCACGTTTATGGTCCTTTAAATATCCTTTAAGAATTCTTTAAAAAATCCACGTTTATGGTCCTTTAAATATCCTTTAAAAATTCTTTAAAAAATCCACGTTTATGGTCCACGTTTATGGTCCTTTAAATATCCTTTGAAAATTCCTTAAAAAATCCTTAAAAATCCACGTTTATGGTCCTTTAAATATCCTTTAAAAATTCTTTAAAAAATCCACGTTTATGGTCCACGTTTATGGTCCTTTAAATATCCTTTGAAAATTCCTTAAAAAATCCTTAAAAATCCACGTTTATGGTCCTTTAAATATCCTTTGAAAATTCCTTAAAAAATCCTTAAATATCCTTTAAAAATTCTTTAAAAATCCACGTTTATGGTCCTTTAAATATCCTTTAAAAATTCTTTAAAAATCCACGTTTATGGTCCTTTAAATATCCTTTAAAAATTCTTTAAAAATCCACGTTTATGGTCCTTTAAATATCCTTTAAAAATTCTTTAAAAATCCACGTTTATGGTCCTTTAAATATCCTTTAAAAATTCTTTGAAAAATCCACATTTATAGTCCTTTAAATATCATTTAAAACCACGTTGATAGTCCTTTAAATAACTTAAAAATTCCACTTCTATAGTCCTTTAAAAATTCTTTAAAAAATCCAAGTTTCTAGTCCTTTAAAAATTGTTTAAAAAATCCACATTTTTAGTCCTTTGAATATCCTTTAAAAATTGTTTAAAAAATCCACATTTTTAGTCCTTTGAATATCCTTTAAAATTGTTTAAAAAATCCACATTTTAGTCCTTTTGATATCCTTTAAAAATTGTTTAAAAAATCCAAAGCAAATGAAAAGTGACAGCTCTAAGCAACTTGGTTTATTTCCAATAACAAAACCAATAACATTGACTTCTATGACAACCAAAACCGATAAAATTCTAATTCGAAAATAGAACCGATAACATTGATTTTCATGACACCAAAGCATTTTTTCTTGTCGTTTTTAAAACCAATATTGACAAAATTGGTTCCTATGACAGCCCTGAATAGCTACATTCGGTATTTTTTAGATTTTAACAAAATGTTTAATGGATTTTATTGTTTTTTAAAATTGCCAAATTCGTTCCAAATGGTGGAGGGTATTCAAAGTTCGGCCCGGCCGAACTTACAGCCTTTTTTTCCTTGTTTTACTTTTCTAGGAGAATTTCCTTTTCGGGGGGACAACTTTCTTTGAATGAAATCACTTAAAGTCTATATCTACATTTTTCTTTCTAAGTCACTTTTTATACCCTCCACCATGGAAAGGAGGGTATATCAAATTTTTAATCCCATTTGTATCACCTAGAAGCATTCATGATCTGCATTGTGAACATAATGATCACCGTTCCCCTGGCAGCAAGTGGATTTGCCAGCCAAGGTAATTAATAACGTGTCTAAAACATAAAACTATGGCACAATAAAGCAAGCATCAGTGTTCTAAATTTCCATAACTAGTTCCAGCTAATTATTTTCTTGTAGCATACTTTGAAATACACCCTTAAAGAGGCGTGAGAAAAAGCCAAATTATTTTCCTTTAAGAATATCACTCTCACTTTCACTTCCCCATAGAATTAGAACACATTTCCAAACACACATAGGAATTCAAACAAAGATTCAAAACGAACTGGTTTCCAAAAATTTTCAAAATTAGCGAAAGGGACCGGTTTCTTTTTTGACCGTTCTCACAAAAGCAAAGAAAAAGCTACTAATTAACTACAAGAAATTCTACTCCAAAGAACACCCAATGATCTTCGGATGTAAAATTTCTTTTTGTTTTCTTAAAAAAAACTAAACTTCCCCTGCACGTTTATAGGGCTACTGAGAAAAGCAATCTATTTCTTACGACCTTGACGAAATCCGTTAAAGAGAAGGGATGAAATGAAAATGGTGAGCCACCACCGTTGTGCCGGCTGCTTCTACTGCCACCGCTACCGGCATAAATGTCAGAATGACATCAAAATAACCAGAAAAATATAGGTGAATTCTATGGCTCAGCCTTCATCTAAACAAATGTGAAATGTGATGTATTTCTTTCTGACTTCTTCAGGGGTTTCTCCTCGCCTCGCCACGCACACTCTCCTCACTCACTACCCGTATAAAGCAAATGTGTCGGCAAGCCAACAACAAATAACAACCAACAACCATTTATTGCAAACAACGCATGCCAAGCAGCGGGCAAAGAGCGGAGCAATGTAACGATGATCGTTCATTAATTGACTAGTGGCTGTTAAATATTTAATGGCAGTTATTTCTCATAACCCAGTAGTCATGGGGAGAATGAGAAGAGGGGGGTTGCTATACCACACAAAACGTTATGACAGATATTGAATTTTCCCAAACCCGCATCTCATACAGCTTGAGTTTATTTAGAAAATTATTTAATAATCGATACTTCAGCTGAACGTTATTTTTTTGAAGAAGGTCGATTTTGCAATATTTTTTTAATTGAAGAGAATGAATTGATTTCTAAAATATACGAAGGGTAATGAGTTTGGGAGATATTTTGTAAAAAAATCAAATTTAAATAACGGTTTTGTTATTTCGAATTCATTATGCCCCAGATGGCACTGTAGTAAAAAGAGAATGTGTCACAGTATATGATTCCTGAAAAAACTATAGTTTGGCTCCGAATATATTTCCTTTTTTATAACCTCAGCCATATGGCTAGAGAAGGTATATATAATTTGATACGGCCAAAAGGTACCTCATCGAAATAACGATTTTAGACCCTAGGTCTCTTTAAACCAAATCCGTTTCAGGATATTTGTAGTCGATCTAGCCATGTCCTTCTGTCTGTCTTTCACAGGAAGTATCTGATTTGGTCCAAACATGGTACATCGTAATATTATTGTCAAACTTAGATCGATTTCGGAGATGAGCAATATCAGTCCACTCCTTCTGGTATCTCCTCCACAAAAGGTAGAAATTTTCAGAAAAAAAACTACTACTCCAAAACTACTACACCTCCACCACAAAGGGTCAATATTTTGAATAACTCTTATAAAATGTGATGTGTCCGATTGTCTTTAAACACACACCACAATATGTTTCTTAACCCAAGGTCTGATTTGAAGATGGAATATATCGGTACTCTCCTTTTGGTACCTCCCCCAAAACGGGTAAAAATTTTGAATGTTCATGAAGCTCATTAAACACGAAATTAATATCCGATTCGATTCAGACATCTCAATATTTCCATCAACACATGATCTGTTATAAGGATGGTAGAGATTGAATCATTTCTTCTGGTACTTCCCACACAAAGGGTCAAATTTTAGAATAACCAAAACGTTTTTAAAATCCGAAATAACCATCCGGTTCTCCTCATATTTCACATATCGCAATATTTTTATTAACACAAGGTCTGGTGTGAAGATGGGTTGGGATCAACACAAGATCTGTTATAAAGATGGTGAAGATCGCACAATTTCTTCTGGTAACTCTTCCACACAGGGTTCAAGATTTTGAAAAGCAAAACGCTTAAAGAAAGCCAAATAACCATCCAACTCTCTTCAAATTTCACACATCCAAATATTTTTGCTAACGCAAGATCTGTTTATAAGATGATATACATCTGCCAACCCCTTCTGGTAGCCCACCCACCAAGGGTCAGTATCTCTAATACTTTTATCTGTCATAACCTGGAATCTGATATAAATATGTAATAATAAAGAAACGTCGTTTTTATAAAAACAGCAATAAAGGGATTAAGCCTGCCCATTTTGCAACAACAAAATACTATGGTATTCCGAACAAACAAGCTAACACTGTTCTATGTAATTTATCGGAATTTATGTTTATGCATAAAATTGGATATGAATGTTCGATTTCCTTCCAACTTTGCACATACCAATGCTTCAATTTTTGCACAGGCCACAAAAAAAAAAAGAAAAAACATTTTTATCTCTATTAGATGAATACTTCGGTCCGCTATATCTGGTACCTCACACATATTTCCAAAAATTTCCAAAAAAAATTGCACATATCTCATATAAAGTATAGGAAGTAGTCTATATAGTCGAAATTTGGCACGTTGTAATATTTATATCAGTCTTAGGACAATATAGTCCAACTGCTTCGGAACCTCCCCCATAAAGGGTCAACAGTTTGAATAATCAAAACTCAAGGCAAACCGCAACAAAGTTAAACGCCACCATTTTTTAAAATTTTATTGAATTAACGCAAAAAATGTCCGAAATTGCATTAAATTTTAGAATAAGTTTAGATTTGCTAGAATTGGTCACCTTTGGCACGAATTATGGCCTTCAAACGGCCAATGAAACCATCACACGCTGCCCGCATGTTGATCTGCGGTATTTTGGCCCATTCCCGGCGAAGCGCTTGCTTGATCGCCACTTTGGATTTTTTTAGTGCCAACCTTGCTTTCCAAAATACTCCAGACACAATAGTCCAACGGATTGTCACGAATTTTGGTGGCCATTGTGCGCTGGAAATGAAGTGAGGACCCTTTATTTTGTAACCATTTTTGGGTGGCGCGTTGCAGAGTGTGAGTCCTGTTGTTGAGTCCTGTTGGAATGACCAAGGTCTGCGGCCAAAATGTTTGCGTGCCCAAGGCTTTAAAACACCCTCCAGAATATTTTCGCTAATATATTCGGCACTTATTCTGAAGCCACGGTCGATTAATACTAGCAGAGAGCGACAATCGGCTGTTATGGTGGCCCGTACCATCACCATGGCCGACGCTTGAGTTCTGGTTGCCAATTGATGGTGCACATTTTCAGCTGACCTCTTTGGCAAGTAAACACGATCATTTTTTTTTGTTTACAAACTGCTGGACAACGAATGTTTCCTCATCGGAGAAAACCAAATTTGGCAGTTCACCACTTTCGGTCAAGCGAAGCAACTATTTAGCTCTTTTGAGTGTATTTTCTTTCTGTTGCGGTGTAATTTCTTGAACCTTTTGGAATTCCAACGGCTTTATCCCGAGCTCATTATCCAATATTTGCCGAATGGAATATGCGATATGTTCAGCTCACGAGCCATTTTTCGGCCATTGCGACGCGGGTTTCGATCAAGTCGCTTCTATGCTTTTCGAACCATTTCTGCTGAGTATCACGGTAACGAGCGATGGTACGAGACACAAAAGATTTATTCACATTTAAATGCTGGAGTGCTCTAACGATAGCCAATTGGGGTTTTCCAGCCGAATATAAAGAAATCACACTATCACGCTAGATATCCATCACGAATAACTTTTTTTCTGGCAAATTCTCACCAAAATGCTTTTGTACGCTTGTAAACAATATAACGAACTGTCACTGGAATAATTTTAACAGCTGTCGGACAAGTAGCTTAGAACTGAAAGCAGTCTGAAGTTGGATGCAGGTTTTCATCTCACCCTGTATGTCCTTGATGTATCCCAATATAATGGTACCTCGATATATGATTTTATCCCACAGTTATCGATGGTATTTGAAACCAATTTTCTTACAAATTTTTGAATGTCACAGTTGGTTTCAAATAATTTTTACTTTAAGCAAAATACAAGCCACATTTATTGTCCGATAGAGATTTTTGCACAATTCATTTGTTTGATCCAAAAAAGAACCTTACTAAAATTGGTGATAGTGGGTCCAGATTTGGATGTACTTCCAATTTCCTTGGAATATTCTTCTCTGATTATGTCCAATAGCGGCTATATGTTGTCCAACGCGAACCAAAGTTTTCTAAATTTATTTCAGTTCGTAAGAAGACGATGATCGTCTATTTTTTGGTTAAAACTCCCATGATGAATTGGGGATTATGTTCAAATTCCCAGAAAGTAGCGGACATATGCCCACTTGGGACAGGTTTTTGGATAGGTATTTTCATAAGCATTCAAGGTCGAATAACCTGGTATTTTCCCCAAGAAAAAATTATTTTGCCATTATCAGGTTAAAAACTCCTACTTATGATAAACATTTCAGATGAATCCGAGCATAGCCTCTAAACTCAACTTAAGCCTTGTTTTCTTTCTTTATTTAAAGTTCTTACAGGACAAGGCAGAAGCCTTTTGCGAACTTTTTTCCGTATGTTTCGTGTAATTTATATTTGTGTTCAATAATAGTACAAAGCTCGGAGTCTTCTTTTCTTTCGAAGTTTTGAACTATTGTGGGTGTTAGGCACCAGAAGTAGTGGACCGACATTTCCCACATATTCAGATATCCTCCTTAAGAGATATTATAAGTATTTTTCAATTGCTATGAAATGAAATATATTATTTAACAAGTATTATAGTATAGTATAGTATTATATAAAGATATGCATGTATTATGTTTAAAAGATTTTCATGCTGTCTTATACATTTATGGATTGCAAGGACTTGCTGAGTGATCTTGGATTGAGAGACTCTTTATAATGTTACCACTACCTTTGAAAAAAGTTTTTTTAATATCCTTCTTTGTATTACAATTTTGTACAGTGAAACAAAGATGCTATCATTTTTTCAAAGGATAACAAATCCTTGCCCAAAGAATGAATGGAGTAATGTGATACGCAATAAAACCTGCTAAAGAAAGCAGAAGAAAACCCAATGCCACCGGCAAGGAAAATTCCCTTTCTCTACAATGCCATGACAACAAATGCTCCCCTCTTCTTCTCTGGTAACCCATTAAAAATTTCATAACACAATTTTCCCATTCTCTTGT
The DNA here is from genome assembly GCF_030504385.1 of Musca domestica. NCBI lineage: Eukaryota > Metazoa > Arthropoda > Insecta > Diptera > Muscidae > Musca > Musca domestica. Next base: position 400,837 of record NW_026712393.1, on the reverse strand, counting down.
AGTTTTATTTTACATAAGCGTATAAATCGCCGAACTTTTTTTCTATTCAACGGAAGTGCAGTAAGGATCACCAACAACAACGAAATGAATTTCCATAAAAATAGAATCGTTAAACAAATGAAAATCAATGAAACGCTCGTTGTTTCTGGCTTTAACCGCACCGCTCCGCACCCTTTGTCACTTTACTAAATGTATGCGCAGCGCAACGTGAGAGAATCGAGATTTTCCTTTGACAAAATTTTCTTAACAATACCAGCAACATTATCAACGAACAGCCCCTTCCACCGCATAGCAAATGTGCCTCATTGAAGGGGAGAGAGTATTTCGTCATTGTTGGCAAATGTTCGCTGGCTCGTATGCCATCGAGTGATCATGAAAAATACCATTGGTTCCCAAGCCCCTTTCGTACGAACGAAATTCCCTTGCTGTAGCGAAAGTGCGTGTTTGGTTTTGTTCAGAACATACCAGCATAATTTCATCGAAGGCGGACAATAAAAATCACCCTTAATAATTGTTTTAATGCTTTCAGTGAAGTGGTGAGAGGAGGGGGTAACTTTTCGTGGAGTGATGAATATTTAAGTTTGCCGAACTGTTAAATTTGTTCAAGCAATGATAACCAGTAAGGAAAGGTCCAAAGTCGGGCAGGGCCGACTATATGATAGCCTACACCACTATGTGTATTTAGTAGTGCTCACGCAACAAAAAAAAAAATGTTTCTATTGGGTTCATACCTACTATAATCCAAATAATATTGAGCCGATCTTGCTAAAATTTGGCAGAGGTATTTTCGAGCAGTATCTGATGTCCGGTATCAAATATCATTGTTGTGGAGGGCATATTACGCATGTGAGGGACTTTAACACGAAATCGGATGAAACATATATATGGGAGCTATAGCTATACCTGAACCGATTTTCTCCAAATTTGAAGTACTTTTTTCAAGGATGAATTCAGTCGGAATTGCCAGAATTCAGTACACTTGGGTTGATATTAGCTATTTGCTGCTCCTGATATCGGTACAGCAAACCTGATATCGGATAAAGATATATATGGGAGCAATATATTTATCTGATTCGATCTCGATAAAATTTTAAATACTCATACCTGACCTACATCTGATATCTGTTACCAAAGATTATTGTTGTGGAGTGCATATTACGCATGTGAGGGACTTTAAATCCAAATCAAGGCTATCGTTAGAGCACTCCAGCATTTAAATGTGAATAAATGGTTTGTGTCTCGTAATATCGCTCGTTACCGTCGGGCTACGCTACCAGTCAAGGAAGGGAAAAACAGCAATATCAGCAGAAATGGTTCGAAAAGTAAAGAAGCAACTTGATCGAAACCCGCTTCGAAGTGGCCGAAAAATGGCTCCTGAGCTGAACATATTCCAATATTCCATTCGGAAAATATTGAAAAATGAGCTCGGGGTAAAGCCATTGAAATTCCAAAAAGTGCGAGAACTTACACCGCAACAGAAAGAAAATAGACCCAAAAGAGCTAAAGACTTGCTATTATGGCGAAAATATTCTGGAAGGTGTATTAAAGCCTTGGGCACGCAAACTTTTTGTCCGCAGTCCTTGGACATTCCAACAGGACTCAGCACCATTGCACTCAGCACGAGCCACCCAAGAATGATTACAAAATCATTTCCAGCTCACAATGGCGACCAAAATCTCCGGATACCAATCCGTTGGACTATTGTGTCTGGATTATTTGGAACGCAAGGTTGACGCTAAAAAATACCAAAGTGTCGATCACCTCAAACAAGCTCTTCGCCGGGAATTGGCCAAAATACCGCAGAGCGACATTCGGGCAGCGTGTGTGGTTTCATTGGCCGTTTGAAGGCCATAATTCGTGCCAAAGGTGACCAATTCGAACAAATCTAAACTTATTCTCAAATTTGATGCTTTTTCCGACATTTTTTGCTTTCATTCAATAAAATTAAAAAAAAAAACACCTAAAAATTATGCCGTTTGAATTTGTTGCAGTTTTTTAATCTCACCCTTTATATATGGGAGCTATAGCTATATCTGAACCGATTTTCACCAAATTTGATGTACTTGTTTCTGACTTAATTCGGTTCGATATGCCAAAATTCAGTCCATTTTGGCTGATATTGGCCATTTGGTGCACAATTAATCCGAAATCGGTTGAAGATATGTGGGATCTCTACCTAAACTTGAACTGATTTTGACCTATTTCAAGAGGATTCGTCCTTGGTCCAATACGATTGTTATCTACTGCGAGGGTTAAATGCCAAATTTGAAAACATTTCGTGGGTAAATATGATTAGGATTATCAAAATACCGAATATCGTTGGTTATGAAACTATAGGAAAACACAGACCTAAATATTCAATGTTCTGCCACCGGAGCGAGAACCCATTACGACCTTCAAATACCAATTTTTACACAAATCCGTGGAAAAATGTGGCAAAAATCATAAAAATACCGAATATCGGGTGATACCGTTATATGGGGACCATACCAAAACGTGGACCGATATATATCATTTTCATTACCAACCATCCTAGACATAATACAAATTGTTCTGCTAAAGTTAAACGCTCTACGTCAAAAAATTTGGGCTGGTTCGTGATTTCAGCAGACGGACAGACAGACAGACGGACATCGTTAATTCGACCTAAATTTTATGCTGATGATGAATATATACTTTATGGGGTATAAGACAAATATTTAGGGTTGTTACAAACGGAATGAAAAAGTCAATGTACCGCCCTTTTCAAGTTGGAGGGTATAAAAAACCAACAACTATTCTGTCAAAGTTCGAAAACAAATCGACAACTTAACTTTTTTTAACAACTTACTTAAGTATAGCATGGTGCATATTGTGTATCCATTTGAATGTTTTTTTTTGCAAGATATCATCATACCCTTCCACCGGTCCGTCAATCGGTCTTAGAATGAAAATACACTTTTCAAATATATAATACTTTGAGTGAATACTGCACCCCACAAAGATTTTCAATCAGCCTTTGAAAGGCTAACAACAAGACAAGAAAAATAGTTCTAAAAAAAAACTTTGATGAAATTTTTCAACATACACTTCTGAAGATATTATGTTGGGCGCCATTGGTTTAAATATCTGAGGCTCACTTTGGTATTTTATGAAAAGTGAGGTACTAAGTGTTTAGCTTGCATTTTATTTCTCTGGGCCTACAAAAACAAAGAAACATTTGCCCCTGTTATATACAAAATGATATGATTTTCTTGTGAGGTTCTTACGCAGGGCGCCATAATTCAATTATTTTTCCACATACACGGTTTGAACTATATTGGCTACATTTTAATTACTATTTAAGTGTTATTTTTCGGTTCTCAGAGTACATATACAACCTCTAGTTTCAATATTGAATGGAAATTACAGTATACCGCCCATCAAAAATGTCAACTAAAAAGTGTCTGTTTGAATTATTTTTTACATCACATCCTGTTTTTACTTTACATCCTGTGTATGATGTTGATGGGATCAATATGCTGCCGGTTATTGAAGTACTTGCCAGTGACAATGGGTCTTTTTATATCAGAAAATTTTCGTATTATGCTTTTTATTCCTTTGGGATGGAAAATGAAAAAAATTGAAACATTTGCCCTTGTTATATACAATATGATGTGATTTTCTTGTGAGGGTCTTACGTTGGGCGCCATTATTCAAATATTTTTCAATATACATGGTTCTATTCAAAATTCAATATTTTTAATATGTCTTCATGTTTATTTACTTATTTTCACTTTTCATCACACCACCAACCACCACCCTTTCACAATAAATTGCGCCGTTTCTTATTTTTGTGAATCAACAATTTGTAGATTGTTCACACAAAGTGGCCGAATGAGTGGAAAGAATGATGACTGAACCAATGAGAATAAATGGTGGAGTGGAGATATTATTTGGGCAAGATCTTTTTGGTGGTGGGTTTTTTTCAATTCTTTCAAAACTTCGTCAACTATAAAAGGTCAGCTGGAAATTGATGGAATGGCAGTGTTAGTTGCACAACGATTCCGACAACAACCAAAAAAATAGTTTCTCTATAAAAATTTAAGTGTTTTTGTTAAAACAAAAGCCTCCCAGCACTGGGAGGCTTAAAAATTTAAATAGTTTGGAATGAAAAAGTTTTAAAACCATTATTAACCAAAAGCAACAAAAAACAGTGTTTCGTTATACAAAATCAATAGAACTGGTAAAACGTCATCCTCAAATTCAATTGTCAGCTACACTCAACACAAATACAGAACATCGCCAAAAAAACCTCAACTCTGTGAAAGTCTTGTTATTTGGTCGTCGACTCAAGAAAATATCGCTTTGGAAGAAAGCAGAAGCAAAATTAAGTAAAACTTGCTGTTCTAAACAAAAATTAAATGGTTTCGTATCCAAATTACTGCTTTGGACTAAAACTGCGGCGTTATTTGGAAATTTCAAGATTATTTTGAACTTAAGATGCCGTTTTCTACAAAGATTCCGTTTGGCTGCCACAAAATTATTGATTCTTCGGCTTCAAACTCTGTGTAAGTATAGAATTTTTGACTATTATTTCGAACATATCTGTATTTTGTTTCTTTAAAATATAAGAGGAAATATTTTGATAGACAATCGTTCTGATTTTTTTTTTCAATAATGGTCCACTTTTTGGTATAGCACCATATACCAATACCTACAGCTTTTCAATATTTTAAAGATTTTGGTCCAAATTTTTCACAGAATTGTAAAACTGCTCATAATAATAATCTCCACATAACAGTATCTCCAAATATTGAGTATTTCAAAGGCTTTAATTCCAATTTTCAATCAAAACAGCTATTATTTAAATGAATGGATTAGTTTCTCTTTAAAACATTCAATATAGGTATAACCTTCATATAACGGATATTTCAAATTTTAGGGATTTCGAGAATTGCAAATTTGGTCGTGAATCAAGATTTCACATGGTAAAGGATATTCTACTCGTTTTTACTCTAGTTCCCTTAGAGCTATGGAATATTTCTTAAATATAACTTTTTAGTTTCAGCAGCTAAAGTTTCCTTAATACCCTCTTAACTTCTCTAAAATATTTCTTTCACCCAATTATCAAAATTAAATAAACTCACCTCAATTTTGAATTCTAGTATTTTCTACTACCTTCCCCCACTGTGTTGCCTTCAACATAATCGCTTCCGTTAGGACATGTGCTAAATGTTGTCGTTTCATTAATCCAAAAGCCCGCCAAAGTTAAATGGCAGATGTACCACCACCAAATTAAAATCCATCTGCCTTGGCGGGAAATTCAAAAAATATTTTGCAAGTCCATCTGCTTTTGTTAGCCTTTGTTCTTTCATATTTATGAGCATTTCCTTTTCAACCCCTTTTGTCAAATGGAAATGATGACAGCATTTGGCCAGTCATTTTAAAGCTTTCTGTGGCAAAAGGGTCGGAAATATTTGTCAAAGCTTCAGCGGATCAAAACAATAAATGGATGTTAAATTTGAGAGTCAAAAAAGGTCTGCGTGGCATTGTTCAGTAGTTGGGAGATGGTGGGTCAATGGGTATAAGGGATACATCTGTTTTGGGACATCTGCTATTTGTGACAACGATTTCCTATAAAGTTATTTTATTATCATCTAATACCAGACCATTACAATCCTTTATGTCTGAATATCATATTTTTCAAAGACTGTACCCAAAATATGTAACATTCGATCTTATATATATGGGATTCTAATGGACTTATGTTAGGCGCCACGGTAAAAATTCTATGACTATATTGTACGAGGAATCAGTTGTGCCTTGAGATTTTATAAAAAAACAATACCAAGCCTTTTTAGTTTTATTTTTAATAATATAAAAAATATTGAACGCTCAGCTCCCACGTTTATTATGTACTTATATTGGGCGCCAATTTTTAAATTCCTGTGACTATGTTATACGAAGAATTGGTTGTGCCTTGGCATTTTATAAAAAAAGTGCGTTACTAAGTTCTTTTTCATTGTTTATAAATTTCATTCGCCCAACCCCACGTTGGGCGCCATTACCTCCCCATTTTTAGTATAAATGAGGTCTAAACATTTTTCCTCGCGCTATTTGACCCGTTACTCATTATCCAACTTCATCTCATTCCAAATGTTGGGTAAGACATTCAAGTGACTCTGTTTGGCTGTTTTTCTTCTACAAAGCTCCACCGTTAACTAGCCACACAGTTGCCTAGCAGCGAATTTTAATTGAATCTGATTATGTTTTAAATCTTATTTTGGAGAGTGTCATAGACTATAGCAAGTGGGTTACTATGAATTTTTTGCCTGTAAATTTTCTTCATCTGGGTTACGTTGGGCGCCATTCATGATTATAGAGTTCCAGAAACTGCACAAAGTATGAAACAACGTTCTTTTTATCGCTTATTACTTTTCTTCATTGGGCGCCATTCGTGACTGTAAAAAAGAAAATAATGAAGCACCTCTGGGAACAGGAAGTAAGGTATTGCTTAGCATTCACTACCCTTCGCTTTTGAAAATCATAACATTAGGCACGATCTTGGATCTCCATTCGAATGACGAATATGTTTTGGAACTTGCCGCTGTCAAAACTTCGTTGCTTTTAATGTAGTCTTCCTAAATAAGATTCTGACTCTGTTGGCTAAAAGCATCCGCAGGTCAATTGTAGCCTCTCGAGAGTGCCTAAAGCATTATCGTTGTTTGAAGAGATAGAAGAGGTAAAGATATCACTACCTAAAGCATTAACGTTGCTAGAAAAGATTACTTCCTCATTTCTCTAAAGTGACTGCATGAACTTCGGAAAATTTCTAACCAAGCTCATTCTTCTTCCTTCTTGGTCCCGTTAAGCCTTAAGCTTAAGTGATGGGACAATCGAAAATTCTTGCCACCTTATAACCTCATGACTAGTTAGACGTACGATTGCAATATTTTGTCTGTCTATCTCTCAATCCAGTAGGAAATAGCAAACCCCAACTCTTTCAGATCTTTTTTGTTTATTTTCTAATAGAAAATAATATTTTAAGTTCTAGTCTGACGTTGGGCGCCATTGTATTTAAATCACCGCAAATGAACGAAAAGAGGCGTAATTACTTGTTATGCTGGGTACAATTGGACTCTGTTATGTCGGCGATCGCAATATTCTATATGGTTTAGAACGCCTTTGATTTGAGAACATTACATCTGACAACTGGCAACCCAGTAGGACATAAAAAACTCCCAAATGAAACTCCTTACATTCTTTTTGCTTTTCACAAATTTAAAGAATACCTTAACGTGAGGGCCAACGTTGGGCGCCATTGTTCATTTTATTTAAGAAATTGCAAAATTTTTATAAGAGGTTTTCGTTCTGTCGTTAACGGCTGGACTTTCTTAGATTGACTATCCAAATATTCGGCCAGGGCAGAATCTTTTAAATTTCGAAACATTGAACTCTCAGGTGGCAAGTTGGGCGCCATTATAAATTGTGTTTGAGAAATTTAAAAACATGGAAAAGAGGAGTAATCAATTAGGTATTGCACACGTTGGTCACCATTGAAAATTATATTTAAGGGATTTGAGAACATGGAAAGGAGGTGTAAGGAATTTGAGAAGATTAAAAGTATCCTATAAAACACTTTTCGTGTGCCAGAAATATCTGGCTCTTCTAGGCTTCTGCGATTTGGAAAAGTAAGTGGAACTTTTTCAGTTTATTTTTAGATTTTTTTTGTATATTAAACAGTACGACACCAGACAGTACGGCACCAGACATTTGGCTCCATTGTAAATTGTATTCGAGTATTTTGTTCTGCTGGGAACGATTAGGCTCTTTCTGGCAGGATGTCGTAGATTTAGAAACAGTATAATTTGATCATCTCCATTCTCTATCCGCAAAACATGTGGGAGACTCAAACTCCCAAAAAATCGAACACATGTAAGTTCTTTCTGGCCTCTTTTATGTTTGCGAATTGTACACAATCTGGGACCCACTTTGGGCGCCATTATTAATAGTATTCAAGACATTGTTGAAGATCAAAAAAGGGTAGTGCTTAGTTGCTCGATAGAATTGTCAAGAAGTATTTTTGTATAAAACTAGAGAGCTTGACCATATTCTCTCTCTCCCCCTCTCTCCATCTCTCTCAATAATGTAATCATTATGCCTTCTTCTAAGTGTTTTTGGATAGTAAGCAATATTATACGATCCCGGTTTCATGTTGGGCACCATTGTAAATTGTATTTTTATTGCTACCATTTCTTATCTTTTTTTAAAACTACGATTTGTCTGTCACTGAAATTAGTTGTCGTTTCGTAGTATAGATCTTGTGGTCATTCGAAATGTAAAAATACATTCAAATATGTTACTGAAAAAAACCCTTGTTTCGCTAATTTTTGGCCACATCAACTTAAGTTGAACTTTACTTCGATATTCAATATATTGAATTTTTAATATATATTTCTGTGATTTTTTTTTAATATGCGGCTCCAAAAATTTTTTTCTACTATTATTTCAATTTTATTTCTGGAAAATATGTTATTTTTTATATTTAACCTCTTCTTTTTACAGAATGTACAAACGATGTCCTGAACTAAAAACCCTTCTCCGGATCATTTGCAAGGATTTTGGCAAATAGTTTGATATTAGAAAGAATTTATGAAGTTGCTCAAATTAAAAAAATCTCCATCAACCCCCTAAAAATACCAAAACAAAAATTACACCAACAATATCTGAATATGGTAACCCAAGAAATGAGTATATTTTCAAAAAAAAAAAAAAAAAAAAAAAAAAAAAAAAATTTACAATTAAAAAAAATATTGTATTCCAAATTTTGTAATACAAATTGTAATGCAAAAATTCCTAAAATCCAAGTAACTGGGCCAACCCAAAACAAGCCTTGTTATGATGTTATACTCCAGACTAAATTCCCAATTTGTTAAACCAAATAAAGCCTTAATTTTTTTTTCTTCAAATAATATTTATTATTACTTTGATTTTTATAAACTTTTAAAAATCTTATAAATATTTCACAATTTAAAACAAATTATTAGTATTGTTGTATCTGGCTTTAAATATATGTATAATAAGAGTAGTTTGTTTTACTTTCAATATTTGATTTTAAATTTCAAATTCTATTTTTCCTAAATATTTTTCTAAATCATAATGAATTTATGTTTCTTATTCCAAAACTATATCTTTTTCCAAATCTATATACTATACCTTCTTAATCGTGATGTCATAATTAAAGGGAAAATTTAAAAGAAAACTCCAAATGTAATATTCCGAAAAATATTTTTCCATTGGCATAGATGGTCCACAGGATATGAAAATCTTTAAACGCCAAATTTGTTTAAATTTTAAACAAAATATTTATTATCTGTTGGACCCATTTGAAGTATTTGGATATTGAATTAATACCATGTCTGCACTTTTCAAAACGATAACTGGTACATTTTTTATTTTAAAACTGATTTCGATTTCAAATTCCGGTAATTATGATATCACTTATTTTCATCTTTTACAAATTATATTCTTTATATCTCCATTCTCCTCCTAGCATAAGTGTTATTTCAATACTTTCAAATTCAAATATCCTTTAATAACATTTTTCACAAAAAAAAAAAAAATGAAAATCATAAAAAGCCTCGATTTTTTATCAAAAACTTTTAAAATATATATTTAACTGTTAAATTTCAAAACATAATCTTAAATATTTCTCCTACAAAAATTCATTACAAATTATAATTTTCTTAAATCAAACATTTTTAAAACAATATCATATTTATAGAGATTCTCTCCCATCTTTATATATTTCACTGTCCAAAAATATGATTCTCTATTCTTTTATTCTAGTTTAAGATTCGAATTTATTTAATTTTAGTTTTCCATTTTAATTAAAATTATATTATTTTTAAATTTCAAATCCAATGAGGGTCACTTCAAAAAGGCAAATATTTTAAATACAAAATTACGTTTTTACACACATCAGGAAGAAACAGAAATCTTAAGGTCCTAAATACGAGTTAAATATTTCAAATTTCAAAATTTGAATTAAGTCGAATATAAGTGCGTGTGAAATCAATTTACCATTTTCCAAACCAACCCATTCCGATACAGAATCAAACATTATTTTTTTTATTTTTTTTGTTTCATTTTAATTTTATAACAAATTTGATTTTCAGTTGCAATTAAAATTTTTAATTTTTTATTTGAGATTTCAGTGTTCTTCATATTTATTTTCAAAAATTTTATGATATTAATTTGGGATTTAAAAATATAAAATTTTGTTTCAATATTTTTTCATTATTTTTATTTGAGATTTCAAACATAAAATTTATTTTAAAAAATTTAATTTTATTTCTTATTTAATAATTTTCAAAAACCTTTTAATTTTGAGTTTTTATATTTTGTTATTAAATTTTATTTTTATTTTTATTTTTATTTTTAAAAAATTATAATTTTTCCCAAAACCATTTTTGATGGTATTTTTTTTGTCTTTTTGATGGTGACTACTGGCCTTACAATAAATTACTGTCATTTTAATAATTCCCCCCAAAAAAAATCCTATTTTAAATGTATTTAATTTAAAATTTTTATTTTAAAAATACTTAATTTTTTAATTATAATTTTCATTTTAATTTATTTTTTATATTAACTTTTACTTTAATTACATTTTAATTTTAAATTTATAATTTTTTATTGTATAATTTCCAAAAATCATATGAATATTTTTTATAATTTCCTTTGTTTTTGTGATATTTTTAAAATTCATTTTATTTTAAATAAAATAAACATTTATCATTAACATTACATATTTTTGTTTTCTTTTATTTTGTTTCTTTTATTTTGGTTTTTATTTGTTTTTCGTTTTGTGATTTTGATTTGTGCCTTAAAAAGAAGTGTGAATTCACTTCGTGGATCAGGATTTCGTTCGTTCGTTTTGTTTTGTTTAGTTAGGTCGTTTCATAATTAATTTATTAAACTTTGATATTATTTTCAGTCAAATATTTGTTGCACCGACATTTTTCTGGCGTTTTGCGGGTACTGTTTTTATTAGAAAATATATCCTTCGTGTGAATGTTTCATTAAGTTACTAGTAATTTATTTTATTTAACTTTTTTATTATTTTCTTTTAACATTTTATAATTATTTTTATTATTTTTATTATTTTTTTTTCTGTTTTTTTTATTTATATTCTTAACTTTTTCCTAAAAAAATATTTTTTATTATTTCATTGTTTTATTTATATTGTCTCTTGTCTACTTAATATCAAAGCAATCTTCTATTAATTTTTATTTCTTAATAATATTGTTTATAATTTAATTTATATACATTTATTTTCTAAAACTTTTATATATATTTTATTTTCTTACTTTTTCAAGTCTACGGATATTGTTTTTGATTAAAAAATACAAACTTAGTGTGAATATCTCATTAAGTTACTATCAATTAATTTTATTTAAATATGATTTATTTTATTTTAATTTTTTATGATTATTCTTTTTTGTTTTTTATTTATTTATTTCTGAAAGCTTTTTCTAAAAATTCCTTTTTTATAGTTTCATTGCCTTATTTATATTGTCTATTGTCTACTTAATTTCAAAGAAAACTTCTATTAATTTATGTTTCATAATATTTTTTATTTATAATATAAATTACATATTTTTTATTCTAATAGTTTTATATTTATTTTATTTTATTACTTTAAAAACTTATATTAAAAAAAAAAACTTTTTTTTACTTCCCAACTTACATATCATGTAAAATTATTTTCTTTTTTTATTTTTCAACTTTTCTGTATTTATTTTTTTATTTTGTTTTTTTTATAATAACATAAAAAACAAAATAAAAAAATGGATTTTTGGATTTTTATTAAATTTTATATAAAATTGATATATTTTAAAAATTAATTTTTCGAGTCACTTTTCACATTTACTTTTTGATTACATTTAATTTTTTTTCTTATTATTTAATTTTTAAACATTATATATTAATTTTAATTTTGTTGTTTTTCTTTTCTTCTTTTATTAATGTATAATTTATTGTATTTGACGTTTTTTTAACTGTTTTTATTTTATTTTATTAATTTACTTTACTATTTTTTTTTTGTATTAATTTACTTTACTATTTTATTTTTTTAATTTTTTATTGTTTTTTTTATTATTTTTTTTTTGATTTTTCTTTAAAAATAAAATTTTTTAATATATGATAAATAACATTTTTTTGGCATTTTGATTTATGTATAAAATTGTCCAAATGAAAAATATTTAAATCATTTCGGTGGTTTAAATATTATTATGTTTATTATTATTTTAATTATCTGATTTTTAATTTTTATTTGTTGTTTTTGTGTATTTCTATCAACATTTGATTGTATTATTATTTTTCCAAACAAAATATTTTTCTTTAAAAACATAATTTAATTAACAAAGACTGAACAACATTAAAGAAAAAAAAAATCCTTTATGTTGTTCAGTCTTTGTTTATAGTTTTATATTTTATATATTAATATTATTATTTTAATTACATAATATTTTTATTTAATATTCTTTTTTATTTTTTACTATTTTTTGTTTTCAAATTATTTTTTTATTATGTTTTTAGTTCTTTTGTATTTTTTTTTACTTAAGTTCTAAGTTATTTTATTTTAAGTTTCTTTAACTGTTTTTATAATATTTTATAATGAGATATTATTTATTTGGTTATTATTTTGTTTATTTGTTTTTTCCTTATTTATTTGATTATTATTTTATTTTATAATGATATATAATTTTTGGTTTATTTTATTTTATTTTATTTTTCTTAATAGACTTGATTAATTTTTAAATCGTTTATATTATAATTTTGTATTGTTTTTGTTAAAAATAACAACATTTTGATTTATTTTTCTACAAAAATTTTACTTATCTTCAAAACAGCTCTTTTTAATTTTTTCTTAATTTTTAATATTTTGCATGTTGATTTAATTCTAAAATATTATTTTTCAAACATTATTTTAAATGTTTTAAATATTACTATGTTTATATATTTTTTTTAATTACCCATTTTTTCCATTTTACATTGGTCATTTTGGTGTGGTTTTTAACATTCCATTCCTTTTTACATTTAAGAATTTTAAAATTGAATTAAAATTTATTTTTTTTACAAACAAATTAATTTTTTTGTTGGGTTTGTTAAGTCTATCCTTTCCTTTCTTGATTTTTCAACTATAATTATTTTAATTTAAATTAACATTTAATTTAATAATGTTTAATTATTATTTTATTTTTAAACGATGTCTGATTCTTTTATTATATTTTTTTCTGTTTTTGCTGTTTCCAATCTATTTTATAAAGAGGTATTATTTACATTGTTTATTTATTTCTTTTTAATTTTAATTTTTATTTTCTTTATCGTCTTCTTATTTACCGCCAAATCTTTTTTGTTTAATTTTTTTCATATGGGTTTTCCGAAAATATTATTTTGAATAATTTTTATTCTTATATTTATAATTATAGTTTTTATTTTTAATGGTTGTTTCTTTTTTAACTTTTTATTTTATTTTATTCTGTTATTTATGTTGTTTCTTTTTCATTTTATGAATATCTATTATTTACTTTATTTTTGGGTTTCTTTTAATGTAATAATTTTTTTTTTATATTTTTTGGTTTTATTTATTTAAATTTTATTTGAGAGTTACATATTGTATTCTCTTTTTTAAACTCTATTATTTATTATATTTAGTGTTTAATTCTTTTCAAATTACTTTGAATTTATTATTAGTTTATTTTTTAATTTTTTATAACAATTTTTTTAATTTACATTTTTTTATTATTTTTTATTTTTATTGTTATGGTTTATTAGAAATTGATAAAAGTCTTTATTTTTAATTATTAAAAATTATTAATTTAATTATTATATTAATTATTATTTAATTATTATATTTATTATTTAATTATTTTATTTTGTCATTATATTTTTTTATTATTATATTGTTTATTTTATTTCTTAATTATTTTTATTTTAATTTACGCACGAAATTATTTTATTTTTTATTTTGAGATTTTTTTTCGTTTATATTTTGTTATTATTTTTTCCAAAAATTATATTTTTCTCCCAATACTATTTTTGCTGGCATTTGTATGTTTATTTGGTGATGGCTACTAGTCTAAAACTCAATTTTAATAACTATACCAAAAAATCATATTTTAAATTAATTTCATTTAAAATTATTTATTTCATATATTCATTTATTTTAAAAATACTTAATACCATTAATATTATATATTTCATTTTATTTTATTTTCGTTTGTGATTTTATTTTGTGACCTAAAAAATGTTTAAATTCACTTCATGGATTAGGATTTCTTTCATTCGATTTGTTTTACTTAGGTCGATTCATAATTAATTCAATAAAAGTTTATATTATTTTCGGTCAAATATTTTTTATTTTTATTAACGATTTTTGCTTTTATTTACCTAAAGAACTATTTTATTTAACTTTTTACAACTGTTCATATAATATTTTATAAAGAGATATTACTTATTTATTTTTTTTTTTATTTTTTAAATCTTATTAATTTTAATTTAATCCTTTGAATTTTGATTTTTTATTGTTTTAATTTTTTTTTAATTTTCTTTAACAATATTATTATTGTAATTTGTCAAAAATAATATTTTAATTTTATTATATTATAAAATACAACTTTTATTTTAATAATATTTTTTATTAACATACATTTTCTTTTATTTACATAAGTTTATTTAAGTGTTTTATTATCATTTATAAAGAAATGGAAGAGGGTAATCCTGTATGTTTTATTTTTCTCTGATCGGGGTTCCCCATGTAATAAATATATTATTTTTACATCCATATTTTTTATATTTTGGCTGATATTTAAAACGAAACAAGCTTCAAAATGGGCATGTTTCTTGTCCTACAATTTGTTCTTTTTAATTTTAATTCTTAATTTTTATGTTACCTATGATTTTTAGCATTATAACTTGTATTTGTTTTAAACTATGATTTTCAGTTATTTTTTTTAGTATAATTGTCGTTCACATTTATTTTATGCTATTTTCTTTAAATAGAATTTAAATTTGTTTTTTTCTGCGTTTCTTCTTTTGTATTTCTTCAATATGGTTTTTAATCAAATTAGTTTTGTATTTTTTCAGAAATAAACAATTTTCAGTTAAATTTATTAATTAATTTTTAAAACTTTATTTTAATTGTATTTTTTTTCTAACTTACATTTAGTAATATTTTTTTTATTTTATTTTTGTTTTTTTTATCATTTATATTTTGTACAATTTTCATTTATTTTTTTCAAATATTAAAAAAAAGTATTTTTTATTTTTTTTTTGTTTTTTGTTTCAATTTCTTATTTCCAAGAAAATTTACACATTTGTTTGAATTCCTTTCAATTAATTTTGCATACAATGATTTTAAAATATAATTTAGTTATAAATAATCTTCACTTTTTTTCATTATAGTTTTTTTTTATTTTGTGTTTTATAAATTATTTCAATTTTTAATTTGGTTACTTTTTTAGTAAAATATATTACAAATTTAATAATTTGTTTAATACATCTTATTTTGATTCGTATATATTCTTATTTTTCTTAATTAAATTTATACCTTTTTATTATTGAACAAATTGTATTTTCCTTTTAAATTATGTTATTCAATTATTTCAATTATATTATATTCATTTATTTAATACTTGTGCTTTATAATTATTATATTTTTATTATTATTTTATATAGAGATATTATTTAACTTTATTTCTTGATGTCTTTGGTTCTCGTTATCGGTGTTCTTTCCCTGATTTATTTTTCATGATTTAATTATAACTTTTTCAATTGATTTTTATTTTTATAAAGTTATCCAAAAAAATATTGGTTTTGTTTTTAATTTTATCTCTAAAAATGTGCATTTTATTAATCACGGTTATATTCAATTTTGATTTTTTTATTTTCTCATTTATTTTATTACATTTGTAATTCTTAAAGCCATTTTTAATATTATTACAAAATTAATTATTTAAATATTATTTTTATATATTTTTTTTCAAATATATATTTTTTAACTTGGTTTTTTAATTACTCTACATTTTTACAAAAATATGACTTTTTTAATCTCGATTTCCTTTCATGCAGTGTGTTTTTTAATTTTATTACAAAAGTAATTATTTAAATATTATTTTTAGTTTTTATTTTATTAGTTATTTATTTTCAAATATACATTTTTTTAATTTGGTTTTTTAATTACTCTATATTTTTATATGACTTTTTAATCACGATTTCCTTCCATGCAGTTTGTTCTATTATTTTTTGTCGTTCATTTTTTAATTTCGTTTTAATTTTTTTATTAATATTTATTTTTTTTACTGTATATTCTTTTTTACCTTTAATTAAAGATTTTTTGTCTTCAATTTAAAAAAATTATTCAGCTATTTTTAATTATAACCATTTTTGCATTTATTTTTTTGTTTATTTAAATTTTTATTTATTTAATTTTAATCCTTTTATTTATATACTATTTTTCTGTTTTATTTGAATGCTATATAATTTTGATTTTTATCAATTAGATTTAATTTTTAATATACTTATGGATTTTTTAATTTTCCATGGATTTTTTTGTTTATTATTATTTTTTCCACTTAATTTGATATTTTATCAAAATGTGTTTGAATTTCTATTAAAGTTCAGTGATTTTTTCCTTTCTTTTTTTTTGTCAAACCTGCTTTTGTTGTTGTTTTGTTTTTTAAATGTGAGAATATTGTTGCAAATTCGTTTCTTTTTTATTTCTTTCTTTCAGTTTCCATTTCAGCTTTGTTTCGACGTTCTTTCTTTTTTCATTATGTTTATTTCTATTTTATTAGTTATGTCAATTAAAAAAGAATTGTGTTTTTTAACTTTCCTTTCGTTAGTGTTTATTACTTTGAATTTCAGTTTAATTGACTTTTTTATATTTTATTTTATTACTCTTATTAATTTCATTAATTTCAATCTTGATTTTTATTGGTTTTTAGAATTTTTTAATTTTTTATTATCACGATTATTGTTTTTTTTTTAATATATTTTTATTTCTTTTTCTTCTAATATTGTTATATTGTCTTTTAATTTTTTTCTAAATGAATTTTATCAATTTTTGTAAGGAATTTGTGTCAAATATAGCAAATGTTTCTTGATTGCTTATTATTTAAAGGTTGGATTTATTTATTTAAAATTTATTTCAACTTTCTAATCAATGTGCGTTATGTGTTATTTTATATTTGTTCAATAATTTTTGGTTTTTTTTCTTGTATTGTTGTTTTTTTTCGTAATTTTTTCCCTTAATTATATTTTATGTTATATAATTATTTTTCATCAATTTTCGTATCAATAATAGACTTATATTTTTTTTCTTGTTTTTAATTAAATATTTTGTTGGTAACATATTTTCCTGTTTCTATAACTTCTTTATTATGTTCTTAAATTATTTTTTACTATTATTTAGTTATATTTTTATGCGTATTAATTTAATTTTTTTAATTAATATTTTTATTATGTATACGTTTATTTTTTTTAACTTTTTATTTTATTTATTTATATTAAAACTTTAATGAAATTTTATGTTATTTTTCTATTTTCTTCTTGTATTTTACTCATAAACCTTTGTTAAAATATTTTCCTGTTTGCATAACTTCTTAATTATGTTCTTTAATTTTTTATTATTACTTAGTTATATTTTCCATGTGTTTTAATTTAATTTTTTAATTAGTGTTTATATTTTATTATATATTTATTTATATTATTTTATTTATATTAATTATTGATATTGATTTTACATTTTATTTTCATTTTTGGTTTTTAGTTTTCTTAATGACTTTTTATATAACTTATGTTTTTTCTTTTTGCCTTTTTTCCGTTATTTTTTCTTTAATAATATTTTAATTTATATTATTCTTAATTTTTTTTTTATTAATTTTCGTTGTTATTGTGTTATGATTTTTTCCATTTTCTTCTAAGTTTTTTTCTCATATAAACCTTTTAATTAAATATTTTGTTGGTAACTTTTTTTGTATAACTTCTTAATCATGTGTTTAATTTTTCTTTTATTACTACTTAGTTATATAAATTTATTTTTTTAAATTAATATTTACATTTTTTATATATTTATTTATATTATTTTATTTACATTCATTATTACTTTAAAACATTATATTTTCCCCGGATTTAACATTTTATTTACATTTTTGGTTTTTAGTTCTTAACTTTTTTATTTAATTTATGTTTTATTTTTATTGTTTTTTTTTCGTTATTTTTTATCAATAATTGGGTTATGATTTTTTTATTTTCTTCTTTTTTTACTTATAAACCTTTTAATTAAATATTTTGTTGGTAACTTATTTTTCAGTTTGTATAACATCTAAATTATGTTTTTAATTATTTTTTTATTATGACTTAGTTATATTTTTATGCTTATTAATTTAATTTTTTAATTAATATTTATATTTTTATTATATATTAATGTATATTATTTTATTTATATACATTACTCATTTAAAAATATCATGATTTGTTTTTCATATTTTATTATTTTTTAACATTTTTTTTTCGAATGACTTTATTTTACTTCTTTATATTACTTTTGCGTTGCGTTCTGTTATTTTTTCCTTTATTAATATTTTATGTTACATTGTTCTTAGTTTTTTATAATTTGTGTTATATATAATTGCGTTATGATTTTTCTATTTCCTTCTTGGTTTTTTACTCATATTAAACTTTTAACTAAATATTTTGTTGGTAACCTATGCTCTTTTTTAAAACTTCCTAATTACGTTCTTAAATTAATTTAATTAAATTAAATTTTCTTTATTTTTACTTAGTTTTATTTTTTAGGTGTATTAATTTATTTTTTTAATTAATATTTATATTTTTGTTATATATTGTTCCATATTATTTTATTTATAATAATTTTTGATTTAAAAAAAATATTAGTTTTCTTTTCGCTCTATTTAATATATTTTTTTAAATTTTTGGTTTGTAGTTTTTTTTTAACATAATTTATGTGTTATTCTTATTTTATTGTTTTCCGTTATTTTTTTTTTCTTTAATGATATTTTATTTTTTATTTTTGTTTTATCAATTTTCATTAAGATGCTTAAATTTTATTTGTGTTATAGTATAATTTTAGTTTTATAAATATTTTAATTAAATATTTTGTTGGTGTCTTCCTTTCCTGTTACTTTTTTATTTTCCTCCATAATTATGTTATTTTTTATGAATTGGGTTTCTATTTTGTTTCCGGATTACTATTTTAACATCTATTTTTGTATAAATTACGTTATTTTTAAGTTCCCTTTTTATTCTACTTTCCTTTTCGGTTTACAAACTATGTTCTTGTTTTTGTAACTTATATAAAACTTTTTTTGATTATTATTATTATCATTTTTTGTAACTTCTAATTCCCACTTTTTGCTACTTTTTATGCTGTATGTTATATAACTTCTTTAAACTTATATTTTTCATAAATATTACGTTTATCTAATATTTATTTTGTATATGTTCCTTTTTATTTTTCCTAATGTTTTCAATTTTATAAGTTATTAATTTATTTCGTTTTACTATGGTAAATTTTCATATATTTTTTAGGAATTAAATTTGAATATATTATTTTTTATGACATTCTTATAAATTTTTTTAATTTCAATTTTTATTCAAATTCATTTATTTTTTCTTACTTTTATTTTATTTAATTTAGTTATTAATTTTGTTTTTAATTCATTATTTCTTCTTATTTAATGTTTTGTTTTTAATTTTAACTAAATTTTTGTTTTTTTCTTTTTAAGTTTCATTGAATTTTGTAACCCATTTTTTTTATTAACTTAAATATTTGTTTCTTTATTTATTTCCATATTTATATTTTTATTGAAAAGTTATTGTAATTTTTATTTCATACTTAAATTATTTATTTTTTAATTAACATCTTTTAAAAAATGTTTTTTTGCGTTCATGAAAAATGTTTTTGTTTTTATAATTAATTTATGTCTTTCTTTTACATAATTTTAAAAAAAAGGTTGATTCTGAATTTACAATTAACTCTTGTAACCTTTATTTTAAAACTATTGCTTTTTAGTTGAATTTTGTAAGCGTTATATTAATATTATTGACTTAAAAAATATATTAATCTTTGTATTTTAATTTTTGGATAATTACATTATTTAATTTTTTTATTTTATCGTTTTTTTATAATTAACTTTTGTATCATATATTTTAAAATTTTTGTTTTTCTTTTTGGTTGAATTTTGCAGGCTTTATATTAAAATTATTGACTTAAATTAATATTAATTTTTGAATTTAAATTTTTGCATAATAACATTATCCAAATTTTCTATTTTATGATTTTTCTTACTTTAGTTTTTCGTTGTTTATTTTAATGTTTATTCTTATTTATTTTACGTATTTTTATTTTTGTGTTATTATATTTTAATTTCTATGGGTCTAAATTAATTTTTGCTGTTTTTTGTTTTCTTCAAATAAATTAGTTTTTCCTTATTTTTATATCCTAATTATAAACTTTTGGGATTACTTCCATGTTTAAGTTTTTAATTTTTCTTATGTTCAATTTTTAATTTTTCTTATTTTCAAATATTTATTTTATTTATACTTATTCAGTTTGTAGTTGATTTATATATTCTTACTCTTTTATTTTATCGTTTTTTATTAGCTGGAATATTAATATTTTGAATTTTCCCAGTGTTATTTTTTGTCACATATTATTTTTGTCACAATTATATTTTATTTATTTATTTATTTCATTATATTATCCGACATTCAGTAAACGTTTTATTTTCCATTTATATGTTATTTTTATAAAAAAATAAAACTTATAGGTATTTTTCGTATATTAATTAGTTTTTTTCTCAATATTATTTATTATTTACATTTATGTATATTTTTATAATTTTTTTTTTTTTTCATTCATATTTTCTAACTCTTTACATTTTATTTTTGCCTATATTTTTTACTTTTTCTTATTTATCCGTTTGGACACCGATTGTTTTTCTTATAAAATTTCATTATATATCATATTATTTTATTTTTGTTTTTATACTTTATTTCTCCAATTTCACACAGAAGGTTTTGTTTTCAGCTGCAACTCTGCCTTGGTGTTCAACAAATATTTGACGCAACAAATTAATTTTTTATAGGTTCGATGTTGTGTATATATTTTTAGTTTCGTTTATTTCATACTTTATTTTTTATAATTAATTTCATTTTTGTTTTATTTTCACTTTGGTTGTGATTTTGCTTTTCTTTTTTTTTCAAAAACTTCATCTTCGATAGCTCAGGAAAGCACTTACAGTGACAAAATGTTCTTCCAATTTATTTCTCGGCAGTTTAAATGTTATAAATTACCCCTATACCTACGCGTATAATGTTATGTTATATGTTACAATTCCTCAATACTCTTCATAGTTTTATATTTTTAAATAATTATAATTGTATTACATTTTATAAACAATAAACACATTGCACTTCAATATCAATTTAATTGTGTTTTATTTTTGTTTTGTTGGTAACAGGGAGGTACCCGGTAAATCGTTAGCAAAAATGCCAGATTAATGTAAAAGAGGTGATAAAAACTACCCTTTTGAATTATTGTACAAACTTTCCAAATGATTTTTTTGGAGAAGAACATATTGGTATGTACTACTGTGACACTAAAAATAAACCAGTAACAAAATCATTTCTGTCTGTGTGTCTACATCCGCTATAACTCTCGAAGGGAGTATCCAAATCGGTCTACACGTGCTATATCGTAATATTTGTATTAAACTTTGATTGAGTTTGGAGACAATTCCCCCACAAGACGTCTACAAAATCGATCACCCGCTATACTTCCAACTTGATTCGTGGTAATACTTATATCACACTCACTCTATATGAAATAACTGATTTACTTGGAATCAAATCCCACACAAACCGGGTGAATTTAGAATCTGGAAATTTTGCACGAAGCGCAGTTTACATGCCTGCGCTGGGTGTTTGGATATTCGTACTAAAAGTATACTAAAATATACGAAACAAGTAAAAAAGCAAGTGTGCAAATTCGGAAATTTTCAAAAGTATAACAACCGCTAAAAATTCTGTTAAAATCTTAAAAAATATCGATGATAGCCGTTATATTTGGGTCTATACGAAGAAGACAATAATCTTCCAGGGGGTAAAGTACTCAGAAAAAACTCTTTGTGTGGATTTTCAGACAATTCCATTGGAAAATGTGGCTAAAATCATAAAAATACCAAATATAGGGAGGTATTGTTAAATGGGGATATAGGATATCGTGATCCTATGTAGACAATAATCTTCCAGGGTGTGAAGTGCTCAGAAGCAGCTCCTTGTGTGTGAATTTTTAGACAATTACGTTGGAAAATGTGGCTAAAATCACCAAAATACCGAATATCGGGGGTAGTGTTATACGGGGCTATACGATATCGTGAACCGATATAGATAATTATCTTCCAAGGGATAAAGTACTCACAAGGAACTTCTTGTGTGGATTTTCAGACAATTCCATTGAAAAATGTGGCTAAAATCATCAAAATACCGAATATCAGGGGTACCGTTATATGGGGGCTATACGAAATCTGTGCAAAATTTTAGCATCCTATCTTAATTCGTTTTGACTGTAGCGTGATTGCAATGGATGCTAAATCGTCTTAGATTTTTATGCTGATCAAGAATGTATATATACTTTGGTGGGTCTAAAATCATTATTTCGATGAGTTACAAACGGAAAAACGAACTTAATATATCCTTCATACTATGTATGGTGGAGGGTATAAAATGAATAATTTTAATTGGGCAAGCGAAATGAGGTGAAATTCTGAAATTTAAACCAGAGTTACTGATGGATTGCAGGATTTTTGGAAATTCGAACATTAAGGTTATAACGGGTGGTTTTATCTAAGGCTGAGGTATGTTCAGTCGCAGCCAGGGTCTACTCAAGGACCCACAAACCTTAAGTCAAAACACGAGTGTGGTAATATTTAATTCTTTATTATCACTTCTTGGTGTCTAAATTATGATAAACATGTGGATTTGGATGTAGGTGATGCAGTATAGGTTTAAGTAAGTTGGTGATTTCTCTCAGCTGGGAGGATTTGTACTGTTTGCTTCTCGACAATGGTCTTCGGGTTGAGGGCTTAGTTGAACGAGAGCACCGGAGGGGATGTGATAAGGCTGTAGCTGTCGGTTCGATAGTGCCTGGATGGTGGTGATCGGTATGATGTCGAGGTTATTCGGTTTTGAGTAACCCGACTAGATGCAAGGGTGGGCGGTAATCGTCGTAAAGTCTAGTCGATGGCGATCGGAATGCAGGTTGGATTCGGATTAGGCTCTGTTTGATGCACTAGATTAGATGGTATTCGGCTTGCAGTATTTGGCTCTGTTAGATGGCAGTCGTGTTCGGATATGTTCGCTCAGTTGTGGTGTTCGGGTGCTGAAGTCGTGTTGTGGGTGTTCAGCTCTTGTCGTCGGGACGGTGGTATTCGGCTCTTTTGGGCGGCAGTCGTATTCGGGTATGTTCGCTCGGTTGTTGTATTCGGGTGTTGCTACTCGGTTATTAAAGTCGTCCCCTTGGCGTTCGGCTCTTGCCTTCGGGACGGTGGTATTCGGCTGAGTAGTCGGATGAAGGGCTGTAGCTGGACTCTTCGGTTTAGTCAGTTCTGAAATGAGGGAAAACAATCGTGTAAGGCAGGAAGCGAACGAATCGCGGAAGCGAACGAATCGCAGGAAGCGAACGAATCGCAGGAAGCGAACGAATCGCGGAAGCGAACGAATCGCAGGAAGCGAACGGATCGCAGGAAGCGAACGAATCGCAGGAAGCGAACGAATCGCAGGAAGCGAACGAATCGCAGGAAGCGAACGAATCGCGGAAGCGAACGGATCGCAGGAAGCGAACGGATCGCAGGAAGCGAACGGATCGCAGGAAGCGAACGAATCGCAGGAAGCGAACGGATCGCAGGGAGTCTTCGGCTATGTTGGATATCGGGCCGACTGCGGACACTGCCACAAGTCAACTTCGTGTATCCTCGGTCTAACACCGGTACGACTCGACTTCTGGAGTTAATAACTGAACTACTTATCCGGGAAGTGCAATGAAGTGAATGAGAATTATTTCCCACCAATGGGAAATAATTTAAATTCAACTACAAGAGCTCTATGGGAGTGAGTGTTTTCATGTGACCAAAAGTGAATTCACTATGTTTATTAGGCTGGTGCGTATATTAAGATGGTTTAGGTAAATACTGGAATATTATTTACAGGGCAAAATCTAATGGTCACGTTACATCCTTCCCTTACTTTAAAAAAAAAAAACAAAGAAAAAAAAAGTATTTTTACTTGGGATTTAAGTAATTTCTTTCATCTACCTATTTTTGTTGGTTGACTGAGTTTTGGCGTTCGGCCCGCACGACCTGCAAGCAGGTGCATTTCACTCTCCACAGAGAGAGCTCATGTCAACTTAGCGTTAAATCGTATTTTATTATTGTATATATGTTTTGCACATAAACAAAAATATAGCTGTTCTACAGCTTTGCAATTGATTTCTAAAATTTAAACTCAGAATTCGATCGCTGTCCTACAGCTTTGTTAAAAAATATATATGATTTGTACTTCATGAAAAACATTGGCTGTCCTACAGCTTGGTTGGAAAAATATATATGATTTGTACTTCATGAAAAAAACATTGGCTGTCCTACAACCTTATGACTACTCTCCTAGCCTACATTATGTTTTGAAACCGGAGTAGAGGGGGGTATCAAATGCACTGTGCAAACCACGTTTCGGCATACTAGACGAGCACGGTCGGCATTTATGAAGGTCACCTTCACCGCTGGCCGGTTAGCATAGTACAGCACTGTCTGGTGCCGACGACCGCGTGGTCTCTGGATACGCAACGACTGCATCCATTGGAGTAGCTCTCGGTCTGCCTGCGTTCGGTGCTGCATGTAAGCTAACTGTTCCGGCTGTGAGTGGATTGGCGGAGCCGATGTCGTTTGATTGATGGCGCAGTTACTGAGCGCTGTTGCCGAAGGTATAGGCTGCTTGTGACTGCCGACGCTTTGCGCAGGCTGGTTTACGACGTATACCGCCTTCGCTTGTTGATTTTGGCTCGTCTGTGAAAGGGTTACTGCAGAAGAACGTAGGTCTGCCGAGGGCAGAACCGGCTGACTATTGGTGACTGGCTTGCACGTTGTTGCTGATGCTCTTGACAGACTACGGCTTGTACGAGTACGTTTCTGCACTGGCTGCGGTGGCGTGGTCTGGTCCGATTGATTCTTGGTGACAGAGGAGACTATTGTAGATGATGCCCTTGACTGGTTATAATTCAAGCGAGCTTGCATCGGTCCATCTAAAACCGGCATGTCTCTTGGAAGAGCTGTCTGGGATACGAGAGCTGTGGCTGTAGCTGGCGAGTTACGCTGATAAAAGTGAGCTAATGGAGGAGGGCTCCTATTCGTGATTTGGCGGAAACTCACTTGTCGTGGAGGCAAAACAATATCCGAAATGATACGAGGGCGAGCCTCCATCGGTGGCATGTATGGTTTCGGAGCCTGTGGTGAGGTGACGACTCGCCGCGGTCTGGTAGGTTTGCGCTCCATCCTTTCTAGCTGACTGTCACAAGATGAATGCCACTTTTTTTTGTTTGGTACTTGCTTTTTCCTTTTTTAGCAATCTTTTCCCTTCTCGTTTTCTTTCGCCTGTTTCTAAGATTTTTTTCTTAAATGTAAATCTTGAGAGTATCGAGGGTTCGAGAGACCTACGCATGCTCTCTTTAAAAGAATTTGAAGTTGTTGGTTTTGTTTCTACTCTTGTTTACTGGAGTTATACGACTTTAAGTCTTGCACGTTTATTCTTTTTATTTTCCCTCTCTCATCTTTCACTTCTACAATGTTATTGTGTATCACAGATGAGACCTCGTAGGGACCGGAGAATTTTGGAGCGAGTTTATGATTAAATTTATCTACAGCGGAAGATAACTGTCGTTCTCTCACCCAAACAAGGCTTCCAACTGCCGGTGTCCAATTTCTCCTTCGTAGATTATAGTAATGCTGTTGCTTTTTACACGCTCTTTTGCTGTTTTCTCTTACATCCATCCAAAGCTCTTTGTACCGTGCATTGTTCTTTGGCTCGTTGATGGAGGGTAGCAACAATGTATTTGGAGTGACGGGATTATGTCCAAAAATTACTTCGGCAGGGGAGTATTTTGACGATTCATTTACGGCTGTGTTTATAGCGAAGGAAATTTCGGGTATATGTTTGTCCCAGTGGCGATGATCCGCACCCGTATTTTGGGCTATCATCGTCTTGACGACTCGGTTAGTGCGCTCAGTGGGGTTTTCATGAGGGGCATAAAAAGCAGTTGTTCGATGTTCAATGTGGTGTTCTTTTAGTAGTGAAGCCAGTATGTGACCTGTGAACTGGACGCCGTTGTCTGTTAAGAGTACCTTTGGGCAACCAAACCGATAAATTATTCTCTCTTTAAGCGCTTTGACGACATCCTGGGCAGTTGCTCGTCTTGTGGGTATTAGCTCCACCCATCGGCTAAACTTGTCGATAATCACCAATAACGAAGTATTTCCTTGCTTTGATCTTGGTAGTGGACCGACAAAGTCTGCGCAAACGATCTCCCACGGCGCACTACATTGCATTGTGTACATAAACCCACACGGAGCTCTCTGCTCCACCTTGTATCGGGCACATGTTTCACAAGTCCGGAGATACTTCCTCACATCTCTGGACATCCCAGGCCAGTAATAATTCTCTTGAATACGTTTCAAGGTTTTATACATGCCGAGATGCCCAGCGTGAAGGGACTCGTGCTGATCGCGTAGGACATCCGAACGCATATCACCCGGTAGACATAGCTTCCATTCCGGTCGTGGATCGAAGGCATTTTTTCGAGGAAAATGTTTAAAAAGTCTGTTATCAATAATTTGCAAATCCGGGTATTCCTGGGGTTTGGATGTTACCTTTGTCCACATCTTTTCGTACCAATCATTGGTGGCGGTGGCTAATGCGAAACAATCATCTATGTTCGGCAAAGGAGCTCTGGATAGTGCATCGGCCACGACGTTCAAACTGCCTTTCCTATATTCAATTGCAAAATCGTATTGTTGAAGCTCCAATACCCATCTTGCTAGTCGACCGGAAGGATTTTTTAATGTATGTAGCCACTTCAAAGAGTGATGATCAGTGATGACTGTAAAATGGTAGCCTTCCAGGTATTGGCGCATCTTTCGAATCCCCCAAACTATTGCAAGACATTCTTGCTCTGTAGTCGTGTAATTCTTTTCGGGGTTAGATAAAGACCGACTAGCGTAAGCGATGACCGATTCTTGCTCCGAATGTCGCTGGAACAAGACCACACCCAGGCCGTTACAACTGGCATCCGTCTGAAGGAAAAAGGGAAGAGTGAAGTCGGGACATCTCAGGACGGGGGCTTCGGTTAGTATGCGTTTTAACTGATTGAATGCTTCTGCTTCGTCTGGGCCCCAGACCCATTGCACTGTCTTCTTCAGAAGTCGGGTGAGCGGATGGACGATTTTCGAAAAGTTCGGTATGAATCTTCGGTACCAAGACGCCATGCCTAATATCCTTCGCAGCTCCGTTAAGTTAGTGGGCGGGGGGAGTTTCCGCACCGCCTCCACCTTTTCGGGGTCGGTTCGAATACCTTCAGGCGTCACGACATGACCAAGATATTTCATGGAACTTTGAACGAACTGACACTTTTCTATATTTAACTGCATTCCCGCGGCCTGTAATCTCTCGAAAACGGTTTCCAATGTTTTCAAGTGTTCGGTAAAATCTCGTCCGAGAACAATTATATCGTCTATATACACGAACACTAATGGATATAGGTCGGCTCCTATTATCGCATCCAGAGTTCGCTGGAAGGTCGCGGGGGCGGCATGCAATCCAAAGGGCATTACCTTCCACTGGAATAACCCTCGGCCTGGGACAGTAAATGCAGTGCATGGTCGGGAGGCCTCTTCCAGTGGGATTTGCCAATATCCGTTCTTAAGATCCAAGGTGGATATAAACTTGGCTTCCTTTAATTGGTCTAGCAGGGCATTGATGTGCGGCAGAGGGTAGGCGTCGGGCTGACTGGCTTCGTTCAATTGTCGGTAGTCTATACACATTCGCCAACCTCCCTGCTTCTTTCGTGTTAACACTATTGGTGAACTGTATGGACTGTACGACGGTTCTATCTTGTTCTGAAGTATTAGCTTGTCCACCTCTTCATTAACTATTGCCATCATCGCTGGGTTGCGAGGTATGTATCGCTGCTTTATTGGCCTTTGGTGTTTTAAACGGATAGTATGTGTGGCTACCGAACATAACCCGGGACTGTTAGCAAAACGCTCGGTGTGAAACTTAAGAACGGCGTCTAACTTAGCGTTCTGTGCTTCATTTAGGAACGCACTGGATGTTATAGTGTGTACAACATCCACTCCCGGATCGATGTTTACTCGGGGTACTGCCTCATCATCCAGCATTAGACGGCAGTTTCGTGCGGACAAGAAGTCCATCCCAAGAATGAGTGGTTCGGCCAGTGTCGGGACTACCGTCACCGAGAGCTGAGTCGTTTTACCCCGATACTCTACTCCTAAACGTAAGCCCGCTTCGCAGTTCGTCATTCTCTGATCGGCCATCTGGATCATCCTCTTAGCTCTTCCGGGCTGCACCCCTCTTGCCTGCAGCGCCTTCCTAATGTCCTTATCTATGTAACTTATGGATGCCCCAGTATCGATGAGAGCGTTAACTCGGATACCCTCAATTAAAACGGATATGAAGTACCGACTAACTTGTCCACCAGTGATTTCCTCCTCAATCGTCGGAGACTGTTTATTGTTGCAGGCACATTCCCGTGAGAGAACCCCGTTCTTACCACAGTGTGAGCAAAATAATAGCCCCTTCTTCTTACATTGCCATCGGGAATGACCAGGCCCCTTACAGCGCCAACAGTGTGTGTCCCGGGAGTAAGGGACATCGGCAGCGTGAAGCATATGAGACGTGTGTGGTTTCTCTAGACGAGCTTCATCTCGTTTTAACAATTCAAAATCATCCGTCAATTCGATTAGTTCATCCAAGGACGCAAAGTCGTTACGCCGAACGTAATGCCTATACTCAGGACGTAGACCGTCGTAAATACGATCCAAATGATTCATATTCCTCAGCTGTGGATGTCTTCTGGAAGTCGACAGCATGGCTAAAATGTAGTCTTTTGCACGCTCTCTATTCTGCTGCCTTCGGTTGTAGAATGAATGTTCGATTTGGCTTAAATAACGCTTCGGTAGGAAAAATCTCTCTGCTTCGGCTCGAAACTGCGTCCAAGACTTAATGTTGCTCCTTTTCACACGGTACCATTTTAATGCATTTCCTTCTAAGATAGTGAGTAGGGAAGGAAGAAGACGGTCAAAGTGAATATTGTGACATTCGGCTAACTCCTCAAATCTTTCGAGGAATTCCACGAGATCGTGTTCTCCCGAAAATTTTAGTGACCAACGATGGACAATATTTATAATTTCCAAATCTGACATTCCAGTGCGCTGAGATGGTGTAGGAACATCTATCGACGTGTTCGTGCATGATTCTCTCGCCGAAGATTTCACCTCGTTTTCCAACTCCCGCAGCAGATCTTCTGCTGAGCCGCGTGTGCGTTTCTCTCGTAAGTACTTGCAGAGTTGATTTCTCAGATGTTCCACCTTGTAACCTTCGGTCGCAATCCCTGCATCCTGGCAGTGATGTATTAATTGTTCGCGTTTTAGTAAATATACCCAACTGAGTGACTCGGGACTCAGTGAGTCCTCTGCATCCAATCCTCCTAACATGTTTTTCATTGAACTCGACAAGTCTTCGCTGGCGGGTGGATCTGGTTTTCCGCTTTTCGTATCCTTGTCAGATCCCTGCTCGGGCGCCATTTATAACGGGTGGTTTTATCTAAGGCTGAGGTATGTTCATGTATTTAATTCTTTATTATCACTTCTTGGTGTCTAAATTATGATAAACATGTGGATTTGGATGTAGGTGATGCAGTATAGGTTTAAGTAAGTTGGTGATTTCTCTCAGCTGGGAGGATTTGTACTGTTAGCTTCTCGACAATGGTCTTCGGGTTGAGGGCAAAGTTGAACGAGAGCACCGGAGGGGATGTGATAAGGCTGTAGCTGTCGGTTCGATAGTGCCTGGATGGTGGTGATCGGTATGATGTCGAGGTTATTCGGTTTTGAGTAACCCGACTAGATGCAAGGGTGGGCGGTAATCGTCGTAAAGTCTAGTCGATGGCGATCGGAATGCAGGTTGGATTCGGATTAGGTTCTGTTTGATGCACTAGATTAGATGGTATTCGGCTTGCAGTATTTGGCTCTGTTAGATGGCAGTCGTGTTCGGATATGTTCGCTCAGTTGTGGTGTTCGGGTGCTGAAGTCGTGTTGTGGGTGTTCAGCTCTTGTCGTCGGGACGGTGGTATTCGGCTCTTTTGGGCGGCAGTCGTATTCGGGTATGTTCGCTCGGTTGTTGTATTCGGGTGTTGCTACTCGGTTATTAAAGTCGTCCCCTTGGCGTTCGGCTCTTGCCTTCGGGACGGTGGTATTCGGCTGAGTAGTCGGATGAAGGGCTGTAGCTGGACTCTTCGGTTTAGTCAGTTCTGAAATGAGGGAAAACAATCGTGTAAGGCAGGAAGCGAACGAATCGCAGGAAGCGAACGAATCGCAGGAAGCGAACGAATCGCGGAAGCGAACGAATCGCGGAAGCGAACGAATCGCAGGAAGCGAACGAATCGCAGGAAGCGAACGAATCGCGGAAGCGAACGAATCGCAGGAAGCGAACGGATCGCAGGAAGCGAACGAATCGCAGGAAGCGAACGGATCGCAGGGAGTCTTCGGCTATGTTGGATATCGGGCCGACTGCGGACACTGCCACAAGTCAACTTCGTGTATCCTCGGTCTAACACCGGTACGACTCGACTTCTGGAGTTAATAACTGAACTACTTATCCGGGAAGTGCAATGAAGTGAATGAGAATTATTTCCCACCAATGGGAAATAATTTAAATTCAACTACAAGAGCTCTATGGGAGTGAGTGTTTTCATGTGACCAAAGGTGAATTCACTATGTTTATTAGGCTGGTGCGTATATTAAGATGGTTTAGGTAAATACTGGAATATTATTTACAGGGCAAAATCTAATGGTCACGTTACAAGGTCACGAAAAGTTCTAAAAAGGTACTTGAAATTTGGTATGAGAATCAAGGTTGGAAAGTAAGTTCAGTATATGAAGGTCATTTTGAAAAAATGTACTAAGAGTACGAACCGTACTAAATGGTACTAAATTTGTAACAGCTTGGTTAAGGTTGAAGCTGGAATTTTGAAATTTTGTATTGGGGTCCCTTTTGGTGGTCGATTTCTAACAAAGAGGTGGTTTTGGATATGTGTACTACAAGTGTACGAAAAGTACTACAAGTGTACGAAAAGTACTAAATAGTATTATATTTGATACAATTGGGTATTGGGTGATATAGTTTTTCGAAAAGTACAAAATTGTATTTTATTTGTCGTTGAGTGAAGGGTTAGAGCTTGAATCCTGGAATTTTATATTAAGGTCTCTGTTGGTATCTGGGATTGAGATATAAGGGTTTCGAAAATGTGTACAGTAATTGCACGTACTGAATGGAGATAAAATTCTGAAATTTGATATATAGATAACTGTTGGTATCTGAAGTTGAGTTTTGGTG
Organism: Musca domestica; assembly: GCF_030504385.1. NCBI lineage: Eukaryota > Metazoa > Arthropoda > Insecta > Diptera > Muscidae > Musca > Musca domestica. The sequence goes on along the minus strand of NW_026712393.1, from coordinate 369,115 downwards.
GGGGATTTGGATATGAATCCTATATTCGTTCAATGAGTACTAAATGGTACTAAATTTGGTACTGGTGGAAGGGATAGAGCTTGAATCCTGAAATTTGATATTGCGGTACGAAAAGTACTAAATGAAAGAACTGAAATCCTAAACTTCGATATGTACTATGTCACTATTGGCGCTTGTGGCTAAAATATGGAGGTGGTTTTGGAAATGTGTACTATAATTGTACAAAAAGTAACAAATTGGGCGTTGGGTTAAGGGAAAGATCTAGAACACCGAAATTTGGAAATGTGTACTGTGTTTGTTCGAAATGTACATAGTGATACTTTAAATTACGATAACTGTTGCTGTCTAGGATTGAGATATGGAACGGTTTTGTAAATGAGTACTACTCTGGTATTCCAAATGTGGTAAATATGTCCAGGTTTGGGTATAGCTCCCATATAACTGTGCCTCCCTACATTCGGGTTTTTGCATATTTCCGCGACATTTTTCACCGGAAATGTTTCATATATTAGTACCTCCCTACAATCGGTATTTCGATGATTTCAGCTACATTAATAACCGAATTTTTTGTCAAGTTTCGTATTTGAATATTGTAATGGCTTACGACTAAAGTTGCCTATACAGGTCCACGTCGTGGCATAGACCCTAGTATAACGGCTACATTCGATATTTTTACACCCTAAACCACAAGGTGGTCAGGGTATTATGTCTTTGTGCATTTGTTTGTAACAGGCAAAAGGAAACGAGATAGACCCATAGTTCCTTTTGATAATCTGCATAAAATCACATTCTGATTCGGTTTATGCATGTCCGTCTGTCTGTCCATGTATTTTTGTAAACAAAGTACAGTTCGCATTTATTCCCCTATCCAGATGCACAAATAATTTGTTTGGCCCAAGGAAGAGCCCTATGGAAATTGGAGATATTTGGTAAAAAATTAGATATAGCTCCCATATATATCTTCGTCCGATTTGCCTTTTATTGTGCACCAAACGTGTATTATCTGCCCGAATAGTATGGAATTTTGCACATACAACCAAATTAGGCCTTGAAATAAGTATGCTAAATTTGATCGAAATCGGTTCAGATATAGCTATAGCTCCCATATATATTGTTCATCCGATATCTTATTTTTGCCCTCCGCAGCCGTAATATGCACTCTTTAACAACAATATTTGAGAAAATATATCAAATACAGCTCAGAAATACCTTTGCTAAATTTTATCGAGATCGGTTCTGATTTGGATATATCTTCCATATATAACTTCGTCCGATTTACATTTTATTGTGCACCAAACCTCTAATATTTGCCAAAATGGATTGAAATTTGGGACTTACGACCGAATTGAGTCTAGAAGCTAGTATGCCAAATTTGGTGAGGATCGGTTCAGATATAGCTATAGTTTCCATATATATTCTTCATCCGATTTGTAGTAATTGTTACCCACAGCCGTAATATGCACTCCGTAACAACAATATTCAGGGAAATATATCAAATACAGCTCAGAAATATCTATGCCAAATGTTGTAAAAATCGGTTCAGATTTGGATATAGCTCCCATATATATTTTCATCCGATTTCAAATTAATTGTGCACCAAATGGGCAGTACAATTCCGAATTTAAAAGATACAAATGCTTCGGCATATTTAGTCCTTTGAACTTTAAATTATAATTATAATCATTGCGGGTATGATTGAATTCTCCCATAAAAATTTTTAATTGTTATGTGGGGCTCTACTAAGTTAGCAAAGTGGTGTAGGGTATCATAAAGTCGGCCCGCCCGACTTTAAGACTTTCTTTACTGGTTTTTCGCCTTCTTTACATTTTTTACCCGAATTGTTTCAAATTTCGTATTCGAAGTTCGTGATAGATACTACAGCCTATGACAGCGAATTGTCTGTGGACGATTTGGCATAACCCCTATATACTAGTACCTCCCTATATTCGGTATTTCGATGATTTCAGCTACATTACTAACTGAATGGACCCTAATATAACGTCTACATTCGATATTTTTAAAATTTTACCAGGTTTTTTTAACGGATTTTATGTTGCTGATTTCAGGAATTGTTTCGTATTTGAAGTACTACAGCCAATGGCAGAGAATTGTATATGCAGGTCCATGTCCTTATATAGACCCCATATATCGGTACCTCTCAATATTCGGTATTTATATATACATTTTTTTTACTTTCTGCACATTTTCTTTATCGATTAAAAATCGGCTTAAGCCCCTCAGAGTATTTTTCGATTCCAGAGTATTTTTCGACACCAGAATCGATTTTTTTGGTTTAAACTTTAACTTTATATACTGGTTTTTTCTTTGCGTATTTTTCGTTTTCAAAATCGATTTTTTTGGTTTAAACTGTAACTCCTTGAAATTTATCATTTTCCAAAAAGAAATTAACACTTTTATTACAAAAATTACATAGAACACACATACCATCACAAACATAGATAAGTATGCATGTATGCAAATTAATTAAATAAATATTTCCTGTTGACACTGCTCAGCCAGAGGTTGGAAGCCGAGCATTTGATGCAATGCAATGCACATAAAGATGCAAATGCAAGTAAAGAGATAAATATATATGTGTTTCATGCTCATTTCATTGGAAACAACCCGATGTAAAAATTGTGTAGACATAATTTGTTAAATCGCTTCGAAAAGGGCTCATGAATTGTATATATTTATGTACGAGTATGCGTGCATGTTTGTGGGTACCTAGGTATGAAATATAACCCTTCTCCAGTTTCGTTATCATTTAGCTGCCAAATGATTAATCTGATCTGCTTCCCCTGTCATGAGTTTCAATCATTGACCACAATGAACAAGAGTGCTGTGGACTTCTGCAACTTGTTGCATTGCATTCGCGAAGGCATTAACATCAACGGCAGTGTTTTGAATTTCGTTCACAAGCTGACAAAAGGAAGTGGACTTCCTTGCAGTTCAGGATAAAATTTCTATAATTTAAAAAAAAAAAAAAAAAAAAAAAAATTAAACGGAATTATTTTAGAGTCTCAAATTTAAATCCGAAACTCTGCAGGTTTGTATGTAAGAAATGTTTAATTATGTGTAGACAAATCGTGGGAGAGTACGATTATTTCGCTGATACTTTGTTGCATAGACAAAGTCTAGTTCGATAACACTGTGTAACATAAAACATAAAAAAAAGCTGTATCTTCGGCGGGGTCGAACTTTGAATTCCCTTCACCATTTGGAACGAATTTTACAATTTTCAAAAAAATAAAATCCGTTACTATGGAGGGCATATTAAGTTTATCATTGCATTTGTAACACCTCGAAATATACAGTTTGCACTCCACAATATATATATTACAGGGTTGCCCATATTCGACGGACCTTTGGGCCCATTCCAATCGAAGAGGCTTGTCCGCAGGCAACATTCTTTGCGTCAATTGAATTTTGTACGGGAACAAATGCAAATCAATGCGAATAATCCGTTGTAAAGTGGACCGAGCCATGTCCAACTGCTGAGAACGGCGTTTTTTGGGATGTTCTTGGGGACCTCTCAACACTGGCTCGTAAGGCAGCGATATTCTTTCCCGATCGCCTTGGTCGACTTTTAGATGGCCTCTTCGGATTAGAAAGAGCCTTACCAGTCGTATTTCGTATAAACGCTTAATGGTGTTCTTAGAAGGCGCACTTCTCACATTTTTTAATGTTTTAAAAGCACGATGAGTTTTCACAATTGACTTCTTCTGTTGAATGTAAACTTCAACTATTTCAGAGACCTCGCGTGGCGTGTATTGGTTCATGGTAAAAATCTGCTTGGACTGACGCTTCAAACGCGGTATGTCATTAAGCGATGTGACATCTCCGCCAAAAGTTATGGCGTTGCCAGATGGGTCCGTCGAATATGGGCAACCCTGTATATATTCTTGATCAGCATAAAATTCTATGTCGATTGAGCCATGTCCGTCCGTCTGTCCGTCTGTGGAAATCACTCTAGTTTCCGGACGAAATAAAGTAGGTTGATAAAATTCTACTCAAATGTTTATAATGTCTGCAGGACTTTATTCCCCTAATAATGGTACCTCCCGATATTCGGTATTTTTACGATTTTAACGACATTATGCACCGGAATTGTTTCAAATTTGGCATTGGAAGTTCGACTGAAAATTGTCTGTGCAGCTCCACATCTTCGTATAGCCCCCATATAACGGTACCTCCTCGATATTCGTTATTTTGACGATTTTGAGGTACAATACTTACCGAAATTATTTGAGATGTCGTATTTGAAGTTCGCAATGGATGCTACAGCCTATGACAGAAAATTGTCTGTGCAGGTCCACGTCTTTGTATAGCCCCCATATAACGGTACCTCCTGATATTCGGTATTTTGATGATTTAAGAGATATTATACACCGGAATTGTTTCAAATTTGGTATTTGAAATTCGAAATGGATGCTACAGCCTGAGACAGAAAATTGTATGTGCAGGTCCAGGACTTCGTATAGGCCGATTTTGAGGTACAATACTCACCGAAATTATTTGAGATGTCGTATTTGAAGTTCGTAATGGATGCTACAGCGTGTGACAGAAAATTATCTATGCAGGTCCAGGTCTTCGTATAGATCCGATATAACGGTACCTCCCGAAATATTCCGATACGATATTTTGATGATTTTAGCACATTATTCACCGTTTATTATAAGTTTCGAATTTGAATATCGGAATGGCTTATGACAAACAATGCCTATGTTGATCCACGCGATATAAACCCCAATATAACGGCTTTATTGTGTATTTTTAAGATTTTAACATAATTTTTAAACGGATTTTATTTTTTGAAAATTTCCTAATTCGTTCCAAACGGTGGTTTAAAGAAAGTTTTTAGCTATATTTTAAAAAGGACTAAAATATTCTTGGCTCTGCAGAGGGTTAATATTGCCGACCAAGATGTTCCCAGTATTTTTATCTGCAATATTGCGGAAGATACTATAAATCTAAAATGCATGGATTGCGAAGAATCTTAATCCGAAAATTGCCAAAAGTGTGGAAGAGAGTGTAACTTTTTGTTGAAGAATGTCACGACGATTGTGCAAATCCATTGTTGGTTGGTCAGAGTCAAATATGCATTTTTTTTAAATCTTCGGATCAATTTTTACTTAATTTTCTGGAGTTTGATCCTCCAGAGAGATATTTAAAATAACTGAAAATTTAGCGTTTGGCAATGAAAGTTTATGGAAAATAGCAAATCATAAATAAGGTTTATGATTGTGTGTGTGACCAGTTGTCAGTTGTGTTCCGCTTATTTAAATTAAACCTCAATCTTTTCTCTTAAGCTACGATCGTATTGAAAATATTCTCACCTACCAACTAATTTATCTACTCTTCCACAGTATGTCGAACAATTTTATTGTACCTGAGGACTCTTATTGCGGCCTCTGCAGGCGGAATCATCCACTGCGAAAGTGTCGGCGATTTCTGTCCATGCCGTATGACATTAAACTCGATTTTATCGAAAGAGAACGGATTTGCCGCAATTGCCTGGGAACTACGCATACGGTGAGATACTGCCCTAGCAAGGATTACTGCCACAAATGCCAACGAAGTCACAATACAATACTCCACTACTCCGATGAGGATTCCCACAGTGTCCAGCTGGAAATGACAGCAATGGTGTATTTGGCTGAATTTACCAACGAAGAAGGTGTTCTCTGGAGAATCCGTTTGGATCCAAGTCAAGCATATTCCTCAATTGCTGCGTGGTCGATATATAAAATTCGAACGCTAACAAATTCCAAACTGTGTCCCGAAACAGTGCTCGTTTATTTGTGGTCTCGATTTGATGGTGGGGAAAGACATAAAATCCAGGCCAATCTTAAGGTTGTCGACCGGCCAATGGAGAAGACACCAAAACTGCTGCTGAAGAGAGATAACATTTTGCGTCGAGTGAATAAAATCAGTGTAGCCGATGTTCATTTTTGGAATCCTGATTATGCGCCCATAACCTTGGGATCCGATCTGGCGACAAATATTTATATTGGGGCACCGAAAACAAATCCCATGCTGCCGATGAGCCAGTGCAGCATATTTGGTTGGACATTTTTTGGTCATGTTAAAAAGGGGGATATTAAGGAGGAGAAAGATAAAAAGAAGAAAAAATAAATAAATAATTTAAAAACACAACAAATACAAATAGTTTTTTTTTAACAGAAAATACCTGTAAAGGTGTAGCCAATGGGGAAAAACAAAAAAAATTCCCGATTGTTGGCGCCAGGTTTGATCACCACAGATGCACAATCCCTGGCCTGACCCTTCCACCATCAACGAATTCCCTTTGCAACGATTTTTACTTGCCGCCTAAGGCTATAGCAGACTTCTTTCTCAGTTTTTAATAAGCAACTAAAACCTCTTACTCGTCATGCGCCAACGAACGCTGCATTTCTCTAAGGTATGAGAAATTGATCGCTTCCCAATTGTTATTAATACTTGCTCCACAAACAATGTTCTCCATCAAATAAATGACACGGGAAAAAATTAAATCAACATCATGATCTAGCTCCAATAATTATCCACACCTTCTCAACGAGTAATAATCCAATTATCTTTATTCTCCACCATAGTATAGAGGGTATACTAAGTTTGTCATTCCGTTTGTAACACCTCGAAATATACATTTTAGACCCCACAAAGTATATATCTTCTTGATCAGCATAAAATTCTATTTCGCTTTAGCGATGCCTGTCCGTCTGTGGAAATCACTCTAGCTTCCGAACGAATTGAAGTAGATTGATAAAATTTTACTCAAATGTATATTATGTCGGCAGGTCTTTTGGTATTTGAAAATGGGCCATGTAGGTCCACGTTTTGGTATAGCCCCCATATAACGGTACCTCCCGATATTCGCTTTTTTGATGATTTTTGCGACAATATTCATCGGAATTGTTTCAAATTCGGTATTTGAAGTTCGAAATGGATGCTACAGCCTAAGACAGAAAATTGTCTGTGCAGGTCCACGTCTTCGTAGAGCCCCCACATAACAGTACCTCAGAATATTCGCTATTTCGATGATGTGTGCAGGTCCACGTTTTATAACCCCCTTTGTATCTCCCAATATTCGGTATTTTGATGATTTTAGCTACATTATTCACCGGAATTTTTTTATAGTTTCGCATTTGAATATTGTAATGGCTTATGACAAAAGTTACCCACGCAGGTCCATGTTGTCGTATAGACCCTAATGCAACATCTACATACGGTATTTTTTAGATTTTCACAGAATTCTTAACGGATTTTAGTGTTTTTGAGAATTGCCAAATTCGTTTCAAATGACGGAGGGTATTCAAAGTTCGGCCCGGCCGAAATTACAGCTTTTTTACTTGTTTTACTATAAACATGTTTTATAGTTTATTTTTAGCATTCGATATTGGTTTTATACCCTCAGCCATATGTCTAGAGAGGGTATATATCAATTGATACGGTCAAAACGTGCCTCACCGAAATAACGGTCTTAGACCCTAGGTCTCTTTGGACCAAATCCGTTTCAAGACATTTGTTGTACACCTTGAGATTTCCGTCCGTCCATTTGTCTGTCTAGCTGGCTGGTGCACACGATAACTCTCGAAGGGAGTATTTGATTTGGTCCATACGTGGTTTATCGTAATATTATTATTAAACTTAGATCGAGTTCGGAGATGTGCAATATCGGTTCACTTCTTCTGGTACCTCCCACACAAAATGTCAAAATTTTCAAAGAAAATAATTTATTGCCCAGAAAGAGAAAGGATAATCCAATTTTGCTCCAATCTTATATATAATTAATTAACCTACACTGATGCAATATCTTAATAATTGCATCAGTGTAGGTTAGGTGCGAAAATGGATAATATCGGTCCACTCCATCAGGTACCTCCCTTACAAAGGTTCAAAATTTTGAATAATTACATCTCTTATAAAATGTGATGTAAGAGTCCGATTGTCTTCAAATTTCACACATCCCAATAATTTTATTTACTAAAGGTCAAGTTCGGCGATGGACACTATCGGTCCACTCCTTCTGGTACGTTCACACAAAATGTCAAAATGTCCACATAAAATAATTTATTGCACAGAAAGAGAAAGGATAATCCGATTTTGCTCCAACTTTCCGGATCTTAATATTTGCATCAGCGCTAGGTTAGGTGCGAAAATGGATAATATCGGTCCATTCCATCAGGTACCTCCCTTACAAAGGTTCAAAATTTTGAATAATTACAACTCTTATAAAATGTGATGTAAGAATGCGATTGTCTTAAAGTCATAATCCCAATATTTTTATAACTCTAAGATTTGGTGTTAAGATATCGGTCCACCTCTTCTCGTACCTCCCCCACAAAAGGTCGAAATTTTGAATATCGATTGAGCTCATAAAAAGCGAAATTAATATCCGATTAAATTTAGACTTAGCACATCTGAATATTTCTATCAACACAGGATCTGGTATAAAAACGGTAGAGATCGGACCATTTCTTCTTTTACCTTCGTCACAAAGGCTTAAAATTTTCAATATCTTAATGGATATTTAAAATTTTCAGCCTCTAATAAAATAAAGATGCGACTTGATCGAAACCCGCGTCGCAGTGGCCGAAAAATGGCTCGTGAGCTGAACATTTCACAATATTCCATTCGGTAAATATTGGAAAATGAGCTCGGGGTAAAGCCATTGAAATTCCAAAAAGTGCAAAAACTTAAACCGCGACAGGAAGAAATTAGACTCAAAAGAGCTAAAGAGTTGGTTCGCTTGGCCGAAAGTGGTGAACTGCTGAATTTGGGTTTCTCCGAATAGAAAACATTCGTTGTCTAGCAGTTTGTAAACAAACAAAATGATCGTGTTTACTTGCCAAAGAGGTCAGCTGAAAATGTGCACCTTCGGTTGGCCACAAGAACTCAAGCGCCGGCCATGGTGATGGTGTGGGCCGCCATAACCGCCGATGGTCGCTTTCCGCTCGTATTAATCGACCGTGGCATCAGAATAAATGCCGAATATTATCGTGAAAATATTTTGGAGGGTGTATTAAAGCCTTGGGCACGCAAGCATTTTGGCCGCAGATCTTCGACATTCCAACAGGACTCAGCACCATCGCACTCAGCGTGTGACGGTTTCAATGGCCATTTGAAGGCCATAACTCGTGCCAAAGTGACCAATTCGAACAAATCTAAACTTATTCTAAAATTTGATGCTATTTGCGACATTTTTTGCTTTCATTCAATAAAAATTAAAAAAATATTTAAAAATTATGGCCTTTGAGTTTTTTATCTCACCCTGTAAGTGTCCGATTGTCTTCAAATTACACACATCGCAATATTTTGGAGTGAAAATGGAATGGAATATATCGGTGGACTCTTTCTGGTACCTCCCCCACAAAATTGTCAAAATTTTGTATACCCATGAGCCTCAGAACTCGAAATTAACATCCGATTCCAGTCTTAGTACATCTCAATATTTTTATTGACAGGAGATCTGTCATAAAGATGGTAGAAATCCGACTATTTCTTCTGGTACCTCCCCTATATAGGGTTCAAAATTTGAAAAACAAAACGCTCAAAGAAATTGAAATAAACATCCAACTATCTTTAAATTCACCCACATAAACATTTTTGCTAACACAAGATCTGTTGTGAAGATGAAATATATCTGCGAACCCCTTCTGATGCCTCCCCCACAAAGGCTCACAATTTTCAATTTCAAATTTTATCTGTCATTACTTGCTAAACAAGTCAGCGATTCCTTGCACCTTTTATCTCCAGATATTCCATATTTTGATGATTTGTGTCAGACTTTTCAGCGGAAATATGTCAATTTTTGAATTTGAAGTTCCTAATGGGCTCTAAAACCCATGACGAAAAATTGTCTATGCCGGTCCACATAGTCCCCATTTCAATTCGGTATTTTGATGATTATTCACCACATATGTTTCAAATTTCGTATTTTAAGTTCGGAAGCGGTACTACACTAATGACAAACAAGTTAAAAAACAGTAAGTTCGGCCAAGCCAAAATTTGAATACCCTCCACCATTTGGAACGAATTTGGAAAATTTCAAAAACTAAAATCCGTTAAAAATTCTTTTAAAAACTTAAAAATACCGAATATAGCCGTTATATTTCGGTCTATACGACGTGGACCTACATAGGCTTTGTTTGTCATAAACGGTGAATAATGTAGCTAAAATGATCAAAATACCGTATATAGGGAGGTACCGTTATATCGGAGGAGTGCGAAGACCTGGACCTACACAGACAATTTTCTGTCAAAGGCTGTAGCATCCATTACGAACTTCAAATACGACATCTCAAACAATTTCGGTGAGTATTGTACCTAAAATCGTCAAAATTCCGAATATAGGGTGGTACCGATATATGGGGCCAATACGAAGACCTGGACCTGCATAGACAATTTTCTGTCACAGACTGTAGTTCCCATTATGAACTCTAAATGCGTAATTTGATACTACTCCGGTGAATAATGACGCTAAAATCGTCAAAATGGGAGATACCATTAAATGGGGCTATATGAAGACGTGGACCTGCACAGACAATTTTCTGTCATAGGCTGTAGGACAGGCAGACGGACGTCGCTAAATAAACTAAGAATTTTACGCTGAATAAGAATATATGTACTTTGTTGGGTCTGGAATGAGTATTTCGAGGAGTTACAATCGGAATGATAAAGTTAATATACCCTCCATAGAATGGTGGAGGGCATAAAAATTACTAATGCGGTTTTCAATAAAGTAGTAGTTTTTGAGCGATTTTTTGAAATTTCCAAGCTCCTTCTTTCATGATGATGAGCATGGCTTTTGTCCTGCCGAACTTAGGTGTTTTTTAACTTGTTTTCGATATCATAAAGGAAAAGTCATGTTTCGTTCTTGCAGATGTTGGGACAGAGCAATTTGATTTCGGGTGACATACCCCTGTGAAAAAAGGGGTTACTAGGTTGATTTGTAAGTAGTTACAACTTCCAAAAACTGCGTAGGTATCACATTATTTGGTAATGAGATTTTTTACAGATTTAGATGTTGTAAACTTTTTACTCTCTCTCTCTCTCTCTGTTTATTATTATTAATTTATTGACCTCAAAAGTTAATCATACATTAAATAGATACTTAACACACGATTTGTAATTTCACAATAAGCGATAGAATTGGAATTTAATTGCATTAAAAAATAATTAGACGAGCAACGACTTATGGACAGTGGAGGAAAAAGTTAATGTTTATTATACAATCCATAATAATAAAAATAACGCTATTAAACCAAGCTAGCTACCATACAAGCCCTCCCCCCAAACCTATTTGGTCAACGTATATTTACGTTTATACCGGTAAAACAATTATGTTATTAATATATTGATTTGTTACAAAAATTATTTTCTTGCCATTAAAAATAAAAATAGTCAAAACTAATGGAAAAAATAATAGCACAAGCAAAATATTTGGTAACTACTGGGAGCGTAAAAATCTATCACAAAGTTAAGGTAAACAATCTTACTTTATGAACTACCAGCAGTGTGAAAAAATGAGGCTATTTCTCCAAAATCAATCCACGGCGCCATAATCAGCATAAAATTCTAAGTCAATTTAGCGATGACGGTCTGTCTGTCTGTCTGTCCGCCGGTCTGCCCGTCTATTGTAATCACGCTATATTTCTAAGGAATTGAAATAGAAGGCTGAAATTTTGCCCACATGTGTATTTTGCCAGTAGATAAAAGGGTCATGTCGGTCCTAGCTTTCGTATAGCCCCCATACAACGGTACCTCTCAATATTCAGTATGTTGATGATATTAGCGACATTATTCGACGGAATTGCTTTAAATTTCGTATTTGAAGGGGTGCTACAAAAAAAATTGCGCATACAAGACCTTGTCTTCATTTAGTACAGTCTATGGCAAAAAACTGCATATGTTCGTATACCCACCATATAAAGATACCTCCCGATATTCGGTATTTTGATTTGAATTGCATTTGATGTCCGGAATCCGTACTACATTCTATGACAAAAAAAAAAAAATACTGATGTAGGATCTCGTCTTCGCATAGCCCCCATATAACGGGTTTCATTTAAACGCTATTTTCATACCCTCCACCTTAGAAAGGAGGGTATATTAACTTTGTCATTCCATTTGTAACATCCTCAAATATTCGTCGTAGAACCCATAAAGTATATATATTCATAATCAGCATAAAATTCTAACTCGACTTAACGATGTCCGTCTGTCTGTCTGTCCGTCTGTCTGTCCGTGTGTCTGTTGAAATCACGATACAGCCCACATTATTTAACGTAGAGCGCCAAAATTTAGCAGAGCAATTTGTAATGTGTCTAGGATGGTTGGTATTGAACATGGGTCCACGTTTTGGTATAGTCCCCATATAACGGTACCTCCCGATATTCGGTATTTTGATGATTTATGCTACAATTTTTCACTGATTTGTCTGAAAATTGGTATTTGTAGGTCATAACGGGTCCCAGTTTGTGTGGCGAGACATTGCATGTTTGGGTCCACAATTTGGTATAGCCCCCATATAACGGTACCTCCCGATATTCGGTATTTTTAAGGGGTTTTGCCACATTTTTTTCACTGATTTGTCTAAAAATTGGTATTTGTAGGTCATAATGAGTTCTAGTTCCTTTGGCGAAACATTGCGTATATAAGTCCACGTTTTGGTATAGTCCCCATATAACGGTACCTCCCGATTTTCGGTATTTTGATGATTTTTGCCACATTTTTTCACGGATTCGTCTGAGAATTGGTATTTGTGGGTCATAATGAGTTCCTTCTTTGGCGAAACATTGCGTGTATAGGTCCACGATTGGGGATAGCCTTCATATAACGGTACCTCGCGATATTCGGCATTTTAATGGTTTTTGACAAATTTCTTCGCGGATTTGTGTAGAAATTGGTGGGTTCTAGCTCTTTTGGCGAAACACTGTATATATATATGTCCACGCTTTGGGGTAACGCTCTCTTCCGATATTCGGTATTTTGATGATTTTTGGCACATTTTCCCATGAATTGGTATATGTGGGTCATAATGGGCTCTTATGTTTCCTTTACCCTAAGGTGGAGGGTATTAAAAGTTTGACCCGGCCGAACTTAACATTTTTTTACTTGTTTTAGAACAATTTTTTTTTAAAGATTTTCAATTGTCTTCCTATTCCGAAGTCAGTCGACAAGGCTAATAAATAAATGTTTGGTGCACAATAAAAAAAAGTAAGTTCGGCCGGGCCGAACATTGAATACCCTGCACCGTTTGGAAAAAATTTGAAAATTTGCAAAAAAAAAAAATCGTAAAAAAAATCTGTTAAAATCTTAAAAATATCAAATGTAGCCGTCATATTAGAGTCTAAACGACAACGTGGACATGCATAGGCAACTTTTGTCTTAAGCCATTACAATACTCAAGTACGAAAGTTGAAAAAAAAATCCGTTGAATAATATAGCTAAAATCATCAAAATACCGAATATAGGGAGGTACTGATATATCGTGGACCTATATAGACTTTTCTCTCCAAGAGGGGTTAAGTGCTTAGAAAGAGCCTCTAGTATGGATTTTTAGACAATTCCATTGAAAAATTTAGCTAAAATCATCGAAATACCATTATATGGGGGATATTCGATATCGTGCACCTATATAGACAATATAGGGAGGTACTGATATATCATGGACCTATATAGACTTTTCTCTTCTAGGGGGTTATGTGCTTAGAAAGAGCTTCTAGTATGGATTTTCAGACAAATTCATTGAAAAATTTGGCTACAAACATTAAAATACCGATATCGTCGACCGATATAACCCATCTTCGAAGTTGACCTGCATGCAGACAAAAGACTGATTTGTGCAAAATTTAAGGAACGGCCAGGGCTAAATCGTCTTAGAATTTTACGCTGATCAAGAATATACATATATAGTTTATTGGTTCTAAATTATTGTTATATATGAACTAAATATACCCTCCATACTATGTGTGGTGGAGGGTATAAAAGGTAGTGGACCCAAATGACCAACTTGATTAACCCCAGAATGTACAGTTGTATTTTTAGATAGTATATTATTAAAAGACACCTTTTGGTCACGTTCCTGCAAAATAAGTGGATATCCATGTAAGGATTATTGAAGGGAAGCCCATGGAATCAAGTTTATATGTCAATAATTCGTGTCAAATGCTTTACTAGAATCCAAACCACTTTTTGTGCTATTATTTTTGTCACAACTGTATAGATTTTGCACTTAGAACTTTTGTATTTCTCTTTAATGCATGCATTAATCTTTACCCGATGTATAACAGCATCAGTTGCGTTCTGGATTCGAATTTGTAAAGATTGCATTCTTACAGCATCATATAATGATTATGTGGGGATTTTTCGCAATAATTGGCATCTACATATGTGTGTGTATATTGTGTTATTGTCTGAAAACACCAGTACTATTGTTATACCATAAATATCTGACGAAAAATATACCTCTAACGGAGCGATTTGGCAAATGGGCAGGTGAGTTGTCGTTTTATATTTAACGGAATTGTAAGCTACCGGGGCTTTAGACTTTAGGGGTTTTCGGTAAGAGATATGTTAGGATATTAAAGGCATCGTATTTTTATACCCTCCACCATAGTATGAAGGGTCTATTAAGTTTGTCATTCCATTTGTAACACCTCGAAATATACATTTTAGACCCCACAAAGTATATATATTCTTGATCAGCATAAAATTCTATGTCGATTTAGTGATGTCCGTCCGTCTGGCTGTCTGTACGTCTATCCGGCTGTCAGTCTGTGGAAATCACTCTAGCTCCCGAACGAATTGAAACAAGTTGATAAAATGTTACTCTAATGTGTGTTTGGTCTGCAGGACTTTTGGTATTGAAAATCCGCCATATATGTTCACGTTTTGGTATAGCCCCCCATATAACGGTACCCCCGATATTCGGTATTTCAATGATTTTAGCGATATTATCCACCGGAAATGTTTCAAATGTAGTATTTGAAGTTCGTAATGGATACTACAGCCTAAGACAGAAAATTGTCAGTCCTGATTCACGTCTTCGATAGCCCCCATATAACGGTACCTCCAGATATTCGGTATTTTAATGATTTTAGCGACATTATTCACCGGAAATGTTTCAAATTAGGTATTTGAAGTTAGTAAGGGATACTACAGCCTTAGACAGAAAATTATCTATGCAGGTCCACGTCTTCGAATTGCCCCATATTCGGTATTTTAATGATTTTAGTGACATTATTCACCGGAAATGTTTCAAATTTGGTATCTGAAGTTCGTAATGGATACTACAGCCTATGACAGAAAATTGTACGTGCAGGTCTACGTCTTCGTATAGCCCCCATATTACGGTACCTCCCGATATTCGGTATTTTGATGATTTTAGTGACATTATTCACAGGAACTGTTTCAAATTTGGTATTTGAAGTTCATAATGGATACTACAGCCTAAGACAGAAAATCGTTTGTGTAGGTCTTCATATAGCCCCCATATAATGGTATCTCCCGATATTCGGTATTTTAATGATTTTAGCGACATTATTCACCGGAATTGTTTCAAATTTTGTATTTGAGGTTCGTAATGGATGCTTAAGCCTATGACAGACAGTTGTCTGTGCAGGTCTACGTCTTCGTATAGCCCCCATATAACGGTATCTCCCGATATTCGGTATTTTGATGATTTTAGCGACATTATTCACCGGAAATGTTTGGTATTTGAAGTTCGTAATGGATACTACAGCCTAAGACAGAAAATTGTCAGTCCTGATTCACGTCTTCGTATAGCCCTCATATAACGGTACCTCCAGATATTCTGTATTTTCATAAGTTTAGCGACATTATTCATCGGAATTGTTTCAAATTTGGTATTGGAAGTTCGTAATAGATACTACAGCCTAAGTCAGAAAATCGTCCGTGCAGCTCTATGTATTCGTATAGCGTCCATATAGCGGTACCTCCCGATATTCGGTATTTTGATGATTTTAGCGACATTATTCATCGGAATTGTTTCAAATTCGGCATTTGAAGTTCATAATGGACACCACAGCCTGTGACAAAAAATTGTCTGTGCAGGTCCACGTCTGTGGATTTTATAATTATTGTTATGATTTTTGTTTTTTTTTTTTTTTTGAAAATTTCCAAATTCTTTCAAAATTTTGGAGGGTATTCAAAATTCGGCCTGGCCGAACATACAGCTTTTTTACTTTTAACTTTACTTTACTTTATTTTAATTCAACGATAATTTTTGGTTTACCTAATTTTTTATTACAGCTATTACAGGATCTACGGATGGCATTGGCAAAGCATATGCCAAGCAACTGGCACATCGCGGCTTTAATTTGGTCCTAATTGCGAGAAATAAAGATAAACTGGAACATGTTGCCAAGGAAATTGGTAAGTAAACATCCGAAATTAATTAATTTTTATTGAGACCTAAATATTTTACTTTTTCTTCAAAGAAAACAGTTTCAGTGTTGAAGTAATGACCATACAGGCAGATTTTTCCCTTGGACCCGAAATTTATGCAAAACTTTTTGAGGCATTGGCGAAAAAGCCAATTGGTTTATTGGGTGAGTGGATAAAATGCCAACAACGTTTTCCATTACATTCTTAAGCAACCTCTCTTTAGTTAACAACGTTGGCACATATGCCGGACGGACCGACCTAATGTGGTCATTTCCCCGAAAACTTCTATGGGATATGATTTATGTCAACATGGCTGCCGCCACCGAGTTGAGTCTCCACTTTGTGCGAGTCTGGGAGGGAAATGGCACCAGAGGCTGCATTGTAAATGTATCGTCAGGCTTGGAATCATATCCGGCACCTTATGGTGGGATTTATAGTGCCACTAAGGCCTATATGCGTAATTTTACCACAACACTACGATATGAGGTCCGACACTTGGGTATAACGGTACAATTACTCTCGCCGCACTTTGTCTCCACAAAACTTGTGGACTTTTCATCGTATTTGCAAAGAGGCAATTTTCTTGTGCCCACAGCTGATGTTTATGCCCGACATGCTATTCGAACATTGGGCAAGGATGATACGACTACGGGTTATTTCTGGCATACGCTTAATGTAAGTAAACGTTTTATATCCGTCTCTTTTGATATGAAATATTAATTCGGAACTAATATCTATCTCACAGGATGTTCTACTTAAGATGGTGCCCTATTACTATCGGGCAAAAGTTTTTGACTTGATTGCAAAATGCTTAGTAGACGACTACTCGGAGACGATTACAAAACTTAACGATGAGAAGAGGGTAAAAGTTAGGAATGAAAAATAAATTGAAAATTAAATGTAAGAGAATTACAGTAAATAAATCGAATAAAAAAACGCGTCCTACAGAAGGAGTGGACCGATATGTTTCAACTTATCACCCGATCCTGAGTTTATAATAATATTGGGTTGTGTAAAATTTTAAGACAATCGGATTCTTACATCATGTTTTATAAGACTTATTGTTATTCAAAATGTTGACCCTTTGTGGAGGAGGTACTTGATGGAGTAGACCGATATTGTCCATATTCGCACTTGACGTAGAACTGACGCAAATATTAGGATATGCAAAGTTGGAACACAATCGGATTTTCGTTTCTTTTTCTGTGCAGAAGATATATTTTTTGAGAATTTCGATCTTTTGTGGGGGAGGTACTATATCTTCAACCGATTTTGGGTTAACTGTGCACCAAACGGTCAATATAAGTCCAAGAGTTCTAAATTTTGGTACATCCGACCGAATTCAGACAAGAAGCAAGTACATCGAATTCAGAGAAAACCGGTTCAGATATGAGTGTAGCTCCCATATATATGTTTCATCTATTTTGGTGTTTAAGTCCCTCAAATTCGTAATATGCATTCGACAACAATGATATTTGGTACCAGATATCTTGTAGAGCTCGGAAATACATTTGCCAAATTTTTTTCGAGAACGGCTAATATTTGGATATAGCTCTCATATATATCATTAATCCGATTTCAGGTTTATTGTGCAAATAATGGCTAATATCAGCCCAAATGGAGTGAATTTCGGGACATACGTTTCCATTTTGTGCAACTCGGTTCCGATATATATTTTTTTTAACATAATCCTTCTCCAAGTGATATCATACACTCTATAGCAAACTATAACAGCTCTAAAGCCAAATGTTGATATGTGGCATGATCTACATCAAATAAATTCTTTTGTTACGGGAGCTCTACTGAATATGCAATATGTATATGCAGTGGTGTAGGGTATCACATAGTCGGACCCTGGGTTTTTATTACTGGGTTTTTATTATTTTTTTTTTTAAAATGTCCAAATTTGTTCCAAAATGGTGGAGAGTATTCAAAGTTTGGCCCGACTCCATTGTGAATAGAATATGAGAACAATTTTTATACCCTCATTAATTAATCTTTGTCATTCCGTTTGTAACTCCTCGAAATACTCATGTCAGACCTAACGAAGTATATATATTCTTGATTGGCGTAAAATTCTAAGTCGATTTAGCGATGTCTGCCTGTCCTGCTGTCTGTCTGTCTCTCCGTCTGTTTGTTGTAATCACGCTATCTTTCGAACGAATTGAGATAGAAGGCTAACATTTTGCACAAATGTACATTTTGCCAGTAGGCAGGTTAACTTCGTAAATGGGCCATATAGGTCCACGTTTTCTTATAGCCTCCATATAACGGTACCTCCCGATATACTATATTTTGATAATTTTAGTGACACTATTAACCGGAATTTTTTCAAATTTGGTATTTGAAGTTCGAAATGGATACTACAGCCTAAGGCAGAAAATTGTCTGTGCAGATCCACGTCTTCGTATAGCGCCATATAACGGTATCTCCCGATATTCGGTACTTCGTTGATTGTAGCGACATTATTCACCGGAAATATTTCAAATTTGGTATTTGAAGTTCGTAATTGATACTAAAGCCTATGGCGGTAAATTGTCTGTGCAGGTTCACGTCTTCGTATAGCTCCTATATAACTGTACCTCCCGATATTCGGTACTTTGTTGATTGTAGCGACATTATTCACCGGAAATGTTTAAAATTTGGTATTTGAAGTTCGTAACGGATACTACAACCTGTGACAGAAAATTGTCAGTGCAGGTCCACGTCTTCGTATAGCCCTCATATAACGGTACCTTCCGATATTCGGAATTTTGATGATTTTATGGACATTTTTCACCAGAATTGTTTAAAATTTGGTACTTGAAGTTCGTAATGGATGATACAGCCTATGGCAGAAAATTGTCTGTGCAGGTCCACATATATGTGTTGCCCCCATATAACGGTACCTCCCGATATTCGGTATTTTTTTGATTTTAACGACATTATTCACCAAAATTGTTTCAAGTTAGGAATTTGAAATTCGTAATGGATGCTACAGCCTATGACATAAAATTTTCAGTGCAAGTCCACGTCTTCGTATAGCCCCAATATAACGGCACCTGCTGACATTCGGTATTTTGATGATTTTAGCGACATTATTCTCCGGAATTGTTTCAAATTTGGTATTTTAAGTTCGTCACGGATACTACAGCCTTTGACAGAAAATTGCCACCTCTTGGTATGGCCCCTATATAATGGTACCTCCCTATATCCGGTATGATTTTAGCTACATTAGTCACTAACGGTTTTTATTTTTTATTTTATTTTTTTTTTTTTTTTTGAAAATTGCCAAATTCGTTGTTGGTTCGGCCAGGCCGAACTTCATCGGGTATACCATCAGGATCGGTTTTTTTATTGTTTTTGGGTCTGCCTACTGAACCTCGTTCATAATAAGCAATGGCATGTCTGATGTCATGTTTTGGGAATAGAGTGCAAACTATATTTTCATAACATCTTCGTCTATTTGGTCGGCAGTATTTCTCGATCATAGCTTTGCATCACGATCTTGTAGATAAGTCCCCATGAGTTCTGGTAAATATTTGCCCTAAAATATTCCCATTTGGTTATTATTAAGTTCAAATAGATGGTGTTTTCCCAATCCACCATAAAACGAAAGTTGAACCTATTCAGCTTATATCTAACGCAATTCTGCATCGATGTCACTTTTGGTTAAATTTGGAATTTAAATATGACATATAACTTTAAAATACGAATCTTCGAATTCCGGCAAAATAGTTTTGAATTCGAATTTTTGAAGTGTTCTCCGTTTGAAGCAAAGATAAATACTAACTTATATTTTGCTTTTATTTGCGAAGGCAACACGAGAATACCTGTGCAAAAAAATATTGAAAAGAATTTAATTTGTGCATTTCTATTTTTGTACCTCACTGAGTTAACCAAACCTGACCTACCAAAAATTCCGTTCATATTCAAATTAATTTCGAAATTCAAAACAACAATTATATTGAACTTTGTTCTTATATTCGATAATGGTATTGTTAGAATATTTCGTTTCGGAACGCTGCCGACGAACTTTGCATTGCTATACGGCTAAAATCTTGTTTATGCACCGTAATCAGCAGTATTATTCGGCCGCATACTCCAAACCAAAATAACTCTCTGGCCAATGATAACAAAAACTGGCCAAATCAGTTGCTTTTTGAGTTCTACGCTGTATAGATCGTTATAGTATGATTATTTTGACATTTTTTGCTTTTGTTGGCATCTGGACATGTTTGGCCAAATTGTATTATTGTTTGAAGACGCCAATGCTGTTATGGTATCACAAATATCTGAGGAAAGCTGAACCTCTAACAGAGCGGTTTGGCAAATGGGCAGGTAGGCTATTCCTTATTATTGCTTGTATGGTTCATTAATTGAATGGTAGATGAATATTGAATTTATTTTTTGGATTTTAGCCATTACCGGATCTACAGATGGCATTGGCAAAGAATATGCCCTGCAATTGGCACGTCGTGCTTTTAATGTGGTTTTAATTGGCAGAAATGAAATGAAGCTCCAAAATGTGGCTAAGGAAATTGGTAAGTAATTGGTAACTACATAAACCCTACCGATATACAGAGTGAGCTAAAAAAAAAACTGCAACAAAGTTAAACGCCATAATTTTTATTTTTTTTTTTAATTTTATTGAATGAAAGCAAAAAATGGCGGAAATATCATCAAAATTTAGAATAAGTTTAGATTTGTTCGAATTGGTCACCTTTGGCACGAATTATGGCCTTCAAACGGCCAATGAAACCGTCACACCCTGCCCGAATGTTGCTCTGCGGTATTTTAGCCCATGCCCGGCGAAGCGCTTGCTTGAGGTGATCGACACTTTGGTATTTTTTAGTGCCAACCTTGCTTTCCAAAATACTCCAGACACAACAGTCCAACGGATTGTTATTCGGAGATTTTGATGACCATTGTGCGCTGAAAATGAAGCGAGGAACCTCATTTTGTAACCATTCTTGGGTGGCGGCTGCTGACTCCTGTTGGTATGTCCATGGTCTGTGGCCAAAATGTTTGCGTGCCCTGACTTTAATACACCTTCCAGAATATTTTCGCGATAATATTCGGAATTTACTTTGATGCCACTTTCGATTAATACGAGCGGAGAGCGACCATCGGCTGCTATGGCGGCCCACACCATCACCATGGCAGGCGCTGGAGTTTTGGTGGCCAACCGAAGGTGCACATTTTCAGCTGACCTCTTTGGCAAGTAAACACGATCATTTGGTTTGTGTACAAACTGCTGTACAACGAATATTTTCTCATCGGAGAAAGCCAAATTCGGCAGTTCACCACTTTCGGCCAAGCGAAACAACTCTTTAGGTCTTTTGAGTCTATTTTCTTTCTGTTGCGGTTTATGTCTTTGCACTTTTTGAAATTTCAATGGCTCTACCCCGAGCTCATTTTTCAATGTTTGCCGAATGGGATATTGCGATATGTCCAGCTCACGAGCCATTTTCGGCCACTGCGACGTGGGTTTCGATCAAGTCGCTTCTTTACTTTTCGAATCATTTCTGCTTTTCACTTCCTTGACGTCAGGCTACGATACCACAATCACGGCAACGAGCGATGGTACGAGACACAAAAGCTTTATTTACCTTTAAATGCTGGAATGCTCTAACGATAGCCACTTGTGGTTTTCCAGCCAAATGTAAAGAAATCACACTATCACGCTTGGATTCCATCACGAATAACTTTTTTCTGAAAAATTCTCTCCAAAATGCTTTTGTACGCTTGTAAACAATATAATGAGCTGTCACTGGAATAATGTTAACAGCTGTCGGATGTGTGGCTTAGAACTGATAACAGTCTGAAGTTGGTTGCAGTTTGTTCATCTCATCCTGTATATGGTATTGGGTGAAGGAATAGAGCTGGAATTCTTAAATTCAATATTGAGCTCTCTGTTGGCATCTGGAATTGTGATATGGTGGTGGTTTTGGAGATACGTACTAAAATTGTACGAAAAGTACTAAATAGTACTAAATTTTGTATTGGGGGAAGGGATAATCTGAAATCCTGAAATTTGGTACAAATGTCACTGTAAGGGTCTGTGGTTGAGGGCAAGAGCTGGTTTTGGAAATGTTTACTATAGTCGTACGAAAGTCACTATATGGTACTAAATTTGGTATTGGGTGAGGGAATAGAGCTGAAATCCTCAAATTTGGTATTGAGGCAACTGTTGGTGTGTGGTTGAGAGAAGGAGGTGGTTTTTGATATGCGTACTTTAATTGTACTTAATGGTGCAAATTTTATATTGAGATCGCTTTCGGTATTTGGAATTGAGATATGATAGAGGGTTTGAAAATGTGTACTATAATTGCACAAAAAGTACAAGATAGTTCAAATTTTGTATCACTGTTGGATGGATATGCGTACTTAATGTTACTAAATTTCATATGGGCACAGGGATAGAGCTGAAATTCGATATTGAGGCCACTATTGGTCTCTAGGGTTTACATATGGATTTTGCAATGGTTTTACTAATATCCTCTTCGGTAAACTTCAGAAAGATTTGAAGTATCTTATCTTAATAAACTGTCAACAACAAATCAAAAACAAATAGAAAAATACCTCTCAAACTAAACCCCTATACGAAGACGTTTTCCTTCACAAGTATTTTTTTGTCATAGGATGGAGTGCCGATTGCGAATTTCCAATACGAAATTTGAAACAATTCCGGTAGATAATGTCGACAAAATAATCAAAATACCGAAAATCGGTAGGTATCGTTATATGGGGGCTTTATGAAGACCTGCATACTCCATTTGAAATTTGAAATAATTTTGGGAAACCTACAGCTAAAATCATCAAAATACCGAATATTGAGAGGTACAGATATATGGGAGCTATACGAAGTCGTGGACTTGCATAGACAATTTTCTAACATAGATTGAAGTACCCATTCAAGTACCTTCAATTACGAAATTTGAAACACTTTTGATAAATAATGTCGCTAAAATCATAAAAATACATAAGTATCGTTATATGGGAGCTATATGAAAACGTGGACCGACTTGGCCCATTTAAGAACTTAACCTACTGGAATAATACACAAAATGTTAGTCTTCTATCTCCATTTGTTCCAAAGATAGCGTTATTACAACAGATAGACAGTCAGACGGACATCGCTAAATTTACTTAAAAGTTTAAGCCGATCGAGAATATATATACTTTTTTGGGTCTTACATGAGTATTTCAAGGAGTTAGAAATGGAATGACAAAGTTAATATACCCTCCAGAGTATGCTGCAGCGTATAAAAAAGGAAAAATCACTTAGCATATGACTCAGATATTATTATTAGCCTTTGATTCTAAAATTTGTAAAACTAAGGGTACTAAACTAAGGGCTTAGGGTACGTAACTGTCTACCTGTAAAAAGTAATGATATCCAATTGGTTTTGCCCAAAAGGCATGACTTGCATGACATGTTGTTTCAACAAGACATGCCATCCAGCACGCTTAACTTATTAAACTTTATTTATAGGCGAATTCGATGTACGGTCCCGTTAGGTCAATTGGTCGCCTTTGTGAGGCTATGTTAAAATTCATGTCATTCATATAGACGAGCCCGCCTCTATTGTCGCATTGAAAGACAACATTGGAGCATTTATTTAAGAAATATCGGCTAAAATATGGGAAAGAGTGTGCCTAAATTGGACTAAGCGGATGGACCAGTTGCGGAACAGTCGCGGTCAACATTTGCATGATGTAATCATCAAACATTAAGTTATATGGACCGTATTATCAATACCAATAAATATTTCTTGCAGTGACCAACAGTGACCTTAATATTAAATTTCAGGATTTCAGCTCTTTATTATCTCCCATTATAAAATGTAGCACCTTTTAGTACAATTATAGTACGTATTTCCGAAACCCTCACCTCCAATTTCAACCTCAGATACCAACAAAGACCTGAATATCAAATTTGAGGATTCCAGCCCTATCCCTTCACCCAATACCCAATTTAGTACCACTTAGTACTTTTGCATGAATCAATCTTCAATTCTTAAATTATATGAACTCAAATAAAGGTTTCATGTTCATTTCTGAATTTCATTTTTATACCCTACACCACAAGGTGGTTAGGGTATTATGTCTTTGTGCATTTGTTTGTAACAGGCAGAAGGAAACGAGATAGACCCATAGTACCTTTTGATGATCTGCATAGAATCACATTCTGAGTCGATTTATGCATGTCCGTCCGTCCGTCTGTCCATGTATTTTTGTAAACAAAGTACAGGTCGCATTTATTGCCCGATCCAGATGAAATTTTGCAAAGATCTTTTGTTTGGCCCAAGGACGAACCCTATTGAAATTGGAGATAATCGGTCAAAATTTAGATATAGCTCCCATATATATCTTCGTCCGATTTGCCTTTTATTGTGCACCAAACGTGTAATATCAGCACGAATTGTATGGAATTTTGCATATACACCCAAATTAGGCCTGAAAATATGTGTGCCAAATTTGATCGAAATCAGTTCAGATATAGCTATAGCTCCCATATATATTCTTCATCCGATTTGTTATTTTTGTCTACCGCCGCCGAAATATGCACTCTGTAACAACAATATTTTTGGAAATATATCAAATGCAGCTCAGAAATACCTTTGCTAAATTTTATCGAGATCGGTTCCGATTTGGATATAGTTCCCATATATAACTTCGTCCGATTTACCTTTTATTGTGCACCAAACGTCTAATATTTGTCCAAATGGGATGGAATTTGGCACTTACGACCGAATTGAGTCCAGAAGCTAGTATGTCAAATTTGGTGAAGATCGGTTCAGATATAGCTATAGCTTCCATATATATTATTCATCCGATTTGTTATATTTGTTACCCACAACCGTAATATGCACTCTGTAACAATGATATTCAGGGAAATATATCAAATACAGCTCAGAAATATCGTTGCCAAATTTTATCGAGATCCGTTCAGATTTGGATATAGCTCCCATATATATCTTTATCCGATTTCAAATTAATTGTGCACCAAATGAGCAATACAATTCCGAATATAAAAGATACAAATGCTTCGGCATATTTAGTCCTTTGAACTTTAAATTATAATTATAATCATAGCGTGTATGATTGAATTCTCCCATAAAAACTTTTAATTGTTATGTGGAGCTCTACTTAATTAGCAAAGTGGTGTAGGGTATCATAAAGTCGGCCCCGCCCGACTTGAAGACTTTCTTTACTGGTTTTACCCTACAACACTATGTGTTGGGGGTATTATAAGTTTGATTGGGCAAAAAATTATGTAACACCTCGAAATATTGGTTTCCCATATAGGAATGTATATATGGATCTTCCTTTGTATTTCCGTCCGTCCGTCTGTCCATGTTAATTTGTAATCACTCTACAGGTCGCAATTATGGCCCGTTCTTCACGAAATTTAGAATGGAGGTGGGGCTAGAACTAGAATAGAACCCTACTGCTTTTGAAGATGATCGCATAATATTAAAACTGAAAATACATAATAAAAAATTTCTGAAAAATTTCCTGCAGGTGCGCTACAGGTCGCAATTATAGACCAATCGACGCCGAGTTTAGCATGTCTTCCAATTTTGGTGGTCATCGGGTAATATTTAGTGGGTGAAATAGACCATAACATTTGTATTAAATAACAGTTACATTTTCCATTTAACCGCGAATATTTTTGATCCCACAGGTCAATCCTGACCTACGTAGATGTCGATAGTAAATATATCGGATATATATAGCGAAATATATACAATGTATATATACAAAAGAAGGGGATGTTAGCTAGAATACTTATATTCACAAGAATGGCTGGACCGATTTTGACAAATTTTGTCAATTCCGAATACCCTCTTGGCATAAAAGAATAAAATCTAAAAAAAATCGCATAAAAATATGCCATAATGATGTTAATATAGATTTTTTTGTATTTCTGACATTTTGTTATATTTTGACATTTTTTTATATTTTTTATCGCATGCATGTGTTTGTTTTGTAATATTTTTTCATACAGGTTGGAGATATTATATACAGATTGCAATTATCGTCCAATCCTCACAAAAATTTCACAAGGGTTAGGATTAGGCTCAGAGGGGCTAGGCCTATTGTTATCAAAGATGTCCGCCAAAAAAATTCCTGATCGCACAATTGAAGCCAATCGACACGCTTAAGAAAAGATTTAAGGACAGGGAAGACCACTGGATTATATTTAGCTATTAAATGAACAACAACAACTAACAGCACGACGGAGTGTGGAAATATTGGGCAAATGTCCCTATTAAAAATGCTAAGGGTAATATCTGGTCAGTGCTCCGTGACATAATTTCAAAAGCGAAATCTTCCAAAATGGATTTGGACATAAAGGGACTTCTAACATATTGAAGTATTGTAGGATATCACATGGTCGGCCTATGTATAGCCTTTGCTTACTTGTTTTTGTTTAAAACATTTCCAGAGCAGTGTTGGTTTGTTTGTTCGGGATAACATAGTATTTTGTTGCTGCAAAATGGTAAGGCTTAATCCAGTTATTGTTGTTTTTATAAAAACAACGATTGTTTATTAGTGGAGAACGATAGTAATGTTTACCATGGGGTAAGGCAGGGAATACCTAGGTTTCGGAAAGAGCCACCAATCCTCACCAGTTCCCTTGTTTTTTTTTGTCTGGGATATTTCCTCCAGAAGTTATTTTAAAAATAAATAAACATTTTCCTATATATCTTCAAAACTCACCCTTTACTTCCCAATTTGTGGTTTATTTCTATTTACAGAAAATAAATTTGGTGTGGAGGTGATGACCATACAGGTTGATTTTTCTCATGGACCCGAAATCTATCCAAAACTTTTTATGGAATTATCGAAAAAACCAATTGGTTTGCTTGGTGAGTGCTGAAACAGATATTTTTGAATTTTATTATTAAATTTGTTTCACATTTATTTTTTTCCAGTCAACAATGTTGGCATCTACACCGATAAGCCCAATCTCATGTGGTCCTACCCGAACAAACTTATCTGGGATATGATTTATGTCAACATGGCTGCAGCCACAGAGATGAGTCTCCACTTTGTCCGTCTCTGGCAAGCCGACGGAACAAAAGGTTGCATTGTAAATATATCCTCATGTCTGGAATCACATCCAACACCTTATGGGGGCATATATAGTGCCAACAAGGCCTATATGCGTAATTTTACCACAACGTTGCAGCATGAAGTTAGACACTTGGGTATAACCGTACAATTACTGTCGCCCTTCTTTGTGTCCACAAAACTTTTGGATTTTTCAACGTGGTTGCGAAGAGGTAATATTTTTATTCCATCCTGTGATGTTTATGTCCGGCATGCCATACGGACGTTGGGTAAAGTTGATGCAACCACAGGATATTTTTGGCATACCATACATGTGAGTTGGAGCTGTCTATTGATTTCAATTTAAATTAGATTTCAATTCATCTTTTTTTTTTTTTTTTGTGTTTCAAGAATATGTTATTTAGGTTGGTGCCATATCAACATCGGCCCAGGGTTATGGCCTTCTTTGGGAAATGCTTTATAGACGATTTTACGGAGATTAATGCACAACTTAACAATGAGAAAGGAGCGAATGCCAAAATCGAAAACAGTCCAACGAGATAATTATACAACCGCAAAAGCTTCCAGCGAAGTACTCAATAGGGATATGTAAATAAAATCTTTGCGAGAATTAATATTTAATTCCAAATTAACCCAATCCAAATGTTTTTGGAAGATAGGTCTAATTTTTCAGATTTTTTCACTCGAATTGGATTTTGAGTTTCTTTAAAGGGCAGTTTCCACATCGTGTTAATGTCATATGTAAAGTGTTTTTTTTTTTAAATTTTATAATTAACATTTATGTAGCAGACTTTTAGGCGAGGGCAAAAATGTTGAAACTTAGAAGAAACTCTATACTTTCCCAAATATATACTGTACAATGCTGTGTAATATACACATACAGGTTGAGATGAAAAAACTGCAACCAACTTCAGACGGCCGTCATTTCTAAGCCACTCGTCCGACAGCAGTTAAAATTATTCCAGTGACAGCTCATTATATTTTTTACAAGCGTACAAAAGCATTTTGGTGAGACTTATCCAGAAAAACAGTTATTCGTGATGGAATTCAAGCGTAATAGTGTGATTTCTTTATATTTGGCCGGAAACCACGAATGGCTATTGTTAGAGCACTCCAGCATTTAAATGTTACCGTGATACTGGTAGCGTAGCCCGATGTCAAAGAAGTAGACGGAAGAAAACAGCAACATCAGCAGAAATGGTTCGAAAAGGACAGAAGCGACTTGATCGAAAAACGCGTCGCAGTGGCCGAAAAATGGCTCGCGAGCTCAACATATCGCAATATTCAATTCGCAAATATTGAAAATGAGCTCGGTGTAAAGCCATTGAAATTCCAAAAAGTGCAAGAACTTACACCGCAACAGAAGAAGAAAATAGACTCAAAAGAGATAAAGAGTTGCTTCGGTTGGTCCAAAGTGGTGAACTGCCGAATTTGGTTTTCTTCGATGAGAAAACATTCGTTGTACAGCAGTTTGTGATCGTGCTTACTTGCCAAAGCGGTCAGCTGAAAATGTGCTCCTTCGGTTCGCCACCACAACTCAAGCGCCGGCCATGGTGATGGTGTAGCCCGCCATAAAAGCCGACGATCGCTCTCCGCTGGTACTAATCGACCGTGGCATCAGAATAAATGCCGAATATTATCGCGAAAATATTCTGGAGGATGTGTAGTAAAGCTTTGGGCACGCAAAAATTTTGGCCGCAGACCTTGGACATTCCAACAGGACTCAGCACGCGCCATCCAAGAATGGTTACAAAATGAGGTTCCTTATTTAATTTCCAGCGCACAATAGCCACCAAAATCTCCGGATACCAATCCGCTGGACTATTGTGTCGGGAGTATTTTGAAAAGCAAGGTGGGCACTAAAATATACCAAAGTGTCGATCGCCACAAGCAAGCGCTTCGCCGGGAATGGGCTAAAATACCGCAGAGCAACATTCGGGTAGCGTGTGACGGTTTCATTGGCCGTTTGAAAGTCATAATTCGTGCCAAAGGTAACTTATTCTTAAATTTGATGCTATTTCCCACATTTTTGATTTCATTCAATAAAATTAAAAAAAAAAAAAATGTAAAAATTAGGGCGTTTGACTTTGTTGAGTATTTTTGTGGGGGCTATCTTAAAGCTCATATCTATATAGACGAGTCCGCCTCAATTGACGCATGAAAGACAACATTGAAGCATTTTTTTTTTTTTTTTTGTGAAATACCGGCCGAAATATTGTAAAGAGTATGTCAAAATTGGACTAAGCGGATGGACCATTTGCATAATATAATCTTCAAACATTAAGTTACCGTATTATCATTTCCAAAAAATATTTCTTACAGTGTCCAACAGTGACCTTAATATCAAATCTCAGATTTTCAGCACTTTATTATCCCCCATTACCAAATTTAGTAACTCTTAGTACAATTATAATACGTATTTCCGAAACCCTCACCTCCAATTTCAACCTCAGATACCAACAAAGAACTCAATATCAAATTTGAGGATTCCAGCCCTATCCCTCCACCCGATATCCAATTTAGTACCACTCAGTACTTTTGCATGAATCAATCTTCAATTCTTAAAATATATGGTCTCCACTCTCAATCAAATAAAGATTTCTTGTATTTTTTGTTTTGAAACATTTCCTATAGCTCTTCAAAAATCACCCTTTATATCCCAATTCGTGTTTTCTTTCTATTTTAAGAAAATAAATTTGGTGTGGAGGTGATGACCATACAGGTTGATTTTTCTCACGGACCCGAAATCTATCCAAAACTTTTTGAGGAGTTGTCGAAAAAACCCATTGGGTTGCTTGGTGAGTGAATCAAACAAAGGTTCATATTTTATTATTTAATTGTTTTTTTTTTTTTTTTTAATTTCCAGTCAACAATGTTGGCATCTACACCGATAAGCCCAATCTGATGTGGTCCTAACCCAACAAACTTATCTGGGATATGATATATATCAACATGGCTGCAGCCACTGAGATGAGTCTCCACTTTGTCCGTGTCTGGCAAGCCGATGGAACAAAAGGTTGCATTGTAAATATATCCTCATGTCTGGAATCACATCCAACACCTTATGGGGGCATATATAGTGCCACCAAGGCCTATATGCGTAATTTTACCACAACGTTGCAGCATGAAGTTCGGCACTTGGGTATCACCGTACAATTACTGTCGCCCTTCTTTGTGTCTACGAAACTTTTGGATTTTTCAACGTGGTTGCGAAGAGGTAATATTTTTATTCCATCCTGTGATGTTTATGTCCGGCATGCCATACGGACGTTGAGTAAAGTTGATGCAACCACTGGGTATTTTTGGCACAGCATACATGTGAGATAGAGCTATTAATTAATTGCAATTCAAATTAGATTTCAATTCATCTATTTTTTTATGTTTGAAGGATATGTTATTTAGGTTGGTGCCATATCAACATCGGCCCAAAGTTATGGCCTTCTTTGGGAAATGCTTTATCGACGATTTTACGGAGATTAATGCACGACTTAACAACGAGAAAGTAGTGAATGCTAAAAACGATAACAGTCAAACGAGATAACTATACGACCGCAATGTTAGCTTCCAGCGCAGTTGAAGGCCATAACTCGTGCCAAAGGTGAACAATTTGAACAAATCTAAACTTACTCTAAAATTTGATGTTATTTCCGGCATTTTCTGCTTTCTTTCAATAAAATTAAAAAAAAATGTGAAAATTGTGGCGTTTGACTTTGTTGCAGTTTTTTTTTTATCTCACTCTGTATATAACAATTTTGCAGATAATACATCCATATCTCAACAACCAATTTAGTACCACTTAATACTTTTCTTACAAGTATAGTACACATTTCCAAAGCCACCTCCATGTCCCCATTCTACATCAAATCTTGTACCACTTTGTACAATGTAAGTACATATTTTCAAAACCTGCCTTATATTTCCATCCTAGATACCAGCAGAGACCTCAATATAAAATTCGAGGATTTCGACCCTTAAACCCATACCAAATATAGCACCATTTAGTACTTTTCGTACAAATATAGAAGGTTTTTCAAACCATCACAAAATCTGAAACACAGATACCATCTATAATTTAAATTTAAAATTTTATTTTATCTCTTTCACTTCTGCCAATACCAAATACAGTACCATTTAGTACTCTGCGTGCAATTATGGTACACATTTCCAAAATCAACAACATATCTCAATCCCGGATACCAACAGAGACTTCAATATCAAATTTCGGGATTCCAGCTCTATGCCTTTACACAGTACCAAATACAGTACCATTTTGTACTTATCGAACAATTAAAGTACGTAGTTGCAAAATAACCACCAGATCTAAACCCCAAATACCAACAGAGGCCTCAATATCAAATTTTTAGGATATCAGCTCTATCCTTTCTCCCAATACAAAATTTGGTACTATATAGTACCTTTCGAGCAATTATAGTACAATTCAGTACTTTTCGTACAATTATGGTACACATTTCCAAAACCACCTCCATATGTCTAGGCTACACATAAACAACGACCCTAATACCAATTTCCAAATTTCAAGCAATATATTTCACCCAATACCAAATTGTACCAAATATAGTACTATTTAGTGCTTTTTGTACACTTGTAGTTTACATTTCCAAAAAACACCTTTTTACCTTAAACCTACCACCAATAGGGTCCCCAATAAAAAAAATTTCAAAATTCCAGCTTCATCCGTTCACCTTTAACCAAATTGTTCCAAATATAGTACCATTTAGTACCGCTAGCACACTTAATACACATTTCCAAAACCACAATATAACTTATCAAACTTACTTTCCAACCTTGATTCTTATACCACATTTCAAGTTTTTAACTCAATCCGTTCACATAATACCAAATGATACCATTTAAAACATTTTGGGAACTAAACACTTCGTAACGACAGGTTTTCTTGCCTTGGGCTGGAGTAGTTCGCCGGGGACCAATAATTTGTTTCTTTTCAATCAGAAAGAGAAAGACTGTTGTTTTCCTTTGATATTACGTTTTATTATTGAATAATGTACTTATTCTATGGTAAGTATAAATTATCCTACGCGTCTTTGGTCGGGAATCGGTACTTCGACTCAAGACCTAGATAAGTACTCGAGACACGGGACAGGGAAGCTGGAATTAGTCCTAAGGATTAGGGATGGTGTATTCAAGTCTACGGAAAGGATTTTATGCGAGAGACCGTGATAAGTACTTAAGCAGGACCTATGAAGGAGTGCAAGGACCGATACGGCTGCAAGAGACCTTAATAAGCAGTCAAGCAGCCTTCAAGGATATTTAAAGGCAGGGCTGTAAGAGACCTTAATAACTACTCAAGCAGGCTACTAGGATATTCTAGGATAATAAAAGGACATATGGGTCTTCCAAAGGATATGAAAGGTCTGACACAGGACTCTTCAAGGAGGTCCACAGGATATGCAAGTATGTCTGGAGGATACGCAAGGATGTTCTAGGATACCTGAGGATTTGACTGATGATTATATCACTTACCGAGGTCGACGTTGATTCTTTACTGGTCTGGGGTTGACTGTTCCGATTCTGCCATCGTCCGTCCTTTTATACCTAACTTAAAAAGTAACGAAGAATTTCGGCAAAAGCAAAGCCTTCACAAGTTCAAACTGTACTCCGTCTGTTACGCTCATTTCCAATACAAAGAATTCAATTTATTGTACATTCTAGCACGGTCGGTTTTGCCAATAGATGTATACCCTCAGCCAATGCTCGTAAATATATTTTGACTTCTCTTATGATTATTCGAATTGTTGACCCGCAGGTTCCATAGGAATGGGCCAATATTGACCATTTCGTATCGGACCTAAATAAATATGATATAAATGTTGATTAAAATATAAAGATATGCGAAGTCCGAATGGAATCGGATGATAATTTTGCGTTTTATGAGCGCCATTGATATTCAAAATTTTGATTCTTTGTGGGGGAGATACCAGAAGGAGTGGACCGATATATTCGATCTTCACAGCAGATCTTGTGTTAATAAAAATAATGGGATGTGAGAAATATGAAGAGAACCGGATGCTAATTTCGGATTTTATTATCGTTTTGGTTATTCAAAATTTGACCCTTTGTGGCGGAGGTACCAGAAGGAATGGTTCGATCTCTACCATCTTTATAACATATCTTAGGTTGATGTAAATATTAAGATGTATTAAGTTTGAATGGAATCGGATCTTAAATTCGTGTTTTATTCAAAATTTGACCCTTTGTGGCGGAGGCACCGGAAGGAGAAGACCGATATATGCCATCTAAACACCAGACTTTGGGTTAGTAAAAATATTGTGATGTGTTTAACTTAAAAACAATCGTACTCTTACATCACATTTTATAAGATTTATAATTATTCAAAATTTTGACCCGTTGTGGGGAGGTACTTGATGAAGTGGACCGATATTGACCATTTTTGCACCTGACCTACCACTGATGCAAATATTCCGATGTTGCCCATCTCACAATATTACGATGTACCAAGTTTGGATTGAATCGGATATTTTTGGGTAGGTCGGTTCCAATTGATCTGAAAGGAATTTGGTCGGAGAAAACCTAGGGTCTAAAACGGTTATTTCGGTGAGGCACGTTGTGGCCCTATCAAATGATATATACCCTCTCTAGGGTATAAAAAGTGTTTTTAATGTTTTTTTCTTTGTATTTTGGGACCCATAGTAGAATTGTATGGCAAATAAATTTGTAGAATATTTTGACTTTCTACGATCACGTTTTATAGCAGCTTTAAAAAAGAGACCAAATAATTCCTTTTATGACTCGATGACTAAAATGATCTTAATATTGTTTCTGCAAAATTGTCGAAGACATTTCAAACCGGCAATGTAAAGAAATCTTAATCCGAAAAATGTTAAAAAAAATGTGGAAGAGGGTGGAACTTGCTCCTCTATTCGGTGTACTCTACTATGTAACTTTCAAAACGTCGATAAACGTCTCTTCTATTTTTAGCCCCACTTTCATTATCTATTAGGATTTTCCTTGATTTATTGAAAAAAATTTAATTTTTGTAGCACAGTGTAACCAAAAAATTATATGAATAACACTAACAGTGGTCCATTTTTGGCCATCCGGGGTTACAATGTAAATCCTGTGAAAATAAGGCTTTTCCTTATTTGGAACATTTAAAAGTGAATTTCATTAAGCCTAAGACAGCATATTTTCTCTAAATAATTGAATGAATTGAAACTATTATAGCATCCGCCTCTTATTTATTGTGGTGCTGAAAATCAAAACATTCTACACCAACGTCCAACGTCACAATTCAATTACTTGAATCAAAATCCACATTTAATAATTTATGTAAAATTATTATCAAACTAGTTTGTTTGTAATTCCATTGAATCAATAATAAAAACACGTACTACTAATGACTGCTACTAAAGTTCATGCTTAGGGGTTTTCATAATCAGTATGAAATTACAGTTTGCTCATTCAACATGCCAGACATTCGACCGCTGCCGGAGGAATTGCAAAAAAATGCAATCACAGAATTGGGAGAAGTACCAGAGAGAATTGCCGAGGATCTGAATGTTCTCAAGGCATGGATACGACAAAAGCCCCACTTGAAGGCCTGCATGGAAGATCAATTTCTAATACAATTTCTTCGTGGCAGTAAATATAGTTTGGAAAAGGCAAAAGAAAAACTAAACAATTTCTATACGCTCTCGGCGAAATCACCACATTTGCGATCTATGGAAGATGTAGACGATCCAACATTTCGTAAGATTCACCGGACGGGGTAAGAAAATATACTTGAATGAATATTTTGTTGTCGTTTAAAATATTTGATAAAAACAAAACTAGTAAAAAAGCTAAAAGCTTGGCCAGGGCGAACTTTGAATACCCTCCACCATTTGGAAAGAATTTGGCAATTTAAAAAAAAAAAAAAAATTAAATAAATAAACAAATAAATAAATAAATAAAAAATAACTAAATAAAAATAAAATCCAATAAAAATTTTTAAAAATTCCCTTAAAATCTTAAAAATTCAGAATGTAGCCATTATATTAGGATCTATACGACGTGGACCTGCATAGGCAACTTTGGTCATGAGCCACTACAATATTCAAATGTACCGAAAAAAAATCTGTGAATAATGTAGCTAAAATTATAAAATACCGAATATACGGAGGTACCATGGGGGCTATACCAAAAAAGTAGACCTGCACAGGTAATTTTCTGTCATAGGCTGCAGTATCGATTACGAAATTCAAATGCCAAAATTTAAACAATTCCGGTGAATAATGTCGCTAAAATCATCAAAATACCGAATATAGGGAGGGCTATACCAATACGACGTGAACCTGCATAGGCAACTATGGTCATGAGCCACAACAATATTCAAATGTACCAAAAAAATCGGTGAATAATGCAAAATCATAAAATACCGAATATAGGGAGGTACCATGGGGGCTATACAAAAAAGTAGACCTGCACAGACACTTCTCTGTCATAGGTTGTAATATCCATTGCGAACTTCAAATACCAAATTTGAAACAATTCCGGTGAATAATGTCGCTAAAATCATCAAAATACCAAATATCGGAAGGTACCGTTATATGAGATCTATACGAAGACGTGGACCTGCTCAGGCAATTTTCTGTCATAGGCTGCAGTATTCATTACGAAATTCAAATACCAAGTTTGAAGCAATTCCGGTTAATAATGTCGCTAAAATCATCAAAATACCGAATATAGGGAGGTACCATGGGGGCTATACCAAAACGTGGACCTGCACAGACAATTTTCTGTCATAGCCTGTAGTATCAATTTCGAACCTCAAATACCAAATTTGAAACAATTCCGGTGAATAATGTAGCTAAAATCACCAAAATACCGAAAATAGGGAGTTACCATTATATGGGGGATATACCAAAACGTGGATCTACATGAACCATTTTCAATACCAAAAGTCCTGCAGACACAATATACATTTGAGTAAAATAATATCAACCTACATCAATTCGTTCGGAAGCTAGAGTGATTTCCACAGACGGACGGACATCGCTAAATCGACATAGCATTTTGCTGATCAAAAATATATATACATTGTGGGGGAGGTACCAGAAGGAGTGGTCTGATATATTTCAATTTCACACCTGGTAATGTGTTGATAGAAATATTGAAATGTGTGAAATTTGAAGAGAATCGAATGCTTATTTCGAATTTTATGAGCTTAATTATTCAAAAATTTGACCCCTTTGTGAGAGAGAGGTACTGAAAGGAGAGAACCGATATATTCCATTTTTACACCAGATCTTGTGTTCACAAAAATATTGAAATGTTTGAAATTTGAAGAGAATCGGTTGCTTATATCGCGTTTTATGATCTTCATAGTTAATCAAAATTTTGAACCCTTTGTGAGGGAGGTACCATAAGGAGTGAACCGATATAAACCATCTTCACACCTGATTATGTGTTGATAAAAATATTGAAATGTGTTAAATTTGAAGAGAATTGAGAATGCTTATTTCGCAAATTATAAAAGGTATAATTATTCAAAATTTTTCAGTTACTAGAAGGAGTGGAATTATATATTCCATTTTCACAGCACATTTTGTGTTGATAGAAATAATGGAATGTGCCGAATTTGAAAGTAATCTGATTCTCAATTCGAGTTTTATTAGTTTTATAGCTATTCAAAATTTTGACCCCTTTGTGGGGAAGGTACCAGAAAGAGTGGACCAATATATACCATCTTCACACCAGCTCTTGCGTTAGTAAAAATATTAGTTTGTGTGAAATTTGAATCGAATCGGATGCTTATTTCGCATTTTGTGAGAGATATAATTATTCAAAATTTTGACCCCTTTGTGGGGGAGGTACGAGAAGAAGTGGACCAATATATCCCATCTTCACAGCAAGTCTTGTGTTAGTAAAAACAATGGGATGTGCCAAGTTTGAAAATAATCGGACGCTCATTTAGCATTTTATGAGAGATTTAATTTTTCAAAAATTTGACCCGGTGTGGGGGAGGTACCGGAAGGAGTGGACCGATACATTTCGTCTTCACACCAGGTCTTCTGTTTGTAGAAACAATAAGATGTGCCAAGTTTGAAAATAATCGGACGCTCATTTCACGTTTTATGACTTTCATAGTTATTCAAAAATTTGACCCCTTTGTGGGGGAGGTACGAGAAGAAGTGGACCAATATATCCCATCTTCATAGCAGATCTTGTGTTAGTAGAAACAATGGGATGTGCCAAATTTCGCATTTTATAAGAGATTTAATTATTCAAAAATATGGCCCGTTGTGGGGAAGGTACCTCAAGGATTGGACCGATACATTTCGTCTTCACACCAGGTCTTGTGTTAGTAGAGATAATGATATATGTTTAGTTTGACA
Source organism: Musca domestica (assembly GCF_030504385.1). NCBI lineage: Eukaryota > Metazoa > Arthropoda > Insecta > Diptera > Muscidae > Musca > Musca domestica. Next base: position 331,259 of record NW_026712393.1, on the reverse strand, counting down.
GGTATCGGTCATCATTTCGCATACGACCTTCAGAGTTGTTCGAAATTTTGACCCTTTGTGGGAGAGGTACCAGAAGAAGTGTTCTGATGTACATACACCACATAATGGTAAGGGTATTATGTCTTTGTGCATTTGTTTGTAACATGGAGAAGGAAGCGAGATAGACCCATAGTTACTTTTCCAATGTCCAAATGGGATGGAATTTGGCACATATGACCAAATTGAGTCTAGAAGCTAGTATGTCAAATTTGGTAAATATCGGTTCAGATAGCTATAGCTCCCATATATACTGTTTATCCGATTTGTTATATATGTTACCCACAGCCGTAATATGCACTCCGTAACAACGATATTCAGGAAAATATATCAAATACAGCTCAGAAATATTTTTGCCGAATTTTATCCAGATCGGTTCCGATTTGGCTATAGCTTCCATATATATCTTTATCCGATTTCAAATTAATTGTGCACCAAATGGGCAATACAAGTCCGAATTTAAAAGATACAAGTGCTTCGTCATATTTAGTCCCTTGAACTTTAAATTATAATTATTATCATAGCTAATCATATGATTGAATTCTCCCATAAAAAACTTTTAATTGTTATGTGGAACTCTACTAAATTAGCAAAGTGGTGTAGGGTATCATAAAGTCGGCACCGTCCGACATTAGGACTTTCTTCACCGGTTTTTAATGTTATAAATATTCCAAACTTCGACCCTTTGGTCCAAAGAAACCTAGGGTCTAAAATCGTTATTTCGATGAGGCACGTTTTGGCCGTATCAAATGACATATACCCTCTGTAGCCACGTGGCTGAGAGTAATAATCAATCTCGGAAGAATGAAATATAATTTGCAAAAACAACAAAAAAAATTATAAAATCATTATCACTAATTTTGAGACATTACACAAACAACTACTGTGTTGTTGGTTATAAAACATTTAATTGATTACGTCACCTTTTTAGAAAAAAAAATATTGCATTGACTAGTTTGTTACAGTAGAACTGTTCGGACATTTTTACTTATTCGAGATTCAAATGTCCATACAGCTGCTTAGATTCAATATCACATTCGATTTAATTTTACCAAAACTATATTTCATTCGAAATTTTATTATTTTTCAGATGTCTTATCCTCCTACCGACACCATTGATGGAGCATGGTCCCCGCATAATAGTCGAGCAAGTGAGTTATGAGCCCTACGAGTTTACAAACACCGAAATCTCACGTTACATCTGGACCATGGCGGAAATTGTGCTACAGAGCGATCCCTATGCCTGCATTGAAGGTTTGGTCATTGTTTCGGATTTATCCAAAGTGACAGTGCAACATTTGCGTCAACTGACACCGAAAATGATACTGGAGGTGATGCGGTTCAGCGAAAAGGCATTGCCGTTGCGCATCAAAAGGCTATTGATTTTAAATTGTCCATCTTTGGTGAAGACTTTGCTCAATTTCGCGCTGTCATGTTGTTCGGAAAAGTTGCGCAAGAGAGTGAGTATATTTCTGAAACTTCTACGGAAGCAATATTTGTAATTTTTCGTTTTCTTTCGATTTTAGATCCATATCTCCAATGGCAATAATATTGAAAAATTCGCCGACGTTTTTCCCAAGAAATATCTTCCGCGAGATTTTGGCGGCGAAAACTCTTCACTGGAAAATGCTTGCAGGGAATATGAAAAAGTCATCGATGAGCATCGGGATTATTTTAAGCGTAATGCGGAGTGCGGGATTGATGAAAGATTGCGAAGAAAGAAAAATTAATGTTTAATAATTTTCTTAAATTTTCTGTTAATTTATAAGTTTATTTTGTATTTTCACCAAGTGACCGGATTACACATCATATTGAAGTCATGTACAGCAGATTTTTTTATACAGATCCAGGTTTTTAAAGAATCTGCAATCAAATGTTATTTTTATACCCTCAGCCAAGTGGCTTTAGAGGGTATATATCATTTGATACCGCCAAAACGTGCCTCATCGAAATAACGGTCTTTTACCCTAGGTCTCTTTGGGCCAAATCCTTTTCAAGACATTTAGAGTCGATCCGTCCGTGTGTCGGACTAGCTGACTGGTGCGCAGGATAACTATCGAAGGGAGTATCCGATTTGGTTCCAACTTGGAACATCGTAATATTATTATAAAATTTATATCAAGTTCGGAAATGGGCAATATCGGACCATTCCTTCTGGTACCTCTCCTACAAAGGGTCAAAGTTTTGAATTACCAAAACGAAATAAGCATCCGGTTCTCTTCATACTTCGCACATCCCATCATTTCTACTAATTCAAGATCTGCTGAGAAGGTGGGATATCTGGGTTCATTCCTTCTGGTACCTCCCCCACAAAAGGTCAAAATATTGAATATCTCCAAAGCTGATAAAACGCTTAATTAAAATTCGATTTCATTCAGACTTAGTAGATCTCAATATTTCCGTCAACACAAGATCTGTTGTAATAATGGTAGAGATCTGACCATTTCTTATGGTTTCCATATAGGGTTCAAAGTTTAAAAACGCTCAAAGAAAGCGAACGAACATTTTCCCTAACATAAGATCTGTTGTGAAAGTTTTATATCTGTGAACCCTTTCTGGTACCTCACTCAAAGGGTGACAAATTTAATACCTTTATCTCTCATAACTTGCGAAACAAGTTGGCGATTCTTTATAACTTTCTATATCTAAATATTTCCCCTAACTAGAAAGCGGAGATAAATATGGAATTTATGATTTTGGATATAAATGTTGGATTTTCTTTTTATTTTGACCATGCCAATATTTGTATCTGTCTTAAATGAAGTATGAAAATGGAATGCTTCAGTTGATTATATCTGGTAACTCACACACATTTTAATATTTTCACTTTTCAATATTTATATCATATTTATTTATGTCCGATACGAAAGGGACAATATTGGATCATTTCTTCAGAACCTACTCCATAGAGGGTCAATAATTTGAATAATCACAACAGAAGTCAAAATTTATTTAAACAATCGAACATTAGCTGAGGGTATACATTTGTCGGCAGTGTCAACTGATACCTTTTAACGTGCTTTTTAATAAATTTAGTTTAGAAACAAGTAAAAAAGTAGCTAATTTCGGCCGAACCGAACTTTTAATACCCTCGACAACTTGGAATAAACTTGAAAATTTTTCAAAAAAAAAAAAAAAAATCAGGCGAAAAATACAGCTCAAATGAAACCCGTTATATAGGGGGCTATACGAAGACGTGGTCCGGCATAAGTAATTTGTGTCCATTGAAAAATGTGGCTAAAATCATCAAAACACCGAATATCGGGGGGTACCGTTATATGGGGGCTATATGATATCGTGGGCCTATATAAATAATACTTTTTCAGAGGATAAAGTACTCACACGGAACTGCTTGTGTAGAATTTCCGACAATTCCATAGAAAAATGTTCCTATCTTAATTCGTTTTGACTCCAGCGTGATTACAACAAACGGACGGATGGAAAGCTCAAAATTGTCTTAGAATATATATACTTTGATCAAGAATATATATACTTTGTTGGGTCTAAAATGATTATTTCGATGAGTTACAAACGGAATGACGAACTTAATATACCCTCCATAAACATTATGGGAAGCGCCTGAAAGTATACTACAAACACGAACATATAAATGTAGAAATAGTCACAATACTTTAACCCTCTAACGGTTGAGCATCCGTACCCCTCATGTGAGGTATGGAAATTATCCGTAATAGCCAAAATGTCCATAACAGCAAAAAAAAAAGCCTCGAACTCCATTGGTTTCCATTCTTTTGCCTTAGTTTAATTTTTTAAATTCCATAAACCATTAACTCCCCTGTGTGTGCGATGATTCGCGTATCCTGATGTACAGGGTTGCCCATATTCGACGGACCTTTGGGGCTTTTGGGCTCATTCCAATCGACGAGGCTTATCCGCAGGCAACATTATTTGCGTCAATTGAGTTTTGTACGGGAACAAATGCAAATCAATTCGAATAATCCGTTGTAAAGTGGACCGAGCCATGCCCAACTGCTGAGAACGGCGTTTTTGGGATGTTCTTGGGGACCTCTCAACACTGGCTCGTACGTCAGCGATATTCTCGGCCGATCGCCTTGGTCGACTTTTATATGGTCTCTTGGGATCAGAAAGAGCCTTACCAGTCGAAAAATTTTGGTATAAACGCTTAATGGTGTTCTTAGAAGGCGCACTTCTCACATTTTTTAATGTCTTAAAAGCATGTTGAGTTTTCACAATTGACTTCTTCTGTTGAATGTAAATTTCAACTATTTCAGAGCGCTCGCGTGGCGTGTATTGGTTCATGGTAAAAATCTGCTTGGACTGACGCTTCAAACGCGGTATGTCATTAAGCGATGTGACATCTCTGTCAAAAGTTATGGCGTTGCCAGATGGGTCCGTCGAATATGGGCAACCCTGTACGCCATGTCTTCTGTGGCGAGCGAGCGAATATGGTAAAGGGACCATATGCAGTTCCTATTGGTCCCGCATTAAAATAGAGGGTCCCGAACGTGAAATAAAATGTTCAGCGATCTTGCCTCTCAACAGGTCTATTGTTACGCGTCATGAGTGGCATGTGCCATCGTCTTGTGGAAACAACATGCTATGGGCAAAAATTTGGATATCATCTCACGGTTCACTATGTTGAGATTCACAGTTACGTTACGATATTAGAAGAAGTAGGGTCCAATGATGCCACCAGCCCATAAACCGTAACCGAAACTGTGAATTTTTCTGGATGCGTTGGTTTCTGGCTGGTCTTAATTCTCAAATCGACAATACTGCTTATTTACGCACCCATTGATCCAAAAATGAGCCTCGTCGATGAACACAATTTTTCGTTTTTGAACTGTCTTTAGAGGCATGAAGACGTTTGACAGTGAAACTAAACATGAAACATGCGTAAGCTCTTCAAACCAGTATTCCCAAAAAGATAATAGCTAAACAATCAACATTTATTCAACAATTCATTGTAACTGTTTTATACCCTACAACACTAAGTGTTGGGGGTATTATAAGTTTGATTGTGCTAAAAATTATGTAACACCTCGAAACTTTGGTCGTCGACATAGGCAAGCATATATGGAACTTCCTATCTCCCTGGAATGGGTCGATCTAGCTATGTATGTCCGTCCGTCTGACCATGTTAATTTGTAATCACGCTACAGGTCGCAATTATGGCCCGATACTCACGAAATTGAAAGTGGAGGTGGTGTTTGGGTCAGAATATAAGCCTATTGTTTTTGCAATCGCAAAATGTTTATGAACCAAAAAGAGAAAAATTTCCTGATTTGCTGTTGCTTTAGAGGCCACAATTAAAAAACCAATCGACGCGGAATTTTGCATGGAGTTAGAGACATGAATAAATCGACTCTAAAAGAGATTCTATGAAGATCCTCAAAAGTAACTATGGGTCTCTCTCGCTTACTTCTCCATGTTGAAAGCAAATGCATAAAGACATAATACCCTTACCACTATGTGGTGTAGGGTATAAAAACCATTAAGTTCAGAATATATGGACGAATATAGAAAAACATTTCAGAAGTTACAAAGAGTTTTAATAAATAACTGAAACATATGGACAAGACCCTTTGTAAAAGACTCTTTATACAAATTTTTCCAAAGGGGTCTTCCAAAAAAAAAAAAAAAAAAAAAAAAAAAAAAATACAAAAGTTTGCCCCCTTTATTTGGTTTACTTTGGGTTGAAAGTTCCGATAAACTTGTCTTCTATTTTTAGTTCTACTTTCAGAATCTATTGGTGTTTTTCCTGAAGTATTTGGCCTTTCGGACTCGGAACTTTAAATCTTAGGCGCGCAAGTAATATCGAATGTAAAAGACAAATTTAAAACTAAACCAGTAAAGAAAGTCACAAAGGCGGGCGGGACCGATTTTATGATACCCTACACCACTTTGCTAATTTAGTAGAGCTCCGCAAAACAATTAAAAGTTTGTATGGGAGAGTTCAATCATACACGCTATGATTATAATTATAATTTAAAGTTCAAAGGACTAAAAATGCCGAAGCATTTGTATCTTTTAAATTCGGACTTGTATTGCCCATTTGGTGCAAAATTTATTTGAAATCAGATAAATATATATATGGGAGCTATATCCAAATCTGAACCGAACGCGATATAATTTGGCAAAGATATTTCTGAGCTGTATTTGATATATTTCCCTGAATATCGTTGTTTCGGAGTGCATATGACGGCTGTGGGAAACAAATACAACAAATCGGATGAACAATATATATGGGAGCTATAGCTATATCTGAACCGATCTTCACCAAATTTGGCATACTACCTTCTAGCCTCAATTCAGTCGTATGTGCCAAATTCCATCCCGTTTGGGCAAATATTAGACGTTTGGTGCACAATAAAAGGTAAATCGGACGAAGTTATATATGGGAGCTATATCCAAATCTGAACCGATCTCGATAAAATTAAGCAAAGGTATTTCTGAGCTGCATTTGATATATTTCCCCAAATATTGTTGTTACAGTGTGCATATTACGGCTGCGGACTACAAAAAAAATCGGATGAAACATATATATATATGGGAACTATAGCTATATTTGAACCGATTTCGATCAAATTTGGCATACTTATTTTCAGGCCTGATTTGGTTGTGTGTGCGAAATTCCATACTATTCGGGCTGATATTACACGTTTGGTGCACAATAAAAGCAAATCGGACGAAGATATATATGGGAGCTATATCTAATTTTTTACCGATTATCTCCAATTTCAAATGGGGTTTGTCCTTGGGCCAAACAAATGTTGTTTGAAAAATTTCATCTCAATCGGATAATAAATGCGACCTGCATTTTGTCCACAAGAATACATGGACAGATGGACGGACGGACGGACGGACGGACTGACATGCAGAAATCAACTCATCAAAAGGAACTATGGGTCTATCTCGTTTCCTTTTTGCCTGTTACAAACAAATGCACAGAGACATAATACCATGACCACCTTGTGGTGTAGGGTATAAAAACTATGTCTTGTATTTAGTTACATCTTAAACAATATATTTTCTCTATACCCGTGAAAGAAGTTCCCTAAAATTTTATATGCATAGCTCTATTATTATAGTTTATTGGCACCAGGTTAAAAACCTAAACATTGTATACAAAGTCACCGTCACGTTTCAAAATCCACAACAATCTATTTGAATTTTTTATCACCCAAACCTGTTTGTCATTTTATTAAATCATAGAAAACAACAAAAACTTCGACGTGTTCTAATAAAGTTTGTGTTCAACTTGGGGTATTGAATAGTTTCAACTCACAGTTTGTTTATTCAACATGCCAGACATACGACCGCTACTGGAGGAATTGCAAAAAATTGCAATTACAGAATTAGGAGAAGTACCAGAGAGAATTGCCGAGGATCTACATGTTCTCAAGGCATGGATACGGCAACAACCACACCTGAAGGCCTGCATGGAAGATCAATTTCTGATACAATTTCTTCGTGGCAGTAAATATAGTTTGGAAAAGGCCAAAGAAAAGCTGAGCAATTTCTATACGCTCTCTGCGAAATCACCGCATTTGCGAAGTATGGCAGATGTAGACGATCCAACATTTCGCAGGGTTCACCGAACTGGGTAAGACAAGATGTTTTATTGAATATTTTGTTGTCATAAAAAAAATATTTTACAAAAAAATAATACATCTCTGAAGAATGAAATGTGAAGATACATATTTATAAGCATTTGCAAAAAAAACAGTAACGTAGCTAATTGCTAATTTTGAGACACTATACGAAAAAAAAAACATTGTATTTCGATTTCAATTAATTGTTTACTTTGACATTACAATAATTTGTAACAATTTGAATAACTTGTTACTTAATGTTGCATGATAAAATCAAAGGTCCAGTGAGAGCGAGTTGAGAGAGCACTGAGAATTTTCCAATTACATCAGCTGATTGAAAATCAGATGTTTTGGGGTCATAGTAAAAATATTTATAAATTTCAGGAAATAATTTAAATAAGTTCCAAACCGGAAATTTTACAAATAATCGATTTTCACGATTTTAAACGAAAAACTCGTTTGATTATATTTTTATACCCTACACCACAAGGTGGTCAGGGTATTATGTCTTTGTGCATTTGTTTGTAACATGGAGAAGGAAGCGAGATAGACCCATAGTTACTTTTGAGGATCTCCATAGAATCACTTTCTGAGTTGATTTATGCATGTCAGTCGGTCTGTCCGTCCGTCCGTCTGTCCATGTATTCTTGTGAACAAAATGCAGGTCGCATTTATTACCCGATCCAGATGAAATTTTGCACAAACCATTTGTTTGGCCCAAGGACGAACCCAATTGAAACTGGAGATAATCGGTAAAAATTTAGATATAGCTCCCACATATATCTTTGTCTGATTTGCATTTTATTGTGCACCAAACGTTTAATATCAGCCCGAATAGTATGGAATTTTGCACATACAACCAAATTAGGCCTGAAAATAAGTATGCCAAATTTGATCGAAATCGGTTCAGTTATACCTATAGCTCCCATATATATTGTTCATCCGATTTGTCATATTTGTTACCCACGGCCGTAATATGAACTCTGTAACAACAACATTTGGGGAAATATAGCAAATACAGATCACAAATACATTTGCTAAATTTTATCGATATCGGTTCAGATTTGGATATAGCTCTCATATATAACTTCGTCCGCTCTACCTTTTATTGTGCACCAAACACCTAATATTTGCCCAAATGGGATGGAATTTGGCACATACGACCGATTTGAGTCTAGAAGCTAGTATGTAAAATTTGGTAAAGATCGGTTCAGATATAGCTATAGCTCCCATATATATTGATCATCCGATTTGTTATTTATGTCCTCCGCAGCCGTAATATGCACTCCATAACAACGATATTCAGGGCAATATATCAAATACAGCTCAGAAATAGCTTTGCTAAATTTTATCGAGATCGGTTCAGATTTGGATATAGCTCCCATATATATTTTTATCCAATTTTAAATTTGTTGTGCACCAAATGGCCAATACAAGTCCGGATTTAAAAGATACAAATGCTTCGGCAAATTAAGTCCTTTGAACTTTAAATTATAATTATAATCATAGCGTGTATGATTGAATTCTCCTATAAAAACTTTTAATTGTTATGCGGAGCTCTACTAAATTAGCAAAGTGGTGTAGGGTATCATAAAGTCCGCACCGCCCGACTTTAAGACTTCCTTTACTGGTTTGTCATTAAGAACATTTCAGAAAAAGAAAATAATAATAAATCTCTGAAGAATGAAATGAGCACATAAATATTTATAAGCGTTTGAAAAAAATAGTAACGTCGCTAATGGCTAATTTTAAGTCGATATAAAACAAAAACATTGTATTTGGTTTTCAATTAATTGTTTAGATTGGCAATGCAATTATTTGTAACAATTTGAATAAATTGTTACAAAATGTTGCATGATAATACCAAAAGTCCAGTGGATGAGAGAGAGAGAGAGAGTTGGGAGAGCAATTTTGCCAATTGAATTACTGAGAGTTTGCAAATTCTCATAGAGAATTTTTGGGGTCAATGTGAAAATGTTTATAAATTTCAGGAAATATTTTAAATGAGGTCGAGACCAGAAGCAATACAGTAATCGATTTTCACGGTTAAACGAATAACAAATTTGATTATACATTTTTATACCCTCCACCATACGTAGAACGGAGGGTATATTAAGTTCGTCAATCCGTTTGTAACTCATCGAAATAATAATTTTAGACCCAACAAAGTATATATATTCTTGATCAGCGTAAAATTCTAAGACGATTTAGCCATGTCCGTCCGGCCGTCTGTTGTAATCAATCAATCAAAACGAATAACGATAAAAAGCTAGAATTTTGCACAGATCAGTCTTTTGTCTGCAGACAGGTCAAGTTCGAGGGCAGCCTATATCGTTTCACGTTATCGTATAGCCCCCACATAAGGGTACCTCCCGATATTCGGTATTTTGATGATTGTAGCTAATATATTCAATGAAATTGACTCATAATCCACAAAAGGAGTTCCTTCTGAGTACTTTACCCCTTGAAAGAGTATTGTCTATATAGGTCGTATAGCCCACATACAACGGTACCTCCCTAAATTCGGTATTTTGATTATTTTAGCGAAACTATTCGCCGGAGTTGTTTCAAATTACGTATTTAGAGTTTGTAATGGGAACTACAGTCTGTGACAGAAAATTGTCTATGCAGATCTAGGTCTTCGTGTAGGCCCCATATCTCAGTACCTCCTATTCCTATTCGGTATTTTTACGATTTTAGCTACAATATTCACCGATATTGTTTGAAATTTCGTATTTCAAGTTCGTAACAGGTATAACAGCCTTTGACAGAAAATTGTCTATGCAGGTCCCGATCTTCGTATAGTCCCCATATACCGGTACCTTCCTATATTCGATATTTTAATGATTTAAAGGACGTTATTGAGCGAAATTGTTTGAAATTTCGTATTTGAAGTTCGTAATGGGAACTACGGCCTGTGACAGAAAATTATCTATGCAGGTCCACGTATTCGTCAATAAAACATTTTTAACAGAATTTTTAGCGGATTTTAATTTTTGTGAAAATTTCCAAATTCGTTCCAAATGGTGGAGGGTATTCAAAATTCGGCCCGTTCGAAATTCCTGTTTTTTACTTGTTTTCAACGCTCAGCCATATGGCTAGAGAGGGTATATATCATTTGATAACAGAAATAACGATTTTAGACCCTAGGTTTCTTTGGACCAAAGCTGTTTCAGGACATTTGGAGTCGATCTAGCGATGTCCGTCCATCTGTCTGTCTGGCTGGCTGGTGCGCACAATAACTCTCGAAGGGAGTATCCGATTTTGTCCAAACTGGGTACATCGTAATTTTATTATCAAACTTAGATCGAGTTCAGAGATGGGCAATATCGGTCCAATCCTTCTGGTACATCCCCCACAAAATGTCGAAATTTTCAAAAAAAAAAAAAAATTTTTCTGCACAGATAAGCCGATTTTTCCCCAACTTATCAAATCCTAATATTTGCGTCAGTGCTATATCAGATGCGAAAATGGACAATATCGGTCCACTCCATCAAGTACCTCCCCCAAAAAGGGTCAAAATTTGAAATAATTACAACTCTTATAAAATGTGATGTAAGAATCCGATTATCTTCAAATTTCACACATCCCAATATTTTTATTAACCCAAGGTCTGGTGTTAAGATGGACTATATCGGTCCACTCTTTTTGGTGCCTCCACCACAAAAGGTCGAAATTTTCAAAAATATATATTTTCTGCAGAGAAAGAGAAAGAATAATCCAATTTTGCCCTTAACTTTGCAAATCCTAATATTTGCATCAGTGCTAGGTCAGGTGTGAAAATGGAAAATGTCGGTCCACTTCATCAAGTACCTCCCCCACAAAGGGTCAACATTTGGAATAATTACAACTCTTATAAAATATGAAGTAAGAGTCCGATTGTCTTCAAATTACTCACATCCCAATATTTTTATTAACCCAAGGTCTGATGTGAAGATGGAATATGTTGGTTCACTCCTTCTGGTACCTCCCCCAGAAAGGGTAAAAATTTTGAATATTCACGAAGTTCATAAAACACGAAATTTATAACCAATTCTATTCAGACTTGACACATCTCAATATTTCCAAAAACACAAAACCATTCCTTCTGGTACCTCCCCCACAATGGGTCAACGTTTTGAATAACCAAAACGTTTATAAAATCCGAAATAAGCATAAGATTCTCTTTATATTCCACATATCCCATTATTTTTACTAACACAAGATCTGCTGTGAAGATGGGATATATCGGACTACTCCTTCTGGTACCTCCCCCACAATGAATATATTTTTTTAATATCCACGAAGTTCATAAAACGCGAAATTAACATCTGATTCCATTCAGGCTTAGCCCATCTCAATATTTTCCTCAACACAAGATCTGTTATAAAGATGGGAGGGATCGGACCATTTCTGCTGCTACCTTCCCCACATAGGGTTCTGGATTTTGAAAAACAAAAAGCTCAAAAAAACCGAATTGAGCATCCAACTCTCTTCAAATTCCATATATATTTCCCTCAACCAGAAACCTGAGATAAATATGAAATTTATGATTCCGCATAAAACTGGTTAAAAATGTTCGATTTTCCCGTAATTTTGTCCATAACAAAATTTTTGTCTGTATAAGATGAAGTATGAAAATAGAATACTTCGGTCGACTACATCTGGAACCCCGCTCACATTTGAACATTTTCGAAAAATTATCACATATCTCATATAAAGTGAAGGAAGTAACCAATATAGTCCAAACCTGGCACGTGGCAATATTGATAGCATATTTATTTAGGTCCGAAACGAAATGGACAATATTGGTCCATTCCTTTCGTCAAAAATTTGAATAATCATAATAGAAGAAAAAAATAATAAATAGAAGAAAACTGATACTTTTTAACTTGTTTTTTTTAAGAATCTCATGTCCATATACAAGTTTAGATTCCGATATGACATAGGTTTGAATACCAAATAATTTATTTCATTCTCAATTTCATCGAATCTTTTCAGCTGTTTAACCCTCCTACCCACACCATTGATGGAGCATGGTCCACGAATAATAGTCGAGCAAGTGACTTTTGGGCCTCACGAGTTTACCAGCGATGAAATCTCACGCTACGTCTGGACAATAGCTGAAATTGTGCTGCAGAGCGATCCCTATGCTTGCATTCAAGGTTTGGTCATTGTTATGGATTTCTCCAAGGTAACGCTTCAACATTTGCATCTGCTCTCGCCGAAAATGCTACTGGAGGTGATGATGTATAGCGAAAAAGCATTACCGCTACGCATCAAAAGGGTATTGGTTTTAAATTGTCCATCCTTCGTACAGACCTTGCTCAATTTCGCGCTGTCATGCTGTTCGGAAAAGTTTCAGAAACGAGTAAGTACTTCTGATAGACAATGAGAGAAGAAAATAATTTTCGACTTCTTTTGATTTTTGTTTTAGATCCATGTCTCCGATGGCAAGAATATTGAAAAATTCGCTGATGTTTTTCCCAAAAAATATCTTCCGCGAGATTTTGGCGGAGAAAACTCCTCAGTGGCAGATGTATGCAGGGAATTTGAAAAAGTTATCGATGCATTTCGGGATTATTTTAAGCGTAATTCAGAGTGTGGAATTGATGAAATATTGCGTTTGGAAGAAAATAATTTTAACAAAAATACAGAATTCGGCGCAGGAGGATCATTTCGAAAAATAAATGTTGATTAATTTTATGGAATACGATTTTAATTTTTGATTAATAAGAGGATATTAGTAAAACCATTGCACAATGGACTGACATCCAATTTTTTCTGTTCAAAACTATTTCAAAAGTTTTTCATAATAAAAATTGCCCGCCACCAATCCTACATCCTAGAAACTAACAGTGAATTAAATATCAAATTTCGGAATTTCAGCTCTATCCCTTTACCCAATACTAAATTTAGTACCATTTAGTACTTTTCGTTCAAGTACTATACACAATTCTGAAACTACCTCCACATGTCCAGGCTACACATGAGCAGCGAACCTTGTGACTACTTTCAGATTTCAAGCACTATTCGTTCACCCAATACAAAATTGCACCGAATATAGTACTATTTAGTATTTTTCTTGCACTTGTAGCACACATTCCCAAAACTACCTCCATATGTCAATCCCAGATACCAACAGGTTATTAATATCAAATTTCAGGATTTCAGGACCATTAAGTAGGCATATCCAAAACCAGCTCAAAGAATCTTAAACCGATATATTAAAACAAGAAAAAAAGCCTGTGAGTTCGGCTGGGTCGAACTTTGAATACCCTCCACCATTTGGATCGAAACAAAAAATTCGTTAAAAATTCTGTTAAAATCTTAAAACTATCGAATGTAGCTGTCTATACGACGGCATGGACCTGCGTGGGTAACATTTGTCATAAGCCATTACAATATTCAAATGCGAAACTTAAACAAGTAAGCAAAGGCTACAGTCGAGCGGGGCCGACCGTTGAATACCCTACAACACTATAATAAACGATACAGTTTACATAGGCGAGATACTCGAAAGAATTCCACAAGATATTGTGACAAATAATAAGAGAAAACCATAAGGTTTCGTTCTCTAATTTTCGTATAATAGCAATTTAAAATAATTTGCTCATTTCCAATTTATTGGTAGATGTTGCACGTAAATGGTCTTCCTAGATCTCGAACCAATATTTCCCAAACACCCATAATCTCTTAGAAGTGGCAAAAGATTGACATTTATTATTGGTTTTTGACTGAAACGCATCTATATGAGATACAGCCATTCAACTAAATCAGCGTTAACGAAGAAGTCACTGTAATGGACATTTTCGTATTTTGTCTACAAAAGTTGGCAAACTATTTCACACATTGAATATTTTTGGATGGCCATCCAAAACTGCTTGGCTTTTGCAATGTCCAGTAACCCCCATTCAAATGTGCGTGAGGATCGGGCGATAATTACGACCTGTTGACAAATTTTGCAGTTTTTTGGTCCATTTCAACCCCTAAATATATGACGATCATCTCCAAAAAGAGTAGGCTTCTATTCTGACCCTCATCTTATCCCCATGCAAAATTTCGTAAGGATTGGGCCATAAATGCGATCTGTATATGATATTCTGATGTCAAAACTACTTAGTTTTGTTAGCTGTAGAAATATTACCAAATGTTTAATTCAAAAAGAAAATATGCCAAAAATATGACAAAATTGAAAAAATATGAGAAAATTTACAAAATCAATATTTTCATCTTTAGAGAGATATTTTTATGCGATTTTTTAGGCGTTTTTTCTTTTCTGCAAAGAGGCCATTCTGAATTAATGAGAACTGTGGAAATCAGTTCAGCCGTTCTCGACATAAAAGAAATCTTTCAAGCATATCTTCTTTGATAGACATATATGTCGCACATATTTTGCTATATATCCGATTTGTTGGATGTTAACATCAATGTAAAGATCAGAAGTAACCCTGTCATGGCTTTGTGATTTCGCCGGGATTTAAAATATTCGCGGTTTAATGAAAAATTTCGAACTTTTTCAATACAAAAGATATGGTATATTTTACGCGCTAAATATAATCCGATGACCACTCAAATTGGTAAGCTTCTTCCCCGCCCTAAACTCTAGCTACATGCGAAATTCCGCGTCGATTGGTCTATAATTGCGACCTGTATAGCTACTGCAAAATCCGACATTTTTTCAGTATTTGGTCCATTTTAACCCCTAAACATTTGGCGATCATCTCCAAAAGAAATAGGGTTCTATTCTGACATTAACCCCACCTACATTTTAAGTTTCGTAAGGATCGGGCCATAATTGCGACCTGTAGAGTGATTACAAATTAACATGGACAGACGGACAGACGGACGGACATACATAGCTAGATCGACTCAGCTCGGCGAGCTAGGAAGATCCATATATACTTTCCTATATGGGAAACCAATATTTCGAGGTGTTACATAAATTCTGGCCCAATCAAACTTATAATACCCCCAACACATAGTGTTGTAGGGTATAAAAAGTCGGCAATAATGTAGATAAAATTATCAAAATACCGAATATCGGGAGGTACCGTTATATGGAGGCTATACGAAACCGTGGACCTGCACAGGCAATTTTCTCTCATAGGCTGTAGTATCCATTACGAACTCTAAATATGAAATATGAAAAAAAAAATTCCGGTGAATAATATCACTAAAATCATCAAAATACCGAATATCAGGAGGTACCGTTATATGGGGGCTATACGAAAACGTGGACGTGGTCTTAGGCTGTAGTATCCATTACGAACTTCAAATACTAAACCTAACAATTCCGGTGAATAATGTGGCTAAAATCTTCAAAATAGCGAATATCCGGAGGTACCGTTATATGGGGCCATACGAAGACGTTAACATGCACAGACTGTTTTCTGTATTAGGCTGTAGTATCCATTTCGAACTTCAAATACCAAATTTTAAACAATTCCGATGAATATTGTCGCTAAAATAATCTAAATAACGAATATCGGGATGTACCGTTATATGGGGACTATACGAAGACGGGGATCTGCACAGACAATTTTCTGTCTAAGGTTGTACTATCCATTACGAACTTCAACTAGCAAATTTGAAATATTTCCGGGTTATTATGTCCCTTAAATCGCCATAATACCGAATAAAGGGGAGCTACCATTATATGGGGGCTGTACCAAAACGTGGACCTACATGACCCATTTTCAATACCAAAAGTCCTGCAGACATAATACACAGTTGAGTAAAATTTTATCAACCGACTTCATTTCGTTTGGAAGCTGGAGTGATTTCCACAGACGGATAGACG
The DNA here is from genome assembly GCF_030504385.1 of Musca domestica. Taxonomy (NCBI): domain Eukaryota; kingdom Metazoa; phylum Arthropoda; class Insecta; order Diptera; family Muscidae; genus Musca; species Musca domestica. Next base: position 314,864 of record NW_026712393.1, on the reverse strand, counting down.
AGCAGACGGACGGACATCGCTAAATCGACGTAGAATTATATGCTCATGAAGAATATATATTCCTTGTGGGATCTAAAATGTATATTTTGAGGTGTTACAAACGGAATGACAAACTTAATTTAACCTCCATACTACGGTGAAGGGTATAAAAGTATAATAATAAAGTATAATCATAACAGAATCCAATATATATTTTAGTAATCGAACATTGACTGAGGGTATACATCTGTCGGAAAGCCCCACTGCTTTGTGTGAAATATGAAGCCCCACTGTTTTCCGACAGATGTACACCCTCAGTCAATGTTCGATTACTTAAATATATTTTGAATTCTGTTATGATTATTCAAATTATTGACCCTATATGGAGTAGGTTCCAAAGGAATGGGCCAATATTGCCCAATTCGTATCGGACCTAAATGAATATGATATAAATATTGCGACGTGCCAGGTATAGACTATATTGGATACTCCCTTCACTTTATATGAGATATTTGATAATTTTTAGAAAACGTTCAGATGTGCGTGAGTTATCAGATATATTCGTCCTAAGTATTCCATTTTCAAACTTCATCTAATACAGATAAAAATATTGGTGTAGACAAAATTACAAGAAAATCGAACATTTATATCCAATTTTATGCGAAATCATAAATTCCATATTCATCTCAGGATTCTGGTTGTGAGAAATATTTAGATATAGAAAATTGTAATAAATCGCTACTTTTCGCAAGTTATGACAGACAAAAGTATTGAAAATTGTGCCCCTTTTTGGGTGAGGTATCGGAAGGGGTTCGCAGATATATACTCCTCGCAACTGTGCTTGTGTTAGCAAAAATGTTTGTATGTGTGAAATTTGAAAAGAGTTGGATGCTTATTTCGGTTTCTTTGAGCGGTTTGTTTCTCAAAATATTGAGCCCTATGTACCAGAAGAAATGATCCGATCTCTACCATCTTTATAACAGATCTTGTTCTGATGGAAATATTTATATTGTAACAAGTCTGAATGGAATCGGATCTTAATTTCCCGTTTTATGAGCTTCATGGATATTTAAAATGTTGACCCTTTGTGGGGGAGCTTCTGGAAGGAGTGGACATATGCATATCAGCTTCACATAAGATCTAGTGTAAGTAGAAATAATGGGATTTGTGAAATATAAAGAAAATCGGATGCTATTTTCGGATTTTATAATTGTTTAGTTCATTCAAAACTTTGATCATTTGTGGGGGAGGTACCAGAAGGAATAGTCCGATCTCTACCCTCTTTATAACAGACCCTGTGTTGATGGAAATATTGAGATGTGCCAAGTTTGAATGGAATCGGATATTCAAAATTTTGACCTTTTGTGGGGGAGGTACCACAAGGAGTGGACCGATATATTCCATCTTAACACCAGACCTTGGGTCAATAAAAATATTGTGATGTGTGTTATTTGAAGACAATCGGCCTCTCACATTACATTTTATAAGTGTTATAATTATTCAAAATTTTGACTCTTTGTGAGTGAGGTACTTGATGGAGTGGACCAGTTTCTCGCCTGACGTAGCATTAACACAAATATTAAAACTTGCAAAGTTGGACCAAAATCGGATAATCCTTTCTCCTTCTGTGCAATAAAATATTTTCTTTGAAAACTTCAACATTTTGTGGGGAGGAACCAGAAGAAGTAGACCGATGTCGCCCATCTTCGAACTCCATCTAAGTTTGACAATAATATTACGATGTACCAAGTTTGGACCAAATCGGATACTCCCTTCGAGAGTTATCGTTCGCACTAGCCAGCCAGACAGCCTGGGGACGAGCGGACTGACGGACGTCGCTAGATCAACTCCAAATGTCCTGAAACGGATTTGGTCCAAAAAGACCTAGGGTCTACAATCGTTATTTCGATAAGGAACGTTTTGGCTGTTTCAAATGATATGTAGACACATGGATAAAGGGCTAAGTACATAAAAAGCTTGAAGTCATGGCTAGGCATATTTTGTGACATTTCACAAAGGAACTACAGAGCCGCACTAAAATCCAGCCGTCGTTTTCCATTATAATTTGACATTAATATGCCTAGCCATGACTTCAAGCTTCTTATGTACTTAGACCTTAAGGGCATGGTACAACAAGATGGTAAACAGCTTCGTAAAACTACAAAAATACAGCCCTGTGGTTAAGCCATAACCATAGGTGTGTCTGGTTACTTTTCCAGCAGGAATTGTTCAGTAACTTCTTTCTGAGAGAGTAAGGTAGTTTTATTCTCTTTTGCAAGGAAAATGCGAAAAGTAAACAGACGGTATTCCTGCAGAAACTTGCAACTAATCAGCTGATCAAACCAATTAGTCCCCCATAAGGAGAATTAAAACAAAGGAAGCAATACTAATTTTACAAGTTTTTTAAATAAAAATGTTGGAAATAGTCTTTTATTTTCTTATTACATATTAACATTTACGTTTTTCACATTTTGTAAAGTTGTTCTCCAAAAACTATTAGTCTTGCTAATTCCAAACAAATATTTTCAAATTGAAAGCACAAAAAGAAATAAACAAACAGTAGAAAACATCTGATTGAATGTCGATGAATGAGAAGAAGAAGAGTTGCAAGAGATTGCAAGAAAAAATTTGTCCAGCAAGAATTTTCAAACTCTCACTGAAAGAACTGTCAAAATTTCTCTCTCCAACCGCTCTCTTTTGCAGAACTTTCGGGTTAACAGACGCATAGACAAATGAAAATATAGACAACGAAATGCTCTCACAGTTTATCTTCGAAAAAAATCGAATCAGCAGATGTCGTTCATATCGTTTCAGGGGTTTGAGTGGGAATATTGAAGTCACTCAATTCTAAAACGTTAAAAATAACAAAAACTGTAGGATATTTGCCAGTTGAAAATTATTTCATAATAAAAGAAATGTGAAAAGAACGTGATGACATCGAAAAATATAGGAATATTCCAGTGAAATTCTTGAAAAACGATAAAATGTGTTTTCAAAGTCGAGTGGCTTGAACGCGTAAATCAGCATGTTGACTATGCAAAACATGATGAGAGCCATCTGGAAAAAAAGACAAAACTAACTTTTCGTTGTCTATATTTTCATTTGTCTATGACAGACGACTTCCAGTAACAATTTGTAACAATTGTTACAAATTTTAGGGTAACCAGACACACCTCATATGTCAGACACATTCAAAATTATTGTCAAAGACATAGAAGTGTAAAGATGGGACAAGACAGAGTCAAGATAGGGCAACCCTGTGAAAATACCTCTGTTGTTATGATATCGTAACAACATAGTAAGCAAAGTTAGGCGATTTAAACAGCTTAGGCAATATGCAATTAACTGGGAAAGTCTATGGAATAGAATTTTGTAGCCACATTTTTGGATTTTTCAAACTCTTATTTCTCATTCGTGTTTGTAATTGTGTTTTTTATATTAACATTCCTCTGTCATGAGCCGTATTGTAGACACAAACCATTTGCTCAAAATGCATTTGGTCTAGTCTTTACCATTTTAGGTCTTTGTTATTGTTTTCATATTTTTCCTCATTTTTAAAATGAGTTAAATAGCGCGAAAAATGAACAAAATGTCTGGATTTTTTCTCTCAAAATATGATTCTAATCTTTCAATTTCTTTCAATTTCATGGCTATATTTCCATTGTTTTGTGTGTGTACACTTCCGAACATATGAATTCGTATATATTACTTCATCTTGAAGTCGCTATGACATATTTCATATTTATATTTGCACTAAGAATTTTTGTTGCCTGCTGTATACCTCTCTCCATAGGCCACAAAGTAAATATTCTCTAAATGCTTTGTTGTGAGATGCATTTTCCTTTTGCCTTATGTTTCAATGGAAATTATTGCATTTTTTGGGGGAACTCACTTGATTAAAACCAAGATAGAACACCACTGCCTTTACCAGCGTTCCACTTCCATTTATAAATGTTGTTGTTGGTGTCACACACTTTATGTTAATTTTCGTGTTGGCTTGTGCCAAAGACAAGTTCACTGGGTCACGTGCTGCCGAAAGAGGGCAGATGGATGACCAAAGCACGAAAAATAAAAGCATCGTCCACATCTTTATTCACGCAAGTAAATTCTTATCGCATGTTAAACATGATTATGTTTATGTACAACAAATTATTCCTTTTTTGAAAATATGTAGTGCAACAATGTCTGTAAAAGTGTTTGGGACATTTTCGTTGCATGTTTTTATATTTAGGACTTTTAGAATGTGTGATCACATATCTGGGTTTATAAAGAGGTCATGCAACTGCCAATATTGTTATCAGAATGGAATGGGATCCAATTTACCTAATGGGAAACTACCTAAATACCTAAATCATACAGCCCCAATTTTCAATTTCAGAACTTATGTTCTATCGGTTCACCACAATTCCAATTTGTAACAAATTTAGTACACATAATTACAAATTTAGGGAACTACTCCACATCAGACCTTAATCAGACCATGGTAAATGATATAAGATAGTTAAGAAATTTCATAAAGGCAACTGAATTTCAAAAATAACAGACTGTAAACTGCCCGCCTTCTTCAAAAACCACTTAGTCTAGAGCGCTCAACAGGCCTGTACTGGCTTAAGTGTATGCCAACAGGGCATGCAGCGAATTGATTCGCCCTTCTTTTCAACCTAACCTAACCTAATTACAAATTTCCATAACTACCTGCATCACACAATCCAATAGAAATCTCATTTCCAAATTTCAGGATTCCAACTTCATTGATTCTCCCAAAATTTAAATTCTACCAAATTTAGTACCATTTAGTACACATAAGTACGAATTTTCAAAACTACCTTCATACCGCAGTCTTACAATGCAATGGTATTCTTATTTCTAAATATCAGAATTCCAGCTCTATCGGTTCACCCAAATCGAAATTGTACCAAATTTAGTAACGTTTAGCACTTTCTGTATAGTACATGAGTACACATTTCGAAAACTACCACCTTACATCGACTCAGCTCCTCAACCTTGATTCCCATTCCAAATTTCAAGTTTTTAGCTCTAACCGTTTACATTGTGCGAAATGGTACCAAATGTAATACATATTGGCATTTTTTGTACACTTATAGCGCGAATTTCCAAAAACCCTTTGGTACACTTATCATACGCTCTATCAGTGACCCTAATACCAAATTTAAGTGTTGTAGGTCTACTGCTTCTACAAATACTAAGGGTACCATTATTAGCTTTTAGTGCTTTTCGTACAAATTTCCAAAAACGCAGCCTTATCTTTCCCAATATTTATATTAACCCAAGGTCTGGCGTTATGATGGACAATATCAGTCCCCACCTTTTGGTACCTCCCCCACAAAAGGTCGAAATTTTCAAAAAAAATTTTTTTTTTTTTGCACAGAAAGAGAAAGGATAATCCGATTTTGCTCCAATTTTGCATATCCTAATATTTGCGTCAGTGCTGGTAAGGTGTGAAAATGGACAATATCGGCCCACGCCATCAAGTACACAATTAATTTGAAATCGGATAAAAATATATATGGGAGCTATATCCAAATCGGAACCGATCTCGATAAAATTTGGCAAAGATATTTCTGAGCTGTATTTGATATATTTCCCTGAATATCGTTGTTACGGAGTGCAAAATACGGCTGTAGGTATCCAATATAACAAATCGGATGAACAGTATATATGGGAGCTATCGCTATATCTGAACCGATCTTTACCAAATTTGACATACTAGCTTCTAGACTCAATTCGATCGTAAGTACCAAATTCCATCCCATTTGGACAAATATTAGACGTTTGATGCACAATAAAAGGTAAATCAAACGAAGTTATATATGGGAGTATATCCTGATCTCGATAAAATTTAGCAAATGTATTTCTGAGTTGTATTTGATATATTTCCCCAAATATTGTTGTTGCAGAGTGCATATTACGGCTGCGGAGGATAAAAATAACAAATCGGATGAACAATATATATGGGAGCTATAGCTATATCTTAACCGATCTTTACCAAATTTGACATACTAGCTTCTAGACTCAATTCGATCGTACGTGTCAAATTCCATCCCATTTGAACAAATATTAGATGTTTGGTGCACAATAAAAGGTAAATCGGACGAAGTTTTATATGGGAGCTATATCTAAATCTGAACCGATCTCGATAAAATTTAGCAAATGTATTTCTGAGCTGTATTTGATATATTTCCCCAAATATTGTTGTTACAGAGTGCATATTACGGCTGCGGAGGACAATAATAACAAATCGGATGAACAGTATATATGTGAGCTATAGCTATATCTGAACCGATTTCGATGAAATTTGGCATACTTATTTTCAGACATAATTTAGTTGTATGTGCAAAATTTCATACTATTCATGCTGATATTACACGCTTGGTGCACAATAAAAGGCAAATCAGACGAAGATATATATGGGAGTTATATGTAAATTTTCACCGATTATCTCCAATTTCAACAGGGCCAAACAAATGTAATTTGGAAAATTTCATCTCAATCCGATAATATATCCGACCTGCATTTTGTTCACAAGAATACATGGACAGACGGACGGACAGACGGACTGACATGCATAAATCAACTCAGAAAGTGATTCTATGGAGATCCTCAAAAGTATCTATGGGTCTATCTCGCTTCCTTCTCCATGTTACAAACAAATGCACAAAGAAATAATACCCTTACCACTATGTGGTGTAGGGTATAAAAAGATGAAATTTGAAAATGGAAATTCCATCCTAGTCACAATACAAATTGTTCTGCCAAATTTTGGAGGTCTACGTCAAATAATATGGGCTGTATCATGATTTAAACAGACAGATGGACATCCTTAAATCGACTTAGAATTTTATGCTGAATAAATATACTTTATGAGGTCTACGATGAATATTTGGGGATTTTATAAACGGAATGACAAAAATAAGTTCCAAGGTGGAGGGTATAAAAATTGCGAGACATTTGTCTTCCCTTTTTTTTTGGTTTTTTCGGTTAATACTTGTTGACTGAAAAATGTGCTGATAGATAATCATTGTGCAAGTTACGTGAAATTAAATTTCTATTTCGATTCTTTGAGACACATTATAGCATGTATATCCTAAAAATATGATATGATTAAATACCTGATGTAAGTATTATAACGCATTAATTAATATATTTTCGTAGGGTAATACCTTTTCCAAAAGCCCAAAAGAATATCTCTATTATGAGCAGCGCCTCTACACATTTTGCCCATAAACTATTTTAAAATAATTCATATTTTTAAGTTTTATGGCGTTAAAATTATCTTCTTATTTCATTATTCATTCTTATAAGAATATCATATTTCCGAACCCTGTTATATGACTTATAAATGCCACTCTGTTATGAATTCTTGCTAACGTTTAACTCACCACCCAAGCAATTGGAATACAACACAAACGAATGCTCGAGGAACAAATGGCAAACGGAACAAAACAAAGCAATGAAACGAGAGAACGCAAAACACCTCCATAATTTGTAGTTGCTCTTCCATTAAAATGGAATGGATTTAGTTGATAATAATGAATGAATTGATAATAATTGTATTGATAATAATGACGGTATATTAATCAAAGATAAGTTTGGATTTATATTGTCATTATTTATTTTGATAATAATGAATATTGATTAACTATTTGAATGATCAAATAGTTAACAAACATGGAAGTAAAAATGTATGCCTATTATTTTAATCAATACCAAGAGTTTGTTTATTAAAAAAATTGAACAATGTTGCAATTTGTTTTGTTGTTGGAAAATAGTTCGACTTAATCTTTGAAATCACGAGGGTATTTATTATTGAAGAAAATATAATATGGTAAACTTACCAGGAGGAAAAAAGACAGGGAATACCATGGTTTCGAAAAGAGAGCCACCAAGCTTTATTAGGAATGGTTGTATTTTTATTAACTTTATTGTTAGAAATGTTCTTTACAGGGTGAGATTAAAAAACTGTAACCAACTTCAGACTGCTGTCATTTCCAAGCCACTCGTCCGACAGCTGTTAAAATTATTCTAGTGACAGCTTATTATATTGTTTACAAGCGGACAAAAGCAATTTAGTGAGGATTTTCAGAACAAAAAAATGTTATTCCTGATGGAATTCAAGCGTGATAGTGTGATTTCTTTCTGTTTGGCTGGAAACCATAAGTGGCCATCGTTAAAGCACTCCAGCATTTAAATGTGAGTAAATCTTTTGTGTCTCGTGCCATCGCTCGTTACCATGATACTTGTAGCGTAGCCCGACGTCAAGGAAGTGGACAGAATTAAACAGCAACATCAGCAGAAATGGTTCGAGAACTAAAGAAGCGACTTGATCGATACCTGCGTTGCAGTGGCCGAAAAGTGGCTCGTGAGCTGAACATATCGGAATATTCCATTTGGCAAATGTTGAAAAATGAGCTTGGGCTAAAGCCATTGAAATTCCAAAAAGTGCAAGAACTTACACCGCAACAGAAAGAAAATAGACTCAAAAGAGCTAAAGAGTTGCTTCGCTTGGCCGAAAGTGGTGAACTGCCGAATTTGGTTTTCTCCTTTGAGAAAACATTCGTTGTCCAGCAGTTTGTAAACAAACAACATGATCGTGTTTACTTGCCAGAGAGATCAGCTGAAACTGTGCACCTTCGCTTGGCCACCAGAACTCAAGCGCCGGCCATGGTGATGGTGTGGACCGCCATAAAAGCCGATGGTCGCTCTCCGCTCGTATTAATCGACCGTGGCATTTGAATAAATGCCGAATATTATCGCGAAAATATTCTGGAGGGTTTATTAAAGCCTTGGTCTTGCAAACCTTTTGGCCGCAGATCTGAGACATTTCAACAGGACTCAGCACCATCGCACTCAGCACGCGCCAACCAAGAATGGTTACAAAATGAGGTTCCTCTCTTCATTTCCAGCGCACAATGGCCACCAAAATCTCCGGATACCAATCCGTTGGACTCTTGTGTCTTGAGTATTTTGAAAAGCAAGGCACTAAAAAATACCAAAGTGCCGATCACCTCAAGTAAGCGCTACGCCGAGAATGGACAAAAATACCGCAGAGCAATATTCGGGCAGCGTGTGACGATTTCATTGGCCGTTTGAGGGCTATAATTCGTGCTAAAGGTGACCAATTCGTACAAATCTAAACTTATTATAAAATTTAATGATATTTCCGATATTTTTATACCCTCCACCATAGCATGGGGGGTATGTTAAGTTTGTCATTCCGTTTGTAATATCTCGAAATATACATTTTATATCCCACAAAGCATATATATTCTTGATCAGCAAAAAATTCTATGTCGAATTAGCGATTTTTCGTCCGTGGAAATCACTCTTGCTTCCGAACGAATTGAAGTAGGTTGATAAAATTTTACTCAAATATATGTTATGTTTGCAGGACTTTTGGTATTGAAAATGGACCATGTAGGTCCACGTCTTCGTATAGCCCTCATATAACGGTTCCTCCCGATATTCGGTATTTTGATGATTTTAGCAACATTATTAACCGGAATTGTTTCAAATTTAATATTTGAAGTTCGTAATGGATACTACAGTCTATGACAGATCATTGTCTGTGCCGGTCCACGTCTTCGTATAGCCCCCATATAACAGTACCTCCCAATATTCGCTATTTTGATGATTTTAGCGTCATTATTCACCGGAATTGTTTTAACTTACGTATTTAGAGTTCGTAATGGAAACTACAGTCTGTGACAGAAAATTGTCTTTGCAGATCCAGGTCTTCGTTTAGGCCCCATATATCAGTACATCCCTATATTCGGTATTTTGACGATTTTAGGTACAATTCCCACCGAAATTGTTTGAGATGTCGTATTTGAAGTTCGTAACGGATGCTACAGCCTGTGACAGAAAATTGTCTTTACAGATCCAGGTCTTCGAATAGGCCCCATATATCAGTACCTCCCTATATTCGGTATTTTGATTTTTTGATTTTAGGAACAATACCCACCGAAATTATTTGAGATGTCGTATTTAAATTCGTAATGGATGCTACAGCCTGTGACAGAAAATTGTCTATGCTGGTCCAGGTCTTCGCACAGCTCCGATATAACGGTACCTCCCTATATACGATATGTTGATGATTTTTGCTACATTATTTACCGTTTATTTCAAGTTTCGAGTTTGAATATTGTAATGGATTATGAAAAACAATGCCTATGTAGGTCCACGTCGCATAGACCCCAAAATAACGGCTATATTCGGTATTTTTAAAATTTTAACAGATTTTTTTAAGAATTTTAATTGTTTGAAAATTTCCAATTTCGTTCCAAATGGTGGAGGGTATTTAAAGTTCGACCCGGCCGAACTTACTGCTTTTTTAACTTGTAATGATTTTTAACAGCATTTTTGAGTGTATTTTTTAAATTTTTAAATTCCAAATGGCGGAAGGTATTCAAAGTTCGGCCCGCCGAACTTAATACTTGTTCACTTGTTTTTTTTATTAATTTGATTCTAAAAGATGAGTGATTCCACCAGTTTTGCAATATTTTTTTGGATTCATGTTCTATGAAAACATCAATTGAAAAATATTTCCTTTTCATTTCTTTCCTTTAGAAATATTTTCATATCAAATTTTCATAGAACAAGAATCGAGCCTTTGAAATAGACCAAATATTTGACAATATTAATGTTTCAAAATAACTATTTGCAAAAAATAATAATGAAATATCGAGCAATATATAATTTTTACTTTTCTTTACATTATCTCTTTTTCTATTTTTCTCAGCTCTGATTTAAATATACAGAACATTTGAATCCATCTTTTTCTCTCTCTCTCCCATTCCCTGATTTATTATTTGTGGTTACATTTTCTGTTACATTGTAAAAATTACCGGCATAAACACCTTTAATTGTTCCCCCCATAATAAAATCTATAATAAATATCCCTCTGTAATGTATGTAACTCTCTGGTTGCCTTCGCTCTTTTTCTCTCTTTCATTGGCCTCACATTACAACGGGGCCTGCCTCATTTGTTGTGATTTGTTTCCTTCTTTTTATTACGTTTTGTAAAGGTGGCACAATCAAAAACAGAGTACCTGTTAATTGCATGTGAGGGTAATTTATTGTTATGTACTCATTGGCCGAGAGAGAGATGCCGTGTTGTGAGAGTGATTGAGAGCATGTGTTCGTATGCGCGTGCTTTGTATTAAATACAAATGGAATTGAAACATGTTGGGGTAAAATTTCCCTTTGTGTGAAGGAGAGCTGAGAGTGCCATGGGACAGAGAGAGAACCAGCCAGCCACTGTAAGTGGGGAGCAAATTTCCCCGTTGTGTTGGAGTTTTGCACAAGTAACAAAATCAGTTGAGTTTTTGATGCCGTTGCGGACGGAGCGTTTAAATCGATTGAAATATAACGGTTAGCATTGAATGCTTAATAAGGTGTTACTTATGTGTGTGGTGTTTATCACAAGTGAATGAAATTAAATTTTGTATACTTTTGAAGGAGAAAAATGTATTAAAATTTATGAGAGAAAATTAAGAAATTAAATAAAAATTGATTTTTGAAAAAATATTCGTGAAATAAAAGTATGTTTCCAATAATGATTTTAGAGGAGAATTATTGATTTTTTCCCCTGCTCTGGTTTAGTGAGAAAATTTTAGATATTTATGGCAAAAATGTTCTGCCTTTAAGGAAAAAGTTGTGTTATTCTTATTTTCTGTTTGTTGTCCAGCCAGCCTAAAAGAAAGGAGTGAAAAAATAATAAAAAACGACAAATAAAAAGAAAACAAATCTTTTGGTGAAAAAGTGCAAAAACCGGTTACAAACAACTCACAGCAGCCGTAGCAGCAGCATCAGCAGAAAAAAATTAACAAGTCTCGGATTTCAAACAGCAAAGAGTGTGGGGAGTTGTTGGCTGGCTGTCTTCTGCTCTTCCACCTCCTCGACCATTGGAGGGGATCTACGGCGACAGTCAACAGCATCAGAAACGGCAGCGGCAGCAGCACAGATTCCAATCAACATTCAATATACTCTGTGTACTCTGAATGTTGGATACCGGACAATAAAAAAACAACAACACAAATTGTTGTTCTTGTTGTTGTCTTTGGTGTGTTTGTGTGTCTGTCTGTCTGGTTGTCTTTCTGTGTGTGGTTGTCTTGTTTGACTTATATGGCCATTTGGCTCGCTGTTGGTGGTGGTGGCTTACATTGGCCCACAACAAGCCAAGACTGGACAACACCAAAATGAATGTTGGTAATGTAAAACTTAGGCTCGGTATCAGTGGACCAACAAAAAACAACAACAACTCCACACACTCTTTGGCCTAATGGATGCTGTGTGCTACGAGATGTGAGCGAGTGAGTGAGTGAGTGTTGGGTGAGAAGTAATCTTGAAACAAGAATAAGAATTACAGCACCAAAGTGAAAGAAGACCAACTAAACAACAGGAAAAAAATTTCAGCCAAAGAAAAAGAAGAAGACCAAGGCAAAATAGAAACAAAGCCAATGGGAAAACAAGAATTTAAACCTTTTCTACAGAGGATTTCATGGGTGGCCGGTGACCCTTAAAGAATATTTTTTCAAAGGATACAAAAAAAAAAAAAAAAAAATTAAAAAAACCTAAAAAAATTATCTTTTCTAATTTGTGTTTATTTTCCATTCTCTTTTAGTGTCTTCTTCAATTTTATTTTTGATTTGTGTCAACAACAAATTTTCCATTTGAAGTGAAACGACAAAGTGAAAAAAAAAGAAAATTCCCATTCCATGGAATAAAATCTCCACCCAAAAGTCCAGCACGAAAAAAAAAATAAAAATCGAAAAAGGAATGAAGGAAAATATAATTCATAGTTAATTATTTGTGTGCGTGTGTGATAACTTCGAGAGCATAACAGAGAAGTGAATTGTAGAGAGAGTGAGAGCCCAAGAGAGCGTAGGCAGGAATTTCTGCTTCCCACCAAGAAAAACCTTTGCTCCTTGTTTCAAAAAGGCAAGCTCTCTAAAAAAGAGAAATCTCCAAGTGAAAGCCGTAATAAATAAAAAAAATCTCCAAATCAACAAAATCTTTGCAAAACAACAACAACAAAACAAATAAGTGAAAAATTATTAAAAAAATCCAAGAGTTTCAATTAAAAAAACCCAATAATTCATAATATCCCCAAATAGAAGAGCGAAATATAACAGAGAGAAATAGCAGAGTGAGAGAGAAAGTTTAAGCAAAATATTACATTCATACTCTCTCTCTCCCTTGCACAAAAATCCTTGTCACAAAAATCAAGCTCTCAGCTCTCACAGTGTGTGTGTTTCAGTTGGAGAGTACTTATCATCAACAACAATTTACAACAAAACCAAACAAAACATCCAACAACATTACGACTAGCAGAGTATCTCTCTCTTCTCCTAACATTATTCCGGCATTGTTGTGCTCCGCTTTTCGTTTTTTTATTGTTTTTACCATTTGTATGGTTGTTGGTGGTTCTCTGCCGAATGACTTTGTATGCTGAGTGAAAAAGGTCAGTATCCTGGTTATTATAGATATTTTTGAAGTTCTGTTGTGTTTTCCACTTTTTCCTGCTTCCATTTAGTTCCTTTTTGTTGTCATCTTCGTTTACGTTTTTTTTTTCTTTTTTTTTGGGTAGCTAAAGATTCTGTGTTGTTTTTCTTTTCTTCTTCTATTTTATGCTGCCATTTCTTATGGCCCGGCCATTTGGGAGCTGCCATTCGTAGATTTTTTTCTTTGTTTTGCATAAGATTCAATTTTTTTATTGCCACAATGCCAGCCAGCTGTACGAGGATGTTCAGCCATAGAAGAGAACTTTAAAGCCATTGAAATTTGGAACGATTGCCTTTATCAAATTCTGTATTGCCTTATTTTATCTTTTGTGTAAATTCGATAAAAAGAAGTGATTTCATCCAATTGGAATTTAAGATAACAACACCAACAATTTTTTTTTCCAAAAGGCTAAGTGGTGGAAATTTGACGTTACTTTTTTTCCAATATCCACTGCGCAATAAAGAAGAATATAACAAAAATTGAGGTTCTCTGAACAAAAATATGACAAATTATTAATAGTGGTTTGGATGATTAGGCCTCTAATTGCCTATGCTTTTCCTATTTGGTGGATTTTTATGTCCTGTTTGGGTCTGAGGCGAACTCAGGGAGAAGATGTCAGATGAATTTTGTATGGCTAGCGCTCAAGGTTTCCTAGACAAGGCAGCATCCTTATAAAATAGGGCCTATTCCATTCGTATGAAATTCTTAGATCCTGTTTAGACCCAAAGCGAACTCAAAGAGAAGATGCAATACGGAGACTACCTGTCAAAGGGATAGTGTATGAGTCCAATGACTTGAGAAAAATATATACATTTCTTATGGCTGGCGCTTAAGGCTTTCTAGACAAAGCTGCATCTTTATAAAATAAAAGGCTCCAAGTTAGTCTATGCTTTTCCTATTGAGATTACTTCTGTGTTTGGAAGAGGTGGACTCCTAGGTCCTGTTTGGGCTTAAACGAACTTAATGAGAAAATGGAACACGGCGACTACCTGATAATAGAATAATGTATAAATCCAATGACTTCAGAATAATTTATAAATTTCTTATGGCTAGTGCTCAAGGTTTCCTAGGCGAACTCAGGATCTATTGCTAAATTTCTTACGACTAGAGTTCTGTGTGTCCTAGACAAAGATGCATCCTTACGAAAAAAGTAAAAGTAAGCATTCAGCTTTCCCTGGCTCATTACAGGCCTGTGCTTTTCTTCTTGTTTAGGATTTCATTTGGGAGACACGGATTCTTTAGTTCCTTTTGGGTCTAAATGAACTCAAAGACGGAAGACAGCGCCTACCTGCCAACCAGGGTAGTGGACGAATACAATGACTTCAGAAAAATCAATATCTTATGGCTAGCGCTCTATGTTTCCTAGACAAAACTGCATCCTTACAAAAGAGGTTAGTAAGAAAAAGGCTTAACACGAGGGTCTTTTTTAGGCGTATGATTTTCGTATTTGGTTGACATTGGTTCCGTATTTGGCAAAGGTGGATTCTTAGATCCCTTTTGGGCCTAAGCGAACTCAAGGGGAAGGTGGAACATGGTGTCTATGTCAATGACTTCAGAAGAATCGATAGATATCTTGTGACTAGCGCTCTAAGTTTCCTAGACAAAGCTTCATCCTTAGATAATCGGTTCGTTAGAGAAAGCCTGGCGAACGAAACAGATGTGTAAGAACTAATTCGGACTTATTATAGGCTTATGTTTTTGATCTTTGATTGGGATATATTTCTTCTCAAATGACAAGCGGATTCTTAAGACCTGCTTGAGCCTATGGTGAACCTAAAAAGAATTAGGAACATTTCTCCTACCTCTCAGCAGGATGGTTTATGAATCCAATGACTTTAGAAGAATCAATAAATATCTTATGACTAGCGCTCCTTCCTAGACAAATCTGCATCCTTATAAAATAGTTTAGTAAGAGCAAGGCTAGTAAATGCAACAGCTATTCAAAAGCTAACTCGAACATAAGGGTGTCTGCTTTTTCTATTTGGTTTGGGATATATTTCCAGCAAGTGGTTGGGATTGGTTCCGCATTTTATAGGTCCCTTCTTAGGTACCGTTTTGGTCTAAGCCAACACAAGAAGAAAATGGAGCAATAGCATAGTGTATGGATCCAATAACTTCAGAAGAATCGATAAATATCTTATGACTAGCGCTTTAAGTTTTCCAGACATCCATAGATTATCGGTTAGTTAGAGAGAGCCCGCGAGCGAAACAGATGTGCAAGGACTAATACGGGCTTATTATAGGCGTATGTTTTTGTTATTTAGTTTGGGATATATTTCAAGCAAATGGAAGGCGAATTATTAAGCCCTTCTTGAACCTATGGCGAACCTGAAAAGAATTAGGAACATTTCTCCAACCTGTCAGCAGGATGGTGTATAAATCCAATGGCTTCAGAAGAATCGATAAATATCTTATAACTAGCGCTCTAAGTTTCCTAGACAAAGCTGCATCCTTAGATAATCGGTTACTTAGAGAATGCCTCGTGAACGAAACCGACGTGCAAGGACTATCTCGGGCCTATTACAGTTGGAGTCCTAGATCTAAAAATAATTAGGATCATAGCACCTACCTGCCAACAGGATCTTGTTTAAATCCGAGCTGCACCCTTAGATAATAGGTTGTGTGGTGCGAGCCTCTAAAGGGATTTAGTGCTTGAAAGCTATTGGAAAAGGTACGATAAAACAAGACAATTCATTTAAATATCCACCAGTTTAGTTAATTCATCTTCCAAAGTTTTAATCAATTCTGCTGCCTTCATGATAGCAAAAATCTCTGCCTGAAAAAACTTCTCACTTTCCATTCAATTTGTAAGAGGTCTTTCTTAGATGCTCACAGAAGACTTCGGCTCTCGCGGTCTTTGTCATCTTTGATTCGCAAGTATATATCGGCGAAGCCATTCTTGTAGATTTATTTTAAGAGTGTAACGCTTGTGATAGTTTGTCTCTTGAGTCAATTTTTAAAAATTATTGAAATCAGGAGTGGAGACCATGTTCATGCTTAAAATCCTGTTTTAGAAATCAACTCAATTGTAAATATATATGTGTACTAAATGCAGCATTGCTGCAGCCTCAGTAAAGTATTATATAGATAAACTTAGAAAAGTGAGATTTACGCCAAGTAAGATATTCCGAGCTATTGTTAGCCGTAAGGTATTGAAATATTGTTAAATGAATTGGTGGAAAAAAATTGATAGATTGTTTTGGATGTACAGTTTGATCTTTGATCTATATTTGTATTTCAAACAAGAATGTTATGAAAAATTAGAAATGAAATTGGAAAAGTTTCGAGCAAGGCCCATTTATTAGGTCGTGTTAAGGGCGAATTGTGATTTCCACATCAATGAAATAAATTGTCTGCAATATTTTCCCGAGCAGGATCAGGTATGACAAGCGGCGTTCTGTTTACAAATCATAGATATATTCAATGAACTAGATATACTGGCCATTCCTACCTGTTATTTGACGAATAGCTTAAGACACTCAATGGCTGTCAAATTTCAGGCTGAGCATGGGTATGGTGGCCTTGTTACAGGGCTAATCAGATTACATACGATGAACTCGATTTTGTTATTGTTTTAGGCATATGGCGCAAAAATTTGTCATTACATTTCAGAGTGATGACAAATAGCTACTTCAGTATTATCAGGATCTATAAAGCAATGAATTGCAAAAAATTTTGAAACAAAGTACCTAAACTATTTTTAAAATAGGAACAATTTAAAGCAATTGATTTCGTCTTGTGTTAAAAACAATAACAATGGAACCATTCATTCAATAACTGATATATTCAGTTCTTTCTTTAAATATGGAAGTAAATATTATTCGTATTTCTCTCGCGCTTTTTTCTACTTGAAGGTCGCCGTCGCTATTACTCACAATCTTTATGCCAGTTTATTTACTCAACGCAAATGTGGGTAACTCTATCATAAATTTTTAATGTCGCCCGATAATCAATTGCGATAATGTCAACAGTTGGTGTTCCCTTCTATTTATACAACTGACAATTATCATTCAACTGCGACGACAGGTTATACGAACAGCTTAAGTACCTCTTTTGGGTGAAACGAAAAAAAATCACCTTTTCATGGGTCCCGTGAAATTTGAAAATGAGTCGATTTTTTTTTCAGAAAAAAAAAGAAATAAGTTTGAAGTAACGTCTATGAAAGCATGCCTTGACTTGAAAATATTATCATTGAATTATGTCATATCAGAGCGAAATATGTGAATAAGTTCTACTACTTGAGATTATAAAATGTGTGAGAATTTTGGATAGGCAATTTTATGATTTTTTTTTCAATACTCAGGTGACAGGCATCACACTTTTTTAATTAAGTGCAAAGAACGAGAGGTGTGTAGTTAAAATAGCTCCGTTGCTAATTTCCCTACAAAAATCGATTAAGCGATCACTTGAAAGTCGACTTACTTATCCCTATACATTCCCGAATTTAATAAGACTACGTGTGTTTGGTTATCCTAAAAATTGTTACTGAAAGTCGTCTGTTAACAGAGAAGTTCTGCAAAAGAGAGCGGTGCGAGTGAGACATTTTTACAGTTTTTTTTTTTTACTGAGAGTTTGCAAATTCTCGAATTTTTCATAGTTGTCTTGCAAAAGAGAACAATAGTACTACTGGACAATTTCTGCAGGAAAAGTAACCAGACAAAACTATTTTAATTGAATAATTTAACATACACTCAGTAAAAAAAGTCTGCGCATAACTTTTAATGTTGGAAAAAATCAATTTTTACACAAAATGGTCTTCAAAGATATCGATGGCGTTTCTAGATATGGCAACACTGTTTAAGTCGATTAATTTGCGAAAAAGAAGATCTTATCTGGCCACTCAGAAAAATCTGCATAAAAAGAATAAAGCTTTGATCTTCATATTTAGAATCGACAATGGATCAATGTGGCTACCTAAATATTTTACAACAAAATTTGATGCAAAGTGCCTTGAACCTTCGCCCAGGAGAAGATTTCTGGTTCCAACAATGTGAAGAACGTAAGCAGACAACCCAAAATTTGAAGAAGGGTTTCTTATACAATACTAAACAAAAGTTGTTCTAACCTCCAAAAGTTGTTCACCTAATCTTAAAACCATCGACCATTTATGTGATCTTAAAATCCACCAGCATACGATTTACTTTAAGGAGGACAAGCTCTATGACAATGATCTCGGGGTTGAGGGAGATCGTAAGGCTTTTGTTGGGAACATTCTTTCTAAGTTCGGGGACTCAAACATCTCCTCCGCTTGTTGATGAATCGACAGAGCATCCAGCCTAAATCGGTCAAAAATTTCGTACAGTATCTGTCAGATTAGAAAGCTCTCTGTTATGCCTGAATTTTTCGTGTTCGTTTTTAGCTTCCAATTGTGTCAAGGGTACTTACCAAGTGCGTGGGCGCGTGCAAGAGGGCATTTGCTGGTAACATTTTTCCCAAGTTCGGAGACTTAGACATCTCCTCCACTTATTGATGAATTAGCTGAGAATCCAGTATTGGATCGGTCAGACGTTTTGGATATTATCTGCGGAATTAGAAGGTTGATCGGAATGTCATACCTGAATATAACGAGTCATTTTTAGCTCCTGCTGGAACCAAAAGTACTTTCCGAGTACTTCCGAGCTTTAGTTTCCAGACCAAGAAATGTGAAGATGTGGTTGCATAAAAAATATTAAACATTAGCTACATTAACAGCCACAACATAACATACGATTACCTCTAATGGGGTACCAGTTCTACGACAATATTGTCTGGGTGAGGGGAGAGCGTATGTCATTTGTAGGTAACAATCATTCCAAGTTGGGAGACTTAGAAATCTCCTCTGCTTTTTGATGAATTGGCTGAGAATCTGGTCCCAGGTCAGTATCTACCGAATTAGAAAACCATGCCCGAATATATCGCGACAGTTTTAAATGCTGCAGGAGCTTTAGTATAAGGTTGCAGATTTGTGGTGCTACTCCAGTCGCCAGATAGGTTAAGGAGTGATCCTCGCTGATATCGGCGCATTAACCTTCTTCCAGTGCATGAAAAAATGCTGGAGAGGCAAATTTGGTGTCCTTTTACAGGTTGTTGGAAGTGAAGAGGATTTTGGTGTCTAGGCTTAAGGAGTGTTACTCTGAAAGTTCATCGCCGCATCAATTCGGTGTCACCGAGGGTAAAGGTACTGAGGACGTATGACATTGTACTGCGTCATTATATTTGCCAATTTCAAGGGCTTTTTAAAGTCCTTTATCCTGTTCACGAGGCTGTTAATCAGATTGGTTGCCAGGAGTTTAGTCTTTGGTCAAATCACTGTCGTGAGAGAAAGACTTGTGATGTGGGATCCAGTGCTTCGGTTTGGAAGCACGATTGCTCTTATACATCTAGAATGTCATGATGGATCATCTATTAAATTACTTTTGTGGTAGAAGAGCTTGTGCTATGGGATCTAGTGCTTCGGTCTAGAAGGATGCCATAGATTGCCCTCAGGTGGCCATATATTTCTAATGTCATGATGTATCTTCTGATGTGGCAGCTCGCGACATCCTTCAACGTTTGTGATTATACCGACCACCTACTTATTATTGTTGAAGGTGAGACTCGCCTTGAAGTGTAGAACAGGCTATGCGTATTGCACATGCATGGAGTGTCCGAGCGAACGTTGAGGTTGCTAATGACAAGATATCGTTGATTATGCTGAAATTCAGACTTGGAAATTGTAAAGCTCCGTTTATACGAGTTGGTGAAAGAGCTATAAGGTACGCAAGTACGACTAAATTCGTGAGTCGGATGAGTAGGTTATGCGTATCTTACAGAAATGGAATGACAGACATTGTGGATGACGGTGAAAGGCAGACTTGGAAATAGTCGTTCTCCGTTATACGAGTTAACGAAAGAGGCCTGCCGCACTTTGATCATCTCAAAGAGAAGTTAACCAGAACGGTGGAAAGATCAAGCAAGTTTACAGCACCGACAGGGGCTTGAGTAGCCTTCTGTGTGTGCTATATATGGTGGTCTGTGTAACCTAAGGTTGTCCAACGTGGTTGCTCTCAGAGGATGCTATCTATGGTGATCCTGAGTGATACAGACTCGGTGCTTCTGCGTTGGGCTGTAAGAAGCTCTCGTCGTGTCAGCGGGGTTTCTTGCCAGCGGGTTTGTGTGTTTGTATAACTGGGTTCACAGATGAACTGCTGAACCGCCGTTTACTTTGATCTGGAAGAGGGATATTCTGTATAAGCTTATGAGCGATTTGCAGCTAGCTGAGGTTGAAGACCGGCTCGGATGTTCGATGGTAAAAGGCACACCTTTGGATATGCGTTGACGATAGGTGGAGAAAATTTAAAATTATTCAATTGCCAGATATCGATGCGCTCAGTAGGCACCCAAGACCACTTGAATGAAGGGATAAGCAGCCCTGCAATGTTCTCCATTCATTATTAGAATAGATACAAATAATTTTGTGGCTGCGATTAGGTTAAGTAAGACTAGTTTTAGTAGTATTTAAGGAATATATTAAAAAAAAAAAAACAAATCGAGGCAGAAGGCCGCGTTCCTTTCTCGTCTTTTTACATTTGGTCCTTCGAGCTGGATATAGAATTGAATTGACAATCGAATCATAAGGCTGTGTTCGTTTCTGGCCTTTTTACATTTGATCTTTCGAGCTGGTTATGGAATTGAATTGACAACCGAAGAGTGAAGTTGTGAAGTTGTCCTTCGAGTTGGATATAGAATTGATTTGAAGAAGGAAAAGCTAGGTTGTGTTCCTTTTTCGTCTTTTTTACATCGGCAATTGGTGTTGGCAACCTTGTGGCACCAACGAGGTAGTTTTAAAAACAGATTGCGGGTAAATCGTTTTTTAATATGGAGGTGCATTATCAGCCGGTTGCCTGATCCATAGAAAGACAGGAGTTTCAGATAGGCTGTCATTAGGTTTAGTTAGATCGGGATGCAGTAGTACTTAAGGAACATATTTTTATCAAATATTCAAGAATAGGCTTGTGTTCCATTCTCAACTTTATACATTTGGTCCTTCGAGCTGGATATTGAATTGATAACCGAAGAACAATGTTGAGTTCTTTTCTCGCCTTTTTTATATTTGGTCCTTCGAGCCGTATATAGAATTGAATTGACAATCGAAGAGCTAGGTTTTCTCGCCTTTTTAAGGTTACAACCTACAGTGGAGTTGCATTATCAACCAGTTGCCAGATCCATGGAAAGCTCTGCCTGCCAAAAGAAGTGATCGTTTTATCGTGGCGTGATTTTTAAATTTTCGGTTACTAAAAGACTATCCTGAATCCCGGTGTCATCCATGATTAAAAAATCACAATTAACGGCAATATTCCAGTGTTGTCCTTAAAATTGAAACCAATCACGGACTCTTACCACCATTTAAAATTTCCGGACATGCATATCCCCCAATTCCATTTTTGTTCTGTTCCAAATAAATTCCAATACAAATCCACAACAAAAACCAAAATTCCCCACAATTGTGACTTCACTTTCGATTTGTTTTAATGGCCCATTTGGGTAACATTCGAATCGAAGAGCAGGACAACTACAAGCGTAGCGACAATTCTCCATGCCAAATCGGCGAGGGCGGCAATATCAATAAATAACAAAATGTAATAAACACTTTTTGTGTGCAAAACTACTGATAGTCGTCAGCTGGGCAGCTCCGCCCTGTATCATTCATACCGAAATCCCGATGATGCGCTATAAAACAGAATATAATTGACACTAACCAGGATGGGGAATTTTTATGGCCCCCATCCCCAGCTTCATCTCCATCCTCGATGGAAAGACGAAAACGAAGTACAAGAGAAACCGAAAAGCAAGCAAAGCTAACACATAAATTGTGTATAACGACAAATCCTGCGCTGCCGGCAAATTCAGGCAGTAAAAAGAGGAACTACAAAAAGCAATAGAGAATTTTTCATTGTTAAAGTTATGTTTTTTGGTTGGCGAACAGATAGAACAGAACAAATCATGGCAGGGATGTCAAAATAGACATCAGCTGCTTACTACCACCACCACCACGAAACAAATGGGAAAACCATGAAAAAGGAAAACTTCCAACAAACAAAACACATGGAAATGCCAAAAACACATCCAGGCCAAGAAAGAAGAAAAAGAAGACATAACCACAGAGAGACAGTGGCAGTGGCAACATCGATTCGAAACACATGATTTGGCACTTAAAATTCCAAAATGAGAGCTACGCAGCAAAATTTCCTTCTCTTAGATTTATGGCTGCTACTCGAAACCACCACTGTTTCCCTATGCAAAGAGGAAAAGCAAGGAACTTCACGCATTTCTCCAACCATCCACCCAAACTGGGCACGCACCGAACCCACTTCAGTTTCAAGCTAACCTGACACTTGAAATGATGTCTGGATGAATGATAAACGGCTTGGCAGGACTTTTTGCTGTCTCCTGTTTTGTATCAAACAACGACAGCGACAACCACACAATAATGGTACGCACAAACAACTTCGTTTCCTGGCCCGAAAGGGCGACAAGGGGGATGAATTAATAACAGGATAACAAGAGATCTAAGAATCGGAGGAGAGGAGAGCGCACAAGAAGAAAAGGTCTTTCAATTTGAATGCAAAAACACAAACAACAATATGACACCAACTTTTGCTCATCCCTGTTAGCTTCTCTGTCGGTCGGCGTGTCTTTCTCCCTGCCGGGTTAAATAACGAGAGCAGGATAAAGGCTTTGGAGGCTGAACGTATTTTTGGGATGAATAAATTATTCAAGAAATTGCCAGTCGAAAAGTAATCGAAAAGACAAAGGATAACAATTAGAAAACAGTAAAACAAACGAGTGAAGATATTTGTTGTGTTTTTTTTGGAAGGAGAGCTAACCATTTTGTGGAGGACAAAAATACGATGGAGTAGGAGTTTGTATTTTTTTTAATGTCCTGGCATGTTTCCTTGTTTTATTTGAGACAGGAAACGAACACATTTTGAAATGTGATATTTTTTTTGTGTGAAGAAGGAGGAGAAGCAGGATTGTAGAATAAAAATCATAAAATTATAGATTAGCATGGAGTTCGCTTCTAATAAAAGTGGAAATAACTTGAAATGCAAACAAGTTCTATTAGATATTTTTTTAAATACAGAAAGTGTTGACGGTGTCTTGGCGTTCTAATCCACAGTTCTTCACAGCTTATTTTATGCAGTACATACTCTCAGCTTCAATGCTCCTTAACTTCGAAACTAAAGGGAATAATGACGAAAAGGGACCGATGGAGTATAACGTTATTTGCACAAAAAATACAAATATGTCCTTCCCGCTCCTAGATATGAAGACTACAAAATAAGGATCAAAAATAATTGCCACAGCCAATTTTATGCAGTCACTTGAAGTACCGCTGTACTGCTATGCTACGTAGCTCTAACGGTATTTTATTTTCACATTTCCTTGTTATCCTCCCGTGATTGGTTCATACTAGAAGTTATTTTTATTTTGATACTCAAAACGATCGTACACACTGAATTATAAAATGAGTCCTTGCACGACAGTAGGGCAAAGGTAGCTGGTGATTATTATTTTTATTAATAGCCATTCTTAGCGAAAAATAGCTTCAATGGTAAATATTAATCCCCCACAGTCCAAAAAAATCATGGAGCGATTCTTGCATAAAAATCGGGTGCACGATAAGGGCAGAGCAGCGCCAAATAAAATTCTTTATGCGAATGCGGCAAATGAAGGCTAATCCTAGATTCTCGGCCTTAAAATTGCCTTGGCAAAACATGTTCGCCGGGCTCTGCGGTATCACTATTTTCATGGCCGAGTTGCCTGGAAAAGCCATTTATACGCCCCAAAAAAAACCGTTTACACTTTGCCAAAGAGCACCTTTAAAGGTTCTGACTTCGAGTACTCAGTCAGTAGATGAGTCCAAATTTAATATATTTAGATCGGGTAGCATGACCTACGTAGAGGGAAAACCTAATACGAAGCTTAATAAAGAAAATTTAAAATCGACTTTTAAGTGCGGCGATGGTAGCATTATTGTATGGACCTGTAGGTTGGCTTCTGGTAAATCTTACTGTTGTCGAAAGTACAATGGACAAGCAGGTGTATTGACAAATTCTTAAAGGCAATTTGTAGCAGTGCACGGAAGATTTGGGTATACGGTTCCATTTCCGATTTTATCAGGATAATGACCCAAAACATTAATCAGACTCAATTAAGCGTCTGGTGCACAAAATTGAATCCACAGCCACAATACAAAATATTTCCGTACCAGTGAGAGAGAAAGGCGAAAATGTCGGTTCGACAACGGTCCAACGTATTTTTTAGTAAACGACGCCATATTTTCCCCCGATCTTTTGGCATTTATCTTCAATGGAGTACGTATATCAATTCATCTTGCAAAGATATACGAGCCAACAACTAGTCGAAATTATTAAAAATGTGGCCTCAACTTTAAGGACGATGCTTCCAATTTAATTTTCTTCATAATTGTCCTCGCAGATCAACAATTGAGCGTGTAGTGAAAAAATCGGTTTTACAGGCACAGTATAAAATGTTCTCGCACCAGTAAAAAAGAAGTGGCCTTAGGGTCCAGAGCATTGCTGCAGCTGAGTTTTCAGTTCGAATAAAATTCTTGACCTATCGAATCTGGTGTAGTCAATGCGGTATAAAAAGCTAAAGGGTAATCGTTTAGCAACGCTACAAAAGTAAATCGATAGTGACAGCAAATGACGCCAACAGCGAGTCGAAATTATTACAATGTACTACAAGAATTCTGAGTCAATGTCCTCAACTAAACTTAATTTTTTTCTGGTAATAATTGTACCGGCAGATCGACAATTGAGCATCTAGTGGAAAAATTTGAATCAACAGTCTGTAGTTTTGAGAATATTGCCGTTGAAGAAAGACAAAATGTGTTCTCAAGTGTTGAGCGACGCTGTAACGTCGTTCTGCCGAATTTTACGAACAGATCCTAGCTAAAATCCCTATAAAATCAAATTGACGCAAGAACTGAAGCCACTTAATCACGAATGATGAATTTCATAAGAATATCTAACTCTTCACTAATCGACGATTACATGTTGCGATTCAATATTGGCTGACTAACGAGCTGCCAACTCACTCGTATTTATAGCCCATCGTCTGTACTCCATGTACAGTTTCGAGAATATTAATCCAGTATGTTCATTAAAGTTCTGACGAAATGTCAACCATATCCATTGGTCAAATGACGAAGACACATACACAAACAAATGTATGAGTGTAAACAACAAAGGGAACATCAATTATAAATACGAGTGAGTGGGAGTCAACGATTATTGTTGCACAATGAGAACTATTAAGCTAAGACTAATACAGAAAGCAGGATGGGAAAGAAAATACAACAATAAAATAAAGAAAATAATCCTGAACAATAACTGATTGACTTTAGAGAATTTTATATGGGAGCCGATGTTTAAATATATTTAAATAAGTAGCTACTTAATAAAAATGTACCTTACAATTCAAATTAAAGAAAAATAAATCTACCAATTACCTTCGTAACAATATGCTGTTATTCTAAATGCTTTCTAAATTTACTCAATTAACCCATTTGAGATTTGTGTTGGAATGATATTTGGTGGTCTTAGTAGGCCTTATGTTTTGTTTAGCCTCATATAACTGTGACACCTGATATTCGGATTTTTTAAAATTATAGCGGCAAATTCCTCCTAATTGGTGGAGGGTACTAAAAATTCGGCCCGGTCGAACTTGACAGCTTTTTTCTATACTTTTAATACCCTTCACCATAATATGGAGGTTATATATTTGAATATCGTGATGACTTATAACAAAAACTGCATATAAAGGTGCAAAATTGGCCCCAATATTCGGTATTTTTATGATTATAGTATTATTTTTCAGCGGAACATATGTGAAAATTTCCAAATTCCATCCAAATTGTTAAATTTTCAAAATTCGGCCTTTTTACTTGTTTTTGCGAAATTGCCTTTTTGGGAAACCAACATATATTGGCGCAATATAAATGCTATTTCGAGATTATGGAATAAAACAAAGATTTCCGCTCTCACTCTATCTCTATTCGCCCTCTCTCTCTCACTTCCATTCCCCTGTTTAGCAAATAAACAAAAGGATATCACCATAGACAAATAAAGGTATAGACTAAAAAGTTTTAAAATTGTCCCTTCCGGCAGATGTCACTATTGTTGATCTTGGGCCAGTCATGTCACTCAGGACTAGTGAAGTCACTCGACTTCGAAACCAATTTATTCATTTTTCTACTATTTAAGTTCTATATTTTTATATTTCACGACATATTTGGATAATGTAAAAATAAACAACGTCGATGTTTCGTTTTTAATTGATAAATAATAAAGAATCATACAAATATTTAATATTTTGTTTTTTGATAGAATTGAGTGAGTCTACTGAACCTCTCTCACAGCATGAACGACATCTATTAAAGCCTTTTTTTCAGAGATAACAGATGAGACAACTTTTTAGTCTATACCTAATTTGTCTATGATATCACGCAAAGCAATATTCTCTCACTCAAATTAAAGTTTCTCTTCATAAATTGATATTTTATTTATGAATGATGTCGATATATGTAGATGTGTGAGTTGCCTCAATGTGTCCTTGTCAATTGTTGAGGCCTAGAGCCAGTAGTTTTTGTATTGCTTCAAGTCACTCAACTACCCCCTTGGTCTGCCAACTCCCCCCAACTCCTGTGACGTTTACTATTTTTTTCCATTAACTTAGGCACGTGTTAGTCATTAGTTTGCCATTCATATCTAGAGACAGAGATCAGTAAGAACTTGAAAGGGCTACCAGGAAGGGGAGGGCTGATGCGGGGAGTAAAAGCTAAACTAATAACTAGTATTCATGGCAATTGTCAATCAACCCACTCTCTCCTCTCCCGTCCATTCAAGGGTGTCAATAACTAATGAGATTTTTTTTTTCATGAGGGATTAGTTGAAGTCATGGCTAAGAATGATAATATCGGATGAAAATCCTATTGGCTATCATTAATAGGCAGTGGGGATTGATGGCATCAAAAGATGATTTGATTTTATGATTTTTGGTGTTGGAAAATATTTATGATCTTTTGCCATGATATAGAAAATACGGGTTGGGATAAAAAACTGCGTGTCCAAGGCCTTAATACACCCTCCAGAATATTTTCGCTATAATATTCGGCATTTATTCTGATGCCACTGTCGATTAATACGTGCGGAGAGCGACCATCGGATGTTATGGCGGCCCACACCATCACCATGGCCGGCGCTTGAGTTCTGGTGGCCAACCGAAGTTGCTAATTTTCAGCTGACCTCTTTGCAAAGCAAACACGATAATTTTGTTTGTTTACAAACTTCAGGACAACGAATGTTTTCTTATCGGAGAAAACCCATTTCGGCACTTCACCACTTTCCGTAAAGCGAAGCAACTCTTTAGCTCTTTTGTAAGTTATTGCCCTTTTTGGGATTTCAATGGCTTAACCTTGAGCTCATTTTTCAATATTTGCCGAATGGAATTTTGTGATATGTCCAGCTACGAGCTATTTTACGGCCACTGCTACGCGGGTTTCGATCAAGTCCCTTCTCTACGTTTCAAAACATTTCTGCTCATGTTGCTGTCTTCTTAACAAGCGATGGTAAGAGACACAAAAGAATTATTCACACTTAAATGCTCGAGTGCCTAACGATAGCCACTTGTAGTTTTCCAGACAAATATAAAGGAATCACACTATCACGCTTGAATTCCATCACGAATAATTTTTTTTGTGGATAAGTCTCACCAAAATGCTTTTGTGCGCTTGTAAACAATATAATGAGCTGTCACTGGAATAATTTTAACAGCTGTCGGACGAGTGGCTTAGAAATGACAGCAGTCTGAAGTTGGTTTCAGTTTTTTCATCTCAACCTTTATGTAGACTTTCCCTTAGATTTATCAGCTCGGGAAAAATTATAGTTGCTCGACTTGCTTAATATTACTATTGAATTTTCGAAAATGCAATGCAGTCCTTTAAAATCTAATCAAGTCGGCATTGACTCCAAATTCAGTCATTACCAAGTAACAATTATGTCGTTTAGGGTTCATTAAAGAAAGGTCCTACAATTGAGTGAAACGGACGATAACTTCTCAGAATTTCAGTGAAATTTGGTCAAAAATCTCTTAGGAAATTCCAGGCTAAGCCCCTATTCATATGAATAACTTTCTACAATTACTCACAGTGTGGTTGGATACAGGGACATACGCAGAAGTCCCCTTCGAAATAGTTTTGTGGGAGGAGAGGTCCCAACTGGTAAGAAAAGTAAATTTTCATTGCAAAAAGTAAAACAAAATGTCTGTGCACCCCCTTGCTTACGTCCCTGATTTAATTAAACTTAACGACAATGAGCTCTCATTTCCCACTCTACGTTCCCTTAATATCCGCAAACTATGTCTAGACTTCGAATATATATTTGCAAACATTTGGATTTTTGTTATCAAATATTTCTTGGCTTCTTTTCCCCCATTTCTGCCTTCCCCATTTGTTTTACGAAAAGTGGATAAGAGCCCTTGAACTAGTTTTTTCTTCTTCTTTACGATTACAAAGTCTAATCATGTTGAAATTGTGTTGTTCTATAAAATGAAATTGGTTTGGATTTGCAATAGACATACGCATACCGATATCGAAACGGAAACTAACAATAGCAACAAAAATAATAGCACAGTAAGCTCGCAAAATAATTTAATTGTATCCATGTTTTCTATTTGTTTTTGCCTTACAAAGTGGTGGCGGGCCATTCCACATGACGCCATTGGGAGTAGAGGAAAGTATATTTGTATTGCCACAAAAATTTGTGGCTTATCGAGCTTTTGATTTTAGAACTATTTTTATACCCTCAGCCATATGGCTACAGAGGGTATATATCATTTGATACGGCCAAAACGTGCCTAGTCGAAATAACGGTTTTAGACCCTAGGTCTCTTTGGACCAAATCCGTTTCAGAACATTTGGAGTCGATCTACCGATGCCCGTCCGTCCGTCCGTCCGTCCGTCCGTCCGTCTGTCTGTCTGGCTGGCTGGTGCGCACGATAACTCTCGAAGGGAGTATCCGATTTGATCCAAACTTGGTACATCGTAATATTTTTGTCAAACTTAGATCGAGTTCGGAGATGGGCAATATCGGTCCACTCCTTCTGGTACCTCCCACACAAAATGTCAAAATTTTCAAAGAAAATAATTTGTTGCACAGAAAGAGAAAGGATAATCCGATTTTGCTCCAACTTTGCATATACCAATATTTGCGTCCGTGCTAGGTTAGGTGTGAAAATGGACAATATCGTTTTGGAAGCTTTGGGGTAGCATCTAAGCATGTCCATCCGTAAGTAAATCTGGCTGAATTGTGTAGCCGATACCCCTCAATTAGCACAAGTTTTACACACAATTCTTCCCTACTGGATTCTCTTTAAACGAAATACAAAAGTTATTAGAGGCGACGCCGCAAAAAGTTGCTTAAAGAGCCAACTGCCCTGCACAAATACAATGTAGACCAAGGGTTTTAGTTCGCCCGTTACTTCAAAAACTCATCGAGAATATATAAATAGGTCTGATGGGCCTTCTTGAGCTCTTCAAGAAATTAGATTATAAATATCAGATTAAGTCATCATTCAATTAGAAATATTTGTCTAAGCCCGACTTTGAAGAACTTCTTCGGCTTTTTCTCGATAAAGAAACGATCAAATGAAAGCTATTTATTTTCGACAAACCGAAAAGCCGTTTGACTTTTAATCTCGACCAAATATTGAAAACACCAAGGCTTTGTTGAGTATACGAGGCAGCTGCCTTTTTCTCTCACAAGAGTCGGGAAAGTGTATCCCCTCGTGATCAGCAAAAGAACACTTCTTCAATTTCCTACAGACCCTGATAAGATTGTCTTTCAAACTTACAGGGGATGATGAAAATGTCATTCATCCTTACCTTATTCAGAGAGTTGACACCAATTAAAGCAAAATTAAATATGAGTGCAGCTCTGTAATTAGTGTCAGGGGTGTATCGGTGCTAGTTGTGAGCTTCGTAGTCCATGTCAGAGTCTCTTGTAGGTTTCGCGATATATGACTGGTGGATTGGGTTCATATTGGGTGTTTGGGTGAGATTAGAACTAAGGTCAGCAACACCATAAGGAAGAGTTAGTCCAAAAATCGTACACTGGATGTATGTCACAGTGGTCTTCCTGTTCTGATATATGGGTGCCTTGTCTGTTGTCATGCGATTAAATCCAGGACACTCATGTCCATATGCTGACACTACGGGAAGCTATCGGATGGAGCTCTTAACCCTTTGATAATGCACAAATTCTAGACATGCCAATCTCAAGGGGAAAACAAGCTCCCTTCTATCACTTAGTAGGTCTAAGTCTAACAGTGTTCCTGACTACTGTAGACTATGTGAAGATAAAGAAGAGGTAGAGACGATTGAGTATCTACTTCGCTGATATTCCATGTTAACCAACAAGAGACACACTCATTATCAAGTTTGGCAATGGCATACCCCTGCTAACTATACTTCTCTTTATACATTTTCTCATCCCCTTCTCGTTTCTATATCCTATCCCCAACAACTTTTCTTTCTTCCTTGATGAACACATTGAGCCCGAGGTCTCCGAGTGAAGTAGTTGCTAAATCCTTGTAGCTGCGTATCCCAAATACAAAACCAGCCAAAAACCATACCTTCAGTGTGGGAGATCCCCAGATCATCAGCAGCTGCTGCTTTGCAATGATTGAAATTAATATGCATCCCACTAAAAAACCTTGTCACTTCCGTTCATACAGAATGTGGAAGCGATGCCATCCCAACCCAAGGTAAAGCTCCACTCAACTTTCCTTTAAATAATCTGCACTACTTTTGTCGACGAAGAACTTCGTAACAATCCGCTGCCATCAGAGAATGTCTTGACAGGTTGCCATATTTTTGTTTTATGGTCACGATTTTGTTTCTGCTACCTCAGCCGTGTTTGGAAGCAGATTCCATACTATATCTATCATCCTACAGGGGATTTCAGTAGTGGGCACCGCTGCTAGTTTGTATCATTCAAAGTAAAATGGTACCCACATTCAACTGCTATATCACCACCTACGGTATCGACAGGAACCATTTGTTTAGAAGATAATGATTCCGACTCTATTCTGTAGGAACGCCGTACCGAAGCCTAATCTACTTCCCAAACTTATCACTTTTGATGACATTTCTCAGATGATCTACTATCTACAACCTACGATCATCGCTATTCCTTTCTTCAGGGTAGCTTTTTTAAAGGCGTCTAGCTGAGAAGCAGAAGTCTACAAATCAACCCAAATATAGTTCTAAAGATTTCAAGTTTCTTCAGGTCTTTCGTTCTCTGTTCTCCATAAATTTGAGTTTTTTTTTTTTAAAGAAATTCTTCCATTTTCTCATCAAAATTGCCGGTATTCTTAAAAATTGCCAGTATTGTTTGGTATATTGTTTGATTATCTGCACATTGAAGGATGCAGGAAACCTTAACATGCAGCAAACAGCGATTTGGTTTCTATATATTGGGTATATTGGCATTTCTCCTCTTCATATTCGACTTCTTCATTTCTTGTGTTTAAATGCAACCTGTGCAGCTACAGCGGAATTTAGAGAGCATTTAGATGCAGCTATAAATAGAGGGGAGTAGATTAAAACATTGATTTTATTGATCGATAGCCATATTGCAGTTATGAGTAATGCGGGAATTTACTGCAAATAAAAAATTTGGAAATCAACTACTTTCCTCTCAGGTATTTTAGGAACGTCCTCGCTTGTAATATTACATCAATAAATATTTATTTAATTTTTTTTAGATTTATTGAAATTAAGACAATAACTCTTAAACTCAAAAACCAACATATTCAGAAACTGAGTATTGTTTTCACTTCTTCATAGGAAGTGATTGCTATTTAGTTCAGAATATCATACTTGTAGAAAGCTTGCGAAGAGAATGTTCTCTGCCAGTAATTTCCCTACTTATTTTCCCATGTCTGAATAAGCAACTTGTAATTTTCCCATTCTACCAATCTAACCGTTTTGCAGTCATTCATCTTTATAATTATAAATGTATATAAATTAGTTTTTTTCTTCTCCTTCTTTTTTTACTACCACATGAAAAGAGGCGGAGGGGGGGCTTCATTGGAAATCTAAAAACAACAAATCAATAGAGGAAAAACATCAATAAAAAAAATCGAAATCCACATACAATCACAGAACCCAAAAACAACAGTCATCACTTAAATGGAAAACTTTACTCGTTTACTCCCGCACACGAGACAAAAGGCTACTACTACCAGTTAGAATGGTAATAAAAAGGGAACAGAAGAGGGAAGAGGGAGCTATACTTTCATAGGTTGTGGAAAAACCACAGTCACTCACTCAACAATAACTGTGAAGAGCGGTGGGTAAAAGTGGGGGGGGGAGTAACCAACTTATTTTCCATTCTCTTAGTAGTTCTTCTCTCTCCTCGCTGTAGTATTTTTTTTCTGCAGTAGTATGTGCGTGAGTTTTTTAGTTTCTTTTTTTTGTTGCATGGAAAGTTTGTTGGAGCAAAAGAGAATAATATGAACAATAGATTCTATACTAACACACACATTGTGAAAGCTCACAAATACAGGGGCGCTCATACACACACACGCACACAGAGAATGAGAATAAACCAAATCAATTTAATTTGGAGCAAGGATAACAAATACATGGCCTGTGGAATATACATACATACATACATACATATGTATGAAGCTGTCGGCCGATTCACATAGGCCATGGGGAGTACTACATGCAGACATGCATATAAACAGCTTGAGATTTTTTGCGGGGTACTTTTTTCAAATTCTCCCCCCTCTATGATCTGTTAACAGTATTTTCACAATCCTTAAGGATGTTTGTTTTTTTTTTTCAGACTATCATTTATTTGTTACCCATCGATGATATGAACTCACATTGACCTTCCAGTAATTGTAGTTTTGGCGACACAATAAAAAGTTTTCATTTTGTGTGATTGTCACCTGGCATAGAATGTAAAAATACTAGTCATTTACGGCTATGTATTGTGTGTGTGAGAACGTTAGCATTGTCTGTGATTAGAAATTGTCCTGATTTTGTTGTGTTTTTTTTTTATGAAGGGGAGGTGGAGGAAAGAAAAAAGCCGATATTTTCAAGGACCTGCGTAAATTAAAACTTTGCAAAAATATGATGACTTTTTTTAAATCACCCACCATAGTATGGAGGGTGAATGTAGTCATTCCGTTTGTCATACCTCGAAATATAAATTTTAGACCTCACAAAGTATATATTTTCTTGATCAGTATAAAATTGTATGCGGATTTAGTGATTTTCGTCCGTCCTTCTATGGAAATCACTCTAGGTTTCGAACGAAATGAGGTAGGTTGATAAAATTTTACTACGATGTGTGTAAGGTCTACAGGACTTTTGGTATTGAAAATGGGCTATATAGGTCCACGTTTTGGTATAGCCCCCATATAAATGTACCGACAGACAGAAGGTTTTTTTGGGTGTTTCAGTCACAATTTTAATCCGAATTTGCTGTAAATTGAGAGCATGTGTTCCCATTATGTCAGGAACATCATAGCATGGAACTGTCAATATAGGTCCAATTTTTAATATAGTCTCTATATAATTGTATCTCTCTTTCTTGGGGTTTTTAATGATTTTAACGACATTATTCACCGGAATTGTATGAAATTTCGTATTTGAAATTCCAACGGGCACCACACTCTGTGACCGAAAATTGCTTAGGCAGGTTCAAGTCTTCGTATAGACACCATGTAGGGGTACATCCTAATATTCGGTATTTTGATGATTTATGTCACATTATTCACCGGAATTGTATCAAATTTGGTATTTCATGTTCCCA
Organism: Musca domestica; assembly: GCF_030504385.1. NCBI lineage: Eukaryota > Metazoa > Arthropoda > Insecta > Diptera > Muscidae > Musca > Musca domestica. The sequence continues at coordinate 280,488 of NW_026712393.1, read as the reverse complement.
ATAGGTACTACAGCCTATGACAGAAAATTGAATATGTAGCTCCAGGTTGTGGTATAGATCCCATATAATGGTACCTCCGATTAATCGGCATTTTTATGATTTTAGCGACATTATTCACCGGCATTGTTTCAAATTTCTTTTTTCAAGTTACTAATGGGTAGTACCATCTGTGACAGAAAATTGTCTAGGCAGGTCCAGGTTTTCGTATAACCCCCATATTACTGTACCTCCCTTTATTCGGTATCCTGATGATTTAGACGACGTTGTATGACGGAATTTCATTAAATTTTGTATTTCAAGTTCCTAATGAATACTACAGTCCATAAGAGAAAATTGCCAGTGCAGGTTCCGTCTTCGTATAGTCCCCAAAGAACGGTACCTCAATATATTCGGTATTTTGATGATTTGTGTCACACTTTTCATCGGAATTGTTTCAAATTTCGTATTTGCAGTTTATAAAGCCTATGACAGAAAATTACCTACGCAGGTCCAGGTCTTCATGTAGCCCCTACATACCGGTACTTCCAGATATTCGGTATCCTGATAATTCGCATCACATTTTTCACCGCAATTTTTTCAAATTTCGTATTTGAAGTTCTTAATGGGTAATACAGCCTATGACAGAAAACTGCATATGCAAGTCCGCGTCTTCGTATAGCCCCCATGTAACGGTACCTCCTGATATTCGGTATTTTGATGATTTTAGCGATCTTATTCACCGGAATTGTTTAAAATTTTCGTATGTGAATTTAGAAACCGGTACTACAGCCTATGACAACGTATAGCCCAAATATAAGGGGTTTCATTTGAGGGGAATTTCTCTACGAATATTTTTTTATACCCTCAGCCATATGGCTCAAGAGGGTATTATCCCTCTTATTATCATATGATACGGCCAAAACGTGCCTCATCGAAATAGCGGTTTAGACCCTAGGTCTCTTGGGACCAAATCAATTTTTGGCCATTTGGAGTCGATCTAGCGATGTCCATCCGTCTGGCTAGCGCAGGGGGAGTATCCGATTTGATCCAAACTTGGAACATCGGAATATTATTGTCACATTTAGATCGAGTTCGGAGATTGGTAACATCGGCCAACTCCTTCTGGTACCTCCATCACAAAATGTCAACATTTTCAAAGAAAATAATTTACTGAACATAAGCAGAAAGGGTAATCAGATCATTTTCCAACTTCACAATTCCTAATATTTACATCAATGCAAGGTCAGGTGCGAACATGGACAATATCGGTCCATTTCATCAAGTACTTTCCCCACAAAGTGCCATAATTTTGAATAATTATAACTCTTAAAGAACTATATTTTTGTTAACCCATTGTTTGGTGTGAAGTTGGAATATATCGGTCCATTTCTTATGGTGTCTTCGACACAAAGACACCAAATTTGGAATACTCATTCCATTGGGTACCTCCACAACAAAGCGTCAGCAATTTGAATAATCAATACGATCATAAAATCCGAAATGAGCATCCGGTTCTCTTCATATTTCACGCATCGCATTTTTTCTACTAACACAAGACCTTTTGTGTAGGAGGGATATATATTCTGGTGCCTACCCTGTAAAGGGTCAAAATTTTGAGTGGCCTTGAAGTGGCCAAGTCTCCATTCAGACTTGGTACATATCAATATTTCTATCAACACAAATCTATTAAAGACGGTAGGTATCAAACCATTTCTGGTACCTCTCCAACATAGGGTTTAAGATTTTGAAGAACAAAACGCTCCAAGAATGCGAAATAAGCACACAACTCTTTTCTAACACAAGATCTATTGTGAAGATGATATTTATCTGCGAACCCCTTCTGGTACTTCATAGAACTTGAAATTCGCTAAATTCGATTATTTTTAAGACTCAATATTTCTATCATCTCAATTCATCTCAATATTTTTATCAACAGGGTTGAAGATGAATAATTATGTCTCCCTATAAAATTCAATATAAGCCTCCATTTATCTTTAAGTTTCACATATCCCAATATGTATTTTTACTAACGCAAGTTCTGGTGTAAAAATTATAGATATCGGCCTACCCCTTCAGAAGGTGAAGCTCGATATAATTCTAATCGGACATATTATAATTTCGTTCCAAAATCCACCTACAATAGTAGGTCTCTTCCGAATTCTGTTCGAATTCTATTAATTCGGTTTGCTGGGTTTGAGGTATAGCATACAATCACCCACTCGGCCGTCTCTTCTCTCTCTCACATACACATCCATTTTACAACTACGATGAAAGTTTTCTCTCCATTCTATTGTGTGCCACACTGATCCCAGTTCAATTTCAACAATTTTTATGTCAGGGTCATCAATGGTTGATACATTTCAAATGACGATTTTTTTCTGTTACAATTTTAAATGAAAACAGAAAAAAGCGATTAAATCGGGTCAAATTCAGTCGCCTGGTTTAAAAGTGATAGGCATTTTAGATAGTGTCAAATAAAAGATTAGAAAAAGAAAATTAAAATATCCCATAAAAACTACCGTTTTTGTAATAAGACCTGCAATTAATAGCTCGTCTTTTTTTTTTTTTTTTTTTTTGTTATTACTATTGGATTAGTACTTTTGCAAATAGCCTTTAGTTTACTTTAAAGCGGAATCATTTACAAAGTAGACGTTTTGTTGGGTATTTTCTTGTTATTTGAACAAGTGCCGCCTTTAGGCCGCCGCACGGCTACACCATAATTTTCCTCAACTCCAAAATAAATATTCATTAATCATATTGTTTACCTTTGGTTAAGTGTTCTCCGTTTTGTTTTGTATGTATTTTTGTATTTATTACCGTGCTGTTATAAAACTGGAACCTCCCAACGTTGGGATGGACAACAACAACATCATTACAAGATAACATAATTTTGTTAACTGATTGTTAGAGATATGCGCTTGACGCTTTGATATGATTTGTTTTAGATAATCCCTTAAGTGGAAATTGGATTGGATTGAACCATTGCACGATAAGGGAGGTTAAAAGAAGTTGTTGAGAATTTTTGGGTTATGTTTATAAACAAAGTAGGGGATTACTTGGGCAGATATATTCTACATCTGGCTGTGATTCGTTAAGAGATAGGAGGGAAGAGTTCCAAATGAACTTCTAGGAAGTTTAGCTTGCTGCATAGCATGTATGGAGAACTGTGAAGAAGACCTTAGGAGACCACAAATCTAGGTGCGGAGATATATACGAATATTTCGAAACCCAAAATGTAATGCCTACTGATGAGTAGAAAAAAATTATTGATCTGTTCCAGAACCTGCAAAGATCTACTAGTTCTGCATTTTTTATTCGATTCCATAAAGGGACTATCGGTTATCGTAGCAAAAACTTTAACATTCTTGCAGTTCTGGAACAGACCATATAAAAAACAAATTTAAAAATTTCCCAGAAGATGGAAATGGGTAAAGAGAAGCCCTTCCATATACTGCGACTTTAAAGCAAGCTGATGAAACAATTTTCACTGAAATGCCCTACCACCGATATAAGGATGCTGTAGAGTTTCTATATATCCAACAAAATCATAGCCAATACGATGTTCTTAACAGGGTTCTGTTATTTTATATCAACAATATAGAATTTGGATGAAGGTTTTGATGGGTACTACAGCCTACGACACAAAAATTGCACAGTCAGGTTCCCATATAACAGTACCTACCTATATTCGGCATTTTGGTGTTTTTAGCGACATTTTAAACTGGAATTGTATCATTCGAAGCTCGTAATGGGTCCTACAGCCTCTGACAGAAAATTACATATGCAGGTTCAGGTCATGGTATAGCTCCCATATAACAGTGCTTAGCTATATTCGGCATTTTAGTGTTTTTAGCGTCATTTTAAACCGGAATTGTATCAAATTTGCATATGCAGGTACAGGTCTTTGTATAGCTCCCATTTAACTGTACCACCCCTCTCCTACATTCTGTATTTTGATGATTTTAGCAACATCATTTAACTTATTCTTCGTAAAGTCCCCAAAAACGGTTCTTACCTATATTCGGTATTTGGAGGATTTTAGCGACATTTTTACCGAAATAGTTTTAAATTTCGTATTTGAAGTTCTTAATGGATACTACAGCCCATAACACATAAATTGCATATGCAGGTCCAGGTCTTCGTATAGCCCCAATAAAACGGCACCTATCTATATTCGGTATTTGGAGGATTTCAGCGACATTTTTACCGAAATAATTTTAAATTTCGTATTTGAAGCTCGTAATGTGTCCTACAGCCTCTGACAGAAAATTGCATATGCAGGTCCAGGTCTTCGCCCCAATATAACGGCACCTACCTATATTCGGTATTTGGATGATTTTAGCGCCATTCTAGACTGGAATTGTATCAAATTTCGTATTTGAAGTTCCTAATGGGTATTGCAGCCTGTGACAGTAAATTGCATATGCAGGCCCAGGTTTTTGTTTAGCCTCCATATACATCCCTACATTCGGTATTTTGATGATTTCAGCGACATTATTCATCGCATTTGTTTTAAATTTCATATTTGACACAAAAATTGGATAGGCAGGTGCGGGTCTTCGTAAAGCCCACATATAAAGGTACCTCCCTATATCCCGTATTTTGGTTATTTAAGCGACATTTTTCACCGGAATTATTTCATATTTCATATTTGAAGTTCTTAAAGGTTACTACAGCCTATCGCTGAAAATTGCATATGCAGGTCAAATCATTGTTTTAACAGGTTTATGAAACAAAGTTATTCGTGATGGAATTCAAGCGTGATAGTGTGATTTCTTTATATTTGGCTGGAGAACCATAAATGGCTATCGCTAGATCACTCCAGCATTTAAATGTGAATAAATATTTTGTGTCTCGTACCATAGCTCGTTACCGTGATACTGGTAGCGTAGCCCGACGTCAAGAAAGTGGACGGAAGAAAACAGCAACATAAGCAGAAATAATTCGAAAAGTAAAGAAGCAACTTGATCGAAACCCGCGTCGCAATGGCCGAAAAATGGCTCGTCAGCTGAACATATCGCAATTTTCCATTCGGCAAATATTGAAACATGAGCTCGGGGTATAGCCATTGAAATTCCAAAATGTACAAGAACTTACACCGCAACAAAAAGAAAATATACTCAAAAGAGCTAAAGAGTTGCTTGGCTTGACCGAAAGTGGTGAGCTACCGAATTTGGTTTTTTCCGATGAGAAACATTCGTTGTCCAGCAGTTTGTAAAGAAACAAAATGTTCGTGTCTACTTGCGAAAGAGGTCAGCTGAAAATGCACACCTTCGGTTGGCCACCAGATCTCAAGCGCCGGTCATGTTAATGGTGTGGGCCGCCATTACAGCCGATGGTCGTCTCCGCTCGTATTAATTCACAGTGGCATTGGAATAAATGCCGAATATTATCGTGAAAATATTCTGAAGGGTGTATTTAAGTCTTGGGCACACAAATATAATGCTGTAAGTTCGGCCGGGCATACCCTCCACCATTTGGTACAATTGGTGGCAATTTTCAAAAAAGTGAAATCCGTTAAAAATTCTTTTAAAATTTTAAAAGTACCGAATGTAGCCGTATATTACGGTCTATACGACGATTTAAATCTGAAACTTGAAAAAATCTGATTAAAATGTAGCTTAAATCATCAAAATACCGAATATTGGGTGGTACTATAGGGGTTATAAAACGTGGACCTGCACAAACAATTTTCTGTCATAGGTTGTAGTATTCATTACGAATTTCAAATACTAAATTTGAAATAGTTCCGGTAAATAATGTTTCTAAAATCATCAAAATACCCAATATCGGGAGGTACTGTTATATGGGGGCTATTCGAAGACGCGGACCTACATGAGCCATTTTTAATACCAGAAGTCCTGCAGACATAATGAGTAAAATTTTATCATCCTACTTTATTTCGTTCGGAACGTAGAGCGATTTCCACAGATGGACGGACATCGCTAAATCGACATAGAATTTTATGCTGATCCAGAATAATTATACTTTGTGGGGTCTAAAATGTATATTTCGAGGTGTTACAAAAGAAATGACAAACTTATATGGAGGGTCCATACTATGGTGAGGGTATAAAAATGTAAAAACTATGGCATTTGATCATCTCACCCTGTAGATTAAAATATTCCATAAAATTAGTTAGAAATGCTATTTCGAAAAAATCGCAACTTCTGTTTGGCACCACATGGAAGCCCTGCAACATATAGCTGTTGTACGTATTTATTATTCGATTGTGTTGCAATATCCAATGAACTGGTTTGTCTTTTTGGCTACAATTTTCAATCACGCTCTCTGCAAACTTAACACTTTGGGATCTTCTCCGTCCGTCCTTCCTTCCTTCTTCGTCATGCCACAGTGGCTGGCAGCAGAAGTTCCACTTGACAATATGAATAATTAAAATAATAAAGTATGGCTTCCTTGAGAGGCAGTGAAATTCACGGCGCCTTTCACAAATGGCAAAGAGAGTGGAAAAACAGGGGAGATATGGATGAAGAGAGAAAGGCTGCGAGAATGGAGATATAAAAATAAATGAAAGGGAAATTAAAATGTGTAACCTTGTCCGATTAACGACAGGCAGACAGGTAGACAGACAGTCCACACACAACACACAAAAATCGCCACAACAAAAGATTTCCTCAAATTGAAAATCTGGCTAGGGTCAGAAACAGTGAATGAATGACCCTGTTCGGAAAAAAGGTATTAATGAAAAAACGGTGATGTTAAATGAAAATGAAACCAAAACCTGAAAAAATGAACAATGCTATTGAACTTGAGTCCATGACAAGGTATCCATCCATCCATCTATCTGATGGATGCATAATTCTGGCTATTTACCCACATTGAATCTCTGTATGTGTGTGTGTGTGCTCAAAACATAAACAATAGATTTGTTCCAAGACATTGCTTAGCACCAAAAGAAATCCTCACCGATAATGACATTTAATGTTTTTGCTTCTTCTTCGTCTCCTTTGTTATGGCCAAGACCGACCGCCAAGTTAACAGACAAACAAATGAAGGCGAGGTATAACAACAAAAGGTAATGAAAAAAGGTTCACTTAAATGGAAAGTGTTTTCCGAAAAAAAGGCCCAGCCAATGAAGATTCTTTTTTATGGTCTCATCTGTAAGGCCAGCAGCAGAATGAATTGAAAACACAATACGTATATGGTTGTTGTTGTTTTTCTCTTCTTCTGTTCTGTTGGAATGCCGTGTAAAATAGGCAATGACGATGACAACAATTTACACACACTTAGCATTCTAATCACATACTCATGGAAAATACTAATGATCCGAAGGAGGGAGGGTGCAGAGGTGGATGTTAGCCGGAGATAAGGGTGGCTGGTGGCTAAGTAGTTTTGTGTTTGAGAATAACTCTTTGTCTTGTAATACCAATTCCAGGAATAGTGTAAAGAAAGTGGCTAGAAGAAGGTTTCGTATCAATTAAAGGAAATAAACCAAAAACAGGTTCCATTACCATTTTCTTAGGCGATTACTATTACTATTTTTATACCCTACACCACGTAGTGTTAAGGGTATTATGTCTTTATGCATTTGTATGTGACATGGCGAAGAAAGCGAGATAGACCCATAGTTACTTTTGAGGATCTTCATAGAATCACTTTCCGATTCGATTTAAGCATGTCAGTCCGTTTGTCTGTCCCTGTATTTTTGTGAACAAAATGCAGGTCGCATTTACTATCTGATTGAGATAAAATTTTCCAGAAAATATTTGTTTGGCCCAAGGACGAACCCTATTGAAATTGGTAAGAATCGGTTCAAATTTACATATAGCTCCCATATATATCTTCAACCGATTTAGGGTTAAGTGTGCACCAAATGGCCAATATCAGTCAAAATGACCTGAATTTTGGCACATCCGACCGAATTCAGTCTAGAAGCAAGTACATCAAATTTGGAGAAAATCGGTTCAGATATAGCTATAGCTTCCACATCTATTTTTCAAAGCTCCCACATATATATTTATCCGATATTAGGTTCATTGTGCACTAAATAGCTAGTATCGGCCCAAATTGGCTGAATTTTGACAATTCCTACCAAATTCTGTCTAGAGGCAAGAACATCAAATTTGGTGAAAATCGGTTTAGATATAGCCATAGCTCCCTTATATATGTTTCATTCGATTTGGGATTTTTAGTTCCTCACATGCCAAATAGGCATCCCATAGAAATGATATTTTGTAGCAGATATCAGATTCAGCCCAGTAATACGTCTGTCAAATTTTATCAAGATCGGCGCGGATTTGGATATAGCTCCCACATATATCTTCAACCGATTTAGGGTTAAGTGTGCACCAAATGGCCAATATCAGCCCAGATTGACTGAATTTTGACAATTCCGACTAAATGTGTCTTAGAAACAAGTACTTCAGATTTGATGAAGATCGGTTCATCGGTTTAGCTATAGCGCCTATATATATGTTTTATCCGATTTGGGATTTTAAGTCCTTCACAATCGAAATAAGCATCCCATCGGAATTATATTTGGTTCCAGATATCAGATACAGTCCAGAATTACATTTGCTAAATTTACATTTTTACATTTTTTTTAAATTTTATTGAATGAAAGCATTAAATGTCGGAAATAGCATCAAATTTTAAAACATGTTTAGATTTGTTCGAATAGGTCACCTTTGGCACCAATTACGGCTTTCAAACGGTCAATGAAACCGTCACACGTTGCCCGAATGTTGCTCTGCAGTATTTAAGCCCATTCCCGGCGAAGCGCTTGCTTGAGGTGATCGACACTTTGGTATTTTTTAGTGCCAACCTTGGTTTCCAAAATACTCCAGACACAATAGTCCAACGGATTGGTATCCGGAGATTTTGGTAGCCATTGTGCGCTGGGAATGAAGAGAGGAACTTCATTTTGTAAATATTCTTGAATGGCGCGTGCTGAGTGCGATGGTGCTGCTGAGTCCTCTTGAAATGTCCAAATTCTGCGGCCAAAATGTTTGCGTGCCCAAGGCTTTAATACAACCTCCAGAATATTTTCGCGATAATATTCAGCAATTATTCTGATGCCATGGTCGATTAATACGAGCGGAGAGCGACCATCGGCTGTTATGGCAGCCCACACCATCACCATGGCTGGCCGCTTGAGTTCTGGTGGCCAACCGAAGCTGCACATTTTCAGTTGACCTCTTTGGCAAGTAAACACGATCCTTTTGTTTGTTTACAAACTGCTGGACAACGAATGTTTCCTCATCGGAGAAAACCAAATTCGGCAGTTCACCACTTTCGGCCAAGCGAAGCGACTCTTCAGCTCTTTTGAGTCTATTTTCTTTTCGTTGCGATGTAAGTTCTTGCACTTTTTGGAATTTCAATGGCTTTACAACGAGCTCATTTTTTAATATTTGCCGAATGGAATATTGCGATATGTTAAGCTCACGAGCCATTTTTGGGCCCCTGCAACGCGGCTCTCGATCGAAGTCGCTTCTTTACTTTTCAAACTATTTCTGCTGATGTTGCAGTTTTCTTCCGTCCACTTCCTTGACTTCGGACTACGCTACCAGTATCACGGTAACAAGCGATGGTACGAGACACAAAACATTTATTCACATTTAAATGCTGGAGTGTTCTAACGATAGCCACTTGTGGTTTTCCAGCCGAATATAAAGAAATCACACTATCACGCTTGAATTCCATCACGAATAACTTTTTTCGGGAAAATTCTCACCAAAATGCTTTTGTACGCTTGTAAACAATATAATAAGCTGTCACTAGAATAATATTAACAGTTGTCGGACGAGTGGCTTAGAAATCACAGCAGTCTGAAGTTGGTTTCAGTTTTTTCATCTCACCCTTATGCTTCATCCGAGTTTTTGTATTTAAGTTCCCCACACCCGTAAAGTGCTTACCCCAACAACGATATTTGACGCCAGCTATCAGATACCGCCAAGAAATACCTCTGCTAAATTTTACAGAGATCGGTTCATATTTGGATATAGCGCGCATATATATCTACATCCGATTGCACTTTTATTGGGCCTAAAAAGTGTAATATCAGCTCAAATCGGATGGATTATGATGAATATCGCTTCAGACACAAATGCCTCCGCAAATTTTAGTAGAAAGCGATTCAGGTGAGATTGCTACTCACACATATTAGTTCCTTTCTACTATGAATTATAACTGATTTATATCCATAATACGCATTCAAAAACAATCATGGTCGGTATGATTTATTTTTCATAAATTCTCCATAAAAGCGTTTATTTCTTATGGATACTTTTACTAAATATGCAAAGTCGTGAAGGGTCGGCCCCACCCGACTTAAAGCCTTTCCTTACTGGTTTTAACTGTATTTGGTTTACAAACCTTATAAAAGTAAATAATTGCTTTTGTTCCAATAATTCTGACCCCATTCCCCCATAATTGTTAGCATCCCTCGAAAATCATAATAAAACTAAATTAATTTTCCTGCCAATGTTAAATAAAGCCAAAAATGTGTAATTATATTGCCGCTCGTCGCCATTGACAGACCTTCATAGAATAAATAATTATTATTTCAATTCCAAATGCGTATCATATTTTCATAATTATTATTGGAATATTTTGTGTCGTTCGTTCAACCGAAATGAACACAAAATCATTTACTTTTAATCTCCATGAAATATATTCGGGTGGAATATTTGTATATTTTCCCCCCGCAGGACATTCATTTGTTCTCAAAATAACAAATTCATGTTTGCTATTGACGGAATATTCCATGTGAATCACAAATGAACAGAAGGAAAATATTGAAAACGAAATCTGTAGAAATTCAATAGGATTTTCACTGAAGACAATTTTTTCAAATAATCTTTACTGAAACCCTGTACTGTATTCTGCAAAAAAATTGTAGACTAATTTGTCTCACATGCATTATAAATTAGAGAAAGATAATTTACTTTTTGTATTTCAGTAAGTAGAAAGATAATGGGTTGCTCTTCTAAACGCGTAATCTTACTTTCCCTGTTATTATGGTAGTTATAAACAAAGGGTGTAATAAAGCAATGTCAAAGCTTTAAGACTTGGGCCCTGGAAAACCATCTAGTACACTGGTGGAATAGCCACATAGTATATCTGAGAAGAAACTGCCTCAAACGAAACGAAATCGCAGAGGCCCTGCAAATCTCGAAAATGGTCAGTACAGAGAGGCAAAAAGGTCCTCCTCACCACACACGAAGGCAAAAAGAATCCAGTAAGGAAAGGACAAAATCGGACGGGCCGACTATTTGATACCTTGTAGTTTCTCTTTTATAATGAAACTTGAACCCAGTTTCACCAACTTCAATAGGGATCGTGCTTGGGCCAGGCAAGATAATTCGTGGAAAAATTCATCTCCATCGGATAATAAATGCGTCCTGTACATTGTTTTCAAAAATACGTGGTCAAACGGATTTACGGGCGGACAGACCAACGGACATGTATACATCGACTCAGAATGTGATTCTATGCAGATCATCAAAAGGAAATATGGGCGCAGCTCGCTTCTCTATGTTACAAACAAATGAAGAAAGACATAATTTAAAAATGCGAGAAATTAAGATGATGTAAACCGAGATCCATTTGGACTTGGATATAATCTGGTAATGAAGAAACTGGGAGGCAAGCCACAGGTAATGAAATAGATGGCAAAATAACACTCAGTTTCAGAAACACCAAGTAGTAAGAGAATTTCACTTTTTAAATTTTGCGAGAATTTATTAAAAATAAATAGTAAAAAAGCAGTAAGTTCGGCCGGGCCGAACATTGAATACCCTCCACCAAATGGTAAAAATTTGGCAATTTTCAAATAAAATCCGTTAAAAATTCTGTTAAAATCTTAAAAATACCGAATGTAGCCGTATATTAGGGTCTATACGACGACGTGGACCTGCATTGTTTATAATGCAGCTAAAATCATCAAAATACCGAATTTAGGGAGGTACCATGGGGGTTATAAAACGTGGACCTGCACAGACAATTTTCTGGCATAGACTGTAGTATCTGTTGCGAACTTCAAATACAAAATTTGAAATAATTTCGCTAAATAATGCCGCTCAAATCATCAAAATACCGAATATCGGGGGTACCGTAATATCGGGGCTATACGAAGAAGTGGACCTGCACAGACAATTTCCTGTCATAGGCTATAGTATTCATTGCGAACTTCAAATACCAAATTTGAAACTATTCCGGTAAATAATGTTGCTAAAATTATCAAAATACAGAATATCGGAAGGTACCCTTATATGAGGGTTATACGAAAACGTAGACCTGCATGGCCCATTTTCTGTCATAGGCTGTAGTATTTATTGCGAACATCAAATACCAAATTTGAAATAATTCCGTTAAATAATGTCGCTAAAATCATCAAAATACCGCATATCGGGAGGTACCTTTATGTGGGGGCTATACGTAGCCGTGGACCTATATGGCCCATTTTCAATACCAAAAGTCCTGCAGACATAATACACATTTAAGTAAATTTGTATGAACTTATTTTATTTCCTTCGGAAGCTAGAGTGATGTCCACAGACCGACAGACGGACGGATATTGCTGAATCGACATAGAGTTTTATGCTGATCAAGAATATTTGTACTTTATGGGGTCTAAAATGTATACTATGGTGGATGGTATAAAAAGGTGGGACTCCTTTAAGACCTCGAAAAAAATTGCGGAGCTTGGAGGCAAGCTAGAAGAAGACCTTAGAAGCCCGGAAACCACCATGTGGTTATATGAAAGTGGTGACAGCAACTCCCAGAGTTTGACAGGTGGGGTTTTTAGTTGGTAACAAGATCGATGCCGATGGTGGCTAACTTGAAAGCCTTAAAAAACAAACAAGAAAAATATATGTGTTATTATTTTTGTATTTTTTTAATTATTTAAGACAAGAACTGCATTTCATAGTTGTTAGCTTTCTCTCAAGGCACACTCAGATTTAAATCGTAGCTTATTCTATAATAAGATTAGTAGACATTTTATTATTTAATTGAAATATGCAATCTGTGGCATTGCACCACACCCTCTTATCCGTGTTAATTAATAACTTTCATTATCTAAAAACATGAAAAATTGTTAGATTTCTAATCCAATGCCTCCGTATTTTTAAAATCGACATTACTTTAATTGATTTGTTTCGAAATAGCTTTTATTAAACAATTATTTCTATTGGATACATACTAAGATTTATTTAGCATTTTTTAAATTCATTGAAGGCAATATTTTATTATTTTTTATTTATTTGCAGGTACATAATTTGGGATGACGAATTTGATATAGAATACCAACAGATGTGAAAAGAAGAATATACAAATGTTTGCCTAAATTTTAAGAAAGGTAAATCAAATATGAGGAAGAACAAAAAAAATAATATGTAATAGATGAGTAAAAAAACATTATATTCGACCGGGTCGAACTTGTAATACTAGGCTTCTTTTGGGTAAAGGAAACATTTTTATAAAAAAGTATCTGGATTCATGCGTGTTGCACTTTAAACGTCATATACCAGTAAGACCTTTTGCATAATGCAGTTAAACTTTAAAAAAAGCAATAAAGTGGGTGAGGCTGTTGTATGGGAGCCATAACAAAACGGGATCCTCTATAGACAATTTATACTTCAAGGATTGTCATCTACCAAATCTTCTAAAAAATCAAATTTGAAACAATTTCGTGGGTAAATCTGAGTAGGATTATCAAAATACAGAGTATTTGGTGGGTATCCTAGACCTAAATTTTCAATGTTCTGCCACGGAAACTAGAACCCATTTTGACCCACAAATAAAAGACAAATCCGTGAAAAAATGTGGCAAAAATAATCAAAATACTGAAATCGGGCGAGTACCGTTATATGGGGGCTTTACAAAAACGTGGACCTATGCATAGAATGTTGCGCTACCGGAGCTAGAGCCCATTATGACCTACAAATACAATTTTTTAGACAAATTCGTGGGAATATGTGTCAAAAATCATCAAAATAACGATTAACAGGATTTATATGGGGGCTAAACCAAAACGTGGACCTATGCATACAATGTTTCCTCACACGAGCTACAATCCATTATCACCTACAAATACCAATTTTTGGACAAATCCGTGAAGAAAATGTGTCGAAAATCATCAAAATACGGATTATCGGGAGGTACCGTTACCGTTACCGGGACTATACCAAAACATGGACCGATATATCTCATTTTCAATACCAACCATCCTAGACACAATACAAATTGTCCTGCCAAACTTTTAAGCTCTATGTCAAATAATGTGGGCTGTATCGTAATTTCAACTAACAGACAGACTGACCGACAGACGGACATAGAATTTTATGCTGATTATGAACATATTCACTTTATGGGGTCTACGACGAATATTTAGGGATGTTATAAACCTAATGACAAATATAATATACCTTCTTTTAAGTGGGGAAAATAAAGTCCGAAAAATCAATTAACAAACCTATTTTTATATCCTCCACCATAGTATGTAAGGTATGTAGTATGTTTCGAGGTGTTACAGACGGAATGACAAACTTTATATTCCGTTTGTGACACCTCGAAACATACATTTTAGACCTCACATGGTATGTATATATATATATATTCTGGATCAGCATAAATTTCTATGTCGATTTAGCGATGTCCGTCATTGTGTCCGTCCGTCTGTGAAAATCACTCAAGCTTCCGAACGAATTGAAGTAGATTGATAAAATTTTACTCAAATGTATATTATGTCTGCAGGACTTTTGGTATTGAAAATGGGCCATGTAGGTCCACGTTTTGGTATAGCCTCCATATAATGGTTCCTCCCGATATTCGGTATTTTGATGATTTTAGCGACATTATTCACCGAAATTGTTTTGCATTTCGTATTTGTAGTTCGTTATGGTACTACAGCCTGTGACAGAAAATTGTCTTTGGAGGTCCACGTCTTCGTATGGCCCCTTATAACAGAACCTTCCGATATTCGGTATTTTGATGATTTTAGCTACATTATTCACCGATTTTTCAAGTTTCGCATTTGAATATTGTAATGGCTTTTGAATAGACCCTAATATTAAGGCTACATTCGGTATTTTTAAGATTTTAACAGAATTTTTAACAGAATTTATGTTTTTGAAAATTTGTCAAAATTTGATCCAAATGGTGGAGGGTATTAAAGTTTTTTTATTTGTTGGTTATTCAAAACTTTGATGCTTCGTGGGGGTGGTATCAAAGGAGTGAACCGATATATTCCATACCCACTCCAGACCTTGTGATGTGTGTAATTTGAAGATATTCGCACTCTTACATCATAATTATTCAAAATTTTGGCCCTTTGTTGGGGAGGTACTTGATCGAGTGGACCGATATTGTCCATTTTCATACCTGACCTATCACAGGTGCAAATATTAGGATTTAGATTTGGACTTCGGATTTGGATTATCCTTTCTCTTTCTGTGAAGTAAAATATTTTCTTTGAAAATGTCGACCTTTTGTGGGGGAGGTACCAGAAGGATTGGACCGATATTGCCGATCTCCGAACTTGTTCTATGTTTGATAATAATGTGACAAGGCCCCAAGTTTGGACCAAATCGGTTACTCCCTTCGAGAGTTATCGTGAGCACCAGTCAGCCAGACAGACGGACGGACGGACATCGCTAAATCGACTGTAAATGTCCTGGAACGGATTTGGTCCAAAGCGACCTAGAGTCTAAAGCCGTTATTTCGACTAGGCACGTTTTGACGGTATCAAATGATATATACCCTCCCTAGCCATGTGGCTATGGCTGAGGGTGTAAAAATTATGTCAAATTGAACAAATTGTGTAGTTTGAGTACTTAAAAGACCTAACACGAATTGTTGGGACGAATTTAAAATTTTAAGGTGTACTTTTTGCTGACGACAGTAGCGGGTACTTGGTAGTACATATATAACGATCTATCAGCGGAGCAAGAACCCATTACGAACTGTAAAATATTTTACTTCGATAATCGATTAACTCTTTATGACATCGAATTTCAATACCAGTAGATTCTTACAGGTTCTGGAACAGAGCAAATACAAACAATAATGACAAATTTGAAAACCCCCCAAACATAATTTGGACTGGATCGTGATATCAACAGACAAACGGACAGACATCGTTAAATTGATGTAGAATTTTATGCTGATCATGAAATTAAAAACTTTGGGGGTTCTACGAGGAATATTACGACAAATTTAATATATCCTCCGTTCCATTATGGGGGTTAAAATAATTTGCCACATTAGCACTAAATTTGAATTACTCAACCTCATGTCTTCAAAGAAAAAAAAAAAAAAAACTTCCGGTTTCACCAGGTTTTGGTATCTAAACTTGAAAACCAGACTCCAATTTGTGTGTAAATATAAATTTTAATATAAATTATTATGACAACTGCTTCTGTCGCCCGGTTGCGATCAGCTTCTTATTATTTTTTTTTTTAAATATAAGTAGACATTTTATGATCTATGGTCATCACGGCAGCAATCATGAATGCCCACTGTCGTCGGTTCATTTGGCTTGCAATCCCATTTAAATGACATAAAATTGATTGGCGGCACTTCAGTGCAGGCTTATTTGTATGTGTTCGGATATGTGTATTTATTTATGTATTTATATGTATATTTCAGAGATCAGGGAACCATGGCAAAAAGTTTATTATTTTTTTTTGCTCTGCTTTGCGAAATTTACATTTCACAGATTTGCATTAAAAATGGCAACGAATGTCGGTAATTCATTTGCAATCAATATTTTTTTTAATTATTTTTTTATTGTAATTTATGACACCATTACAAATTGGGAGCAAGCAAAAACAGAAGTGTTATTAGTTCAGTTAATTATTTGTTTTATAATAAAATAAAATTCTGCAGTTTTTTTAATTTCTTTCATAGTTCATTTGTGGATGGCAAATTTCGAATTATTCATTTCATAACCACAAATTGGCGATTTTAACATTAATGAAATTGAAATGATTTTAATAATTTTTAAGAGCCTTGGAAGGTTATGGCTTGGGAACAGTTTTTTTTTCTTATTCCAGGCTGAAAAAAGCTTTTTAGAAGATACGTGGTTCAATATAGGCCCCGTAAAATTTTTTTGAAACTTTAAATAAAAATTAAATTTTGATAATGGAAAACCCATATTTCATATACATATGCCCAAAGTGGGGTGCTATGGGCATTTGAGGCCAATATTTTCTTTCTTTAAATTCTTATATATTTTTAACAAAAGCTATTTATAAAATCCTAAAAAAATATTAATTTTGCTCATAATATATCAAGTTCAAATATTATACCTCCCACCTTCCTCTCTTTCTTTTTGACTCACTACTCCAAAATTGTAAACTTTTCAGGTTTCCACCGACAAAAATAAATGCACTGTAATGGAAATAATTAAATAATGTTCATGTCACTGCGTAATATTTAAGATGCTGGCATGCTGAGCATCAGCATATTTCAATTTCAGACACATTCCAAAAATTCCACCTTCCTCCTCTCCCCTTCCCTTCCACAACAAACCGAATTCAAAGAAAGTTATTTTTCGAATTTTTATTGGAAATTTCCACAGTCTGTCAACGCGAGGCAGGCAAAAGTGAAATGTAATCTAAGCTCTGATGGCATAGAAGAAGAAATATCATCAATAATTCACGCTCAAATGCATTTCAAAATTTTGTTGTCATAAACAGGTTGGAGGTTGAGTTTGAGTTCTCAGTCTCTTTGTATTGTTTTGCTTCAATGAATTTTCGAATGTTTTTTTTTTCTTTTTTTCAGACTCAAAATGCGATTTTATTTATAATTTATTTTTTTGTGCCTTAAGATATTTCGAAATCTTGTTAGGCAGAATTAAAATTTATTTGAAATGAAAGCTTCTGACAAATTCTTTAAATAAATATTCTGAGAAAAAAAATCAAAGTAAGGAATTATCTTGTGACAGCAAGAAAACGTATTAGAGATTAAATATAGCTCACTTTACTGTCATGAAAAAAATTTAAGACCAGCAACTGGTCTCTTTCCATAGAATACCCCCAATTGGCATATTTCTATAAAAGACCTTCATTTAGCATTCTTCAATCGAAAACCATCACATCACTCTTCTTGTATAAAAGGCCATCAACGAGTTTTCTTTTATTGAAGGCCCTCAACTGGAGGGTCTTCTATTGAGGACCCTCAACCGGAGGGTCTTATATTGAGGACTCTCAACTGGTTTTCTTCCATAGAAGGGCAGCAACTGGTCTTCTTCCATAGAAGAGCAGTAACTGGTCTTCTGCCATAGAAGAGCAGTAACTGGTAACTTCTGCCATAGAAGAGCAGTAACTGGTAACTTCTGCCATAGAAGAAGAGCAGTAACTGGTAACTTCTGCCATAGAAGAGCAGTAACTGGTAACTTCTGCCATAGAAGAGCAGTAACTGGTAACTTCTGCCATAGAAGAGCAGTAACTGGTCTCCTGCCATAGAAGAGTAACTGGTCTTTTTCATTGAAGACCAACAAATGTTCTTCAATGGAAGACCATCAACTGGTCTTCCACCGGGGTGGTCTTCTTCTGTAGAATACCATCAGTTGGTCCTCCGCCATAGAAGACCATCAGTTGGTCTTCCGCTATAGAAGACCATCAGTTGATCTTCTTCTATAGAAGACCATCGGTTGGTATTCTTCTATAGAAGACCATCGGTTGGTCTTCTTCTATAGAAGACCATCGGTTGGTCCTCTGCTATAGGAGACCATCAGTTGGTCTTCTTCCATAGAAGACCATCAATGCCAGAAGACCACATGCTGGATCTTGTCTTCTATTAAAAAAGTCGACCACCTAATCGGCTTTCTATGGGAGAAGACCACCTGCTGGTCTTCTTTAGGAGAATACCACCTGCTGGTCTTCTATGGGAGGAGACCACCTGCTGATGGTCTTCTATGGGAGAAGACAACCCTGCTGGCGGTCTTTTATAGGGAGACCACCTGCTGGTCTTCTTTTGGAGAAGACCTCCCGCTGGAAGTAGACCACCTGCTGGTCTTCTATGGCGGAAGACCGCCAGCTTGTCTTCCATAGGAGACCTGTTGGTCTTCTATGGCAGAAGACCGCCAGCTGGTCTTCCATAGGAGACCTGTTGGTCTTCTATGGCAGAAGACCGCCAGCTGGTCTTCCATAGGAGAAGACCACCTGTTGGTCTTCTATGGGAGAAGAAGACCACCTGTTGGTCTTCTATGGGAGAAGAAGACCACCTGTTGGTCTTCTATGGGAGAAGAAGACCACCTGTTGGTCTTCTATGGGAGAAGAAGACCACCTGCTGGTCTTCTATGGGAGAAAAAGACCACCTGCTGGTCTTCTATGGGAGAAGAAGACCACCTGCTGGTCTTCTATGGGAGAAGAAGACCACCTGCTGGTCTTCTATGGGAGAAGAAGACCACCTGCTGGTCTTCTATGGGAGAAGAACACCACCTGCTGGTCTTCTATGGGAGAAGAAGACCACCTGCTGGTCTTCTATAGAAGAAAACCACCTGCTGGAATAGCACCTACCGGTCTTCAAAGAAGAAAAGAGCTCTATCTAATCTTCTATGGTTGAGGAGACCACCTGCTGATCTTCTAATTAAAGAAGACCTCCTTCTTCTAGAGTATTCTAGAGAATTCAGCCATCCATTGTTGGCTTTCCGATTGCCATGTTGGTTCAAAACATTTCAATTATAAACCCATTAACACCCTCTAACGTCAATTGTTAGCCCCTCCCTGTGTCACAAAGCCAACAACACCAAAAATTGTGTTAATCTTTCAGGCAAACAAACGAAAACCTGTGAAAAACTCGATTGTGTCAAATGTCTTCAATGATGGTATGGCGATAATGATTTTTTTGCCATTTGCATGGAAATGAGTCACAAAATCATTCAAAATTGAATTGGTAGTTAGTTAGATTCCATCGTTACTTTTGTAAAATCCTTTCCCCCCTGCCACCGCCTTTAAATTCATGCAAATGGGCCATTATTTTTGCCAATAGAACACTTCATGATGTCTGGAAAACTTTGGTAATTTTGCTTGATTCCGTATTAAGTTTTTGGTGCCATGGCATCGTGATCATAACTAATTTTCTTCAATTAGGGTTTTTGGTGCCTTCATTGAATGTGCTAATTTGAGTGATTTAGAATTTCATTTTGGCCACCATAGCTAAAAAACAATTTTTAAGTCTATGAAGTACAATTTGAAAATTAAGAAAATTGGCGGACATGTTTTAATACCAGATCCAGAGTGAAGATGCGATATAAATAGCATAAAATAATAATTTTCAGCACAGCTGCATAAAATTGCATTTTTGTGTCAAGGGAATAATTTTCTTTTACGATTATTCTACAATGATTAATGTTCTGCAATTCCTCCCTAATATTCTCCATAAAACTTACAATTCTCTATAAATATTTATTTTCTTTACATTATTAAAAAATATATATTTTTAAGACAGGTTGTATATCAATTAATGTCATCTACAACGACAAAGTTTATCAACTTGACAATGCCCATATTATCTGAGCTATAAATTTCTGATGCAGGATGTCATGGTTGAATTATAAAGAGAATCCATCACATAAAACTAAATTTACTTAACAATAAATTATTAATTTAAGTTTATTTTATCACAAATTTACTTTACAATGTACGAGATTGGATTTTTTTATTTCATGTGATTTCAAAAGATTATATTATCGTGCGATGTAGAAAAAGGGTTGACTAGCTTGTAAATTTCTAGACAATATTTGTGATATGAACTTAAAATGTAAGTCATGCCATGATAATGGGAAAATTCAATTTGAATGTAAGTTTTTATAAGTAACTCAATCGAGTAAAGAAAATAAAAGTTACTTTTGTTTGTTTATATTTTCTTGGATGAAAAGCAAAATGACACAACTTACGTTTTGAAAAAATCTCTATAGACGAGTTGAAGAGCCAGCAAGTCTCTATAGAAGAGCTGAAAGGCCACCAAGTCTCCATAGACGAGCTGAAGGGCCAGCAAGGTTCTATAGACGAGCTGAAGAGCCAGCAAGTCTCTATAGACGAGTTGAAGGGCAAGCAAATCTCTATAGACGAGCTGAAGGCAGCCAGCAAGTCTCTATAGACGAGCTGAAGGCAGTCAACAAGTCTTTATAGACGAACTGAAGGCAGCCAGCAAGTCTCTATAGACAAGCTGAAGGGCCAGCAAGTCGCTATAGACGAGCTGAAGGGCCAGCAAGTCGCTATAGACGAGCTGAAGGGCCAGCAAGTCGCTATAGACGAGCTGAAGGGCCAGCAAGTCGCTATAGACGACAGCCAGCGAGTCTATCTCTCTCTATAGGCGAGCTGAAGTCAGCCAGCGAGTCTATCTCTCACTATAGGCGAGCTGAAGGCAGCCAGCGAGTCTATCTCTCTCTATAGGCAAGCTGAAGGCAGCCAGCGAGTCTATCTCTCTCTATAGGCGAGCTGAAGGCAGCCAGCGAGTCTATCTCTCTCTATAGGCGAGCTGAAGGCAGCCAGCGAGTCTATCTCTCTCTATAGGCGAGCTGAAGGCAGCCAGCGAGTCTATCTCTCTCCATAGGCGAGCTGAAGGCAGCCAGCGAGTCTATCTCTCTCCATAGGCGAGCTGAAGGCAGCCAGCGAGTCTATCTCTCTCCATAGGCGAGCTGAAGGCAGCCAGCGAGTCTATCTCTCTCCATAGGCGAGCTGAAGGCAGCCAGCGAGTCTATCTCTCTCCATAGGCGAGCTGAAGGCAGCCAGCGAGTCTATCTCTCTCCATAGGCGAGCTGAAGGCGGCCAGCGAGTCTTTATCTCTATCTCTCTCTCTCTTTCTCTATAGACGAGCTGAAGGCAGTCTTCATTGATTTGTTGAAGGCAAGGCTAACTTTTTTGAAATTCGTACTAAAAGGGTACGAAATGTACTAAAAAGTTTATAAATTGTATTGGACAAACTGAAAGAGGCAGAATTCCGAAATTCGGAATGAAAGTCACTCATGAAGTGCAGAATAGATGTACCAAAGAGTTTTTGGAGATTCGAACTTTAAGGTTACGAAAAGTTCTAAATTGGTACTAAACCTCTAAAATGGTACCATTTGGTATTATGTGAAGGGATAGAATTAAAAACTTGAAATTTGGTATGAGAATCAAGGTTGGAATATAAGTTTGATATATAAAAGTAGTTTTGGCAATGTGTACTAAGTGTGCGAACTGTACTTAATTGTACTAAATTTGGAACTGATTGGTTAAGGGTGAAGATATGAAGCAGAAAATTTGAAATGTTGGTATTGAGGTCCCTGGTGATGGGAGTTTTATAATTAGGGTTTTTTTTGGAAATGGAGACTACAAGTGTATTAAAAGTTCTAAATAGTACTATATTTGGTACTGGTTGAAGGGACAGAGATAAAATTCTGAAATTTAATATTTAGATAACTTTTGGTATCTGTGGTTGAAATTTGGCGACATGTTTTGGAAGTGTGTACTATAGTTGCTCGAATAGTACTAAATGGTACTATATTTGGTATTTGGGTGAAGGGATAGGGCTGAAACCCTCAAATCTGATATCGAGGACTCTGTTCTTATTTGCAAATGAGATATGGATATGGTTTTGGAAATGTGTACTATAATTGTAAAAATGTACTAAATGGTACTAAATTTGGTAATGGACAAAATTAAAGAGTTTAAATTCTCCAATTTGATATTAAGGCCACTCTTGGTATCTGAGGTTGAGATATGGAGATTTTTTTTGAAAATGCGTACAAAAAATGTTCGAAAAGTACTAAATGGTACTAAATTGGCTACTGGGTGAAGGGATATGCATGAATCCTGAAATTTGTTATGGATGTCACTATTAATGTCTGCGGTTAAGAGAAGTAGCTGGTTTTGGACTTGTGTACTATAATTGTACTAAATGGTACTAAATTTGCCATTGGGAAATTAAAAAGCTGAAATCCTGAAATTTAAAAATAAGGTCCCTGTTGGTATCTGAGGTTGAGATATGTAGGTGATTTTGAAAAGGCGTGCTACAATGGTACTGAAAGTACTAAGTAGTACTAAATTTTGTAAGTTGCAGATTTTAGCTGGATAATTGTACTAAATGGTACTAAATTTGGTAATGGGGAAAATTAAAGAGCAGAAATCCTCTAATTGTTTATGAAGGTCAGGGTTGAGATAGGGAGATTGTTTTGAAAATGTCTAGTTTTGGACACTTTTGGTGTCCAGAATAAAGAGACATACATTGTTTTGGATATGCGTACTAAATATTACTAAATTTGATTGTGGGTCCATTGTTCAATGGTTTTACTAAAATCTTTCTCGGTAAATTTTAAATTGAACGATTTTGAAGAATTGTTCGTGTAAAATGAAAAAATTCCCTATTATTTATTAAACCTTTAAAGACTGAAGATTTAGTACGATGTATGAAGTTTTGATTAAAAAATTTTAACAAACTGAATTATTTGTACATTTTGGAATACTTAAAAGGCTTAAAACGAACTCTTGAACGATTCTATAATTTGTGTGTTAGGTCCTTTTGATATCCTAGCTGTGCATATCAACAGCCATTTAAGCATTCACCCGCATTTAAAGATGTTATCCATCCACCTTTGGTCGCTCTGATATCTTTTTAGTAGAATTAAATATGACATGCCACCCGATTTTGTCATTTAATTTCGTTTCGTTTTCTTTCCATCTCTTCTCATCTCTCCTCCTGTTCTCCCCAAATTCAAACAATTCAATTCAACATAAAAATCAACATTATTCCTTTTTGCTGCTGCGTTGCTATCTATTTATTCACTTTGAACATATCAACGATTTATATTTAAATACAAATCACGTAAATTACTTATCGTTGATGGTAAAGTTTTAAGAGACACCCGGTCGGTTGATCTCAGCAGCAGGCGGCAGGCAGGCAGCAGCAGACAAGGAATGTGTTAAACAAACATGTACACACCTACATGCTCCCGCTTACATGCATACCAAACATACACCCATGTACATATGTGTAAGTATACATACATATCTACTACCTCACATGTGTTCATACATATTTATGTGGATTTTTTTTTACACGGGGTCGTGAGATATTACAATCACGCACACACCGCTGCCTCCCCTCCCTTCACTCATACACACGTCGCCACCAAAGGGACCTTGTGTGTGCACGACATCAAGAAGTCATCAGTGTAAATGTAAGCCATACCGAAAAATAAATGTAATTCTCTTTTTCACATACGAAATACGAATTTTTATGACAGGGCTTAAAGGCCCCTGTCATATTCATACAGACGGGCAGGCAATATGGGTTCCCCAAAAAATAAATATTAATCTAATAATTCCGGATATAAATATCTACGAGCTTTCGTGGAAATACAAAAAATTGCAATTCGAATGGTAGAACATTTTCGAGAAACTTTTGAAATTGTCGGAAAAGCGTTCCTTGAAATCCTTGCATTTTACATATACAGGGTGAGATGAAAAAACTGCAACCAACTTCAGACTGCCGTCATTTTTAAGCAACTCATCCGACAGCGTCCAACATCAGCAGGTTCGAAAAGTAAAGAAGCAACTTGATCGAAAGCCGCGTCGCAATGACCGAAAACTGGCTCATATTGCAATATTCCATTCGGCAAATTCCGAAAAATGAGCTCGGGGTAAAGTCATTGAAATTCCATAAAGTGCAAGAACTTACACCGCAACAGAAAGAAAATAGACTCAAAAGAGCTAAAGAGTTGCTTCGCTTGACCGAAAGTGGTGAACTGCCGAATTTTTTTTTCTCCGATGAGAAAGCATTCGTTGTCCAGCAGTTTGTATACAAAGAAAATGATCGTGTCTACTTGCCAAAGAGGTCAGCTGAAAATGTGCATTTTCGGTTAGCCACCAGAACTCAAGTGTCGGCCATTGTGATGGGCCGCCATAACAGCCGATGGTCGCTCTCCGCTCGTATTAATCGACCGTGGCATCAGAATAAATAAATCAGAATAAATGCGAAAATATTCTGGAGGGTGTATAGGAGCCTTGGGCACGCAAACATTATGGCCGCAGACCTTGGACATTCCAACAGGACTCAGCACCGTCGCACTCAGAACGCGTTACCCAAAAATGGTTACAAAACGAGGTTCCTCGCTTAATTTCGAGCGTACTATGGCCACCAAAATCTCCTGATACCAATCCGTTGGACTATTGTGGCTGGAGTATTTTGGAAAGCAAGGTTGGCACTAAAAAAACCAAATCGTCGTTCACCTCAAGCAAGCGCTTCGCCGGGAATGGGCCAAAATATCGTAGAGCAACATTCGGGCAGCGTGTGACGGTTTCATTGGCCGGTTGAAGGCCATCATTCGTGCCAAAGGTGACCAATTCGAAAAAATCTAAACTTATTCTAAAATTTGATGATATTTCCGACATTTTTTTGCTTTTATTCAATAAAATTAAAAAAAAAATGTAAATTTTATGGCGTTTGACTTTGTTGCAGCTATTTTTTATCTCACCCTGTATTTACTGCTTATTAGACAAGTTTCCAATCATATACAAAATCTCCCTTAAAAATTCACTTTTTAATGAAATTTTCAAAGGAAAAAAAATTCTAGACCGGATTTCATTATAAGTCACCGAAGACAATAAATCTGTATTTCCAATATATATCAAGAAAATGTATTCTACAGTTTGGCAAAATAAAAAAAAAAACCGAACATTTTCGCGCTTTTCGTGGATTTGTCTTTGGTATTTTTTCGAGTTGATGCATGAAAGTAACATAAAGCTTCGTTTTAAGCCGAAATTGTCAAAGGAAGAAATATTCTACACAACATTTCACTATAAATCTCTGAATAAACTATGTTCCTCGATATAACAGTTTTTGAGGAAATTACAATCCAAATTCGTCTATTGCAAGTAAAAATTAAAAGTTTAAGTTTTTCTGCTAATTTAATGCATTTCCATTCTAAGTAAAAATCTCCTTTAATACTTCATTTTTTGGAAAAATTGTCAAAGGAAAAAATATTCTAGACCAGATTTCATCAGAAGTCACTGAAGAAAAGAAATCTGTATTTCCATTATATATCAAGAAAATATCTGTTACAATTTGTCAAAATGAAAAATATTTCCATTTTTCGTAGGTCCTTTTTCAATTGATGCGTGAAAGTAACATAAAACTCCATTTTAGACACAAAGTCCCAAAGGAGGGAATAATTTTCACTAAATTTCATTACAAGTCCCAGAATAAATTATATATCTAGGCATTATAGTTTTTAAGAAAAATAAGTTCCAAACTTCAATAGTGAAAATTGAAATTCTATTTTTACTTTTTTGTCGGTGAATTTCATACTTTTGTAGTATGAGTGAAAATCTCCTATAAAAATTAATTTTTTTTTGTAAAAGTCTAAGAGCAAGAAACATTTGAGACCAGATTTCGTAGCAAGTCACCAAAGAAAATAAATCTGTATTTCCATTTTATATCCTGAAAATATCTTCTTTAATTTTGCAAAAATGAAAACCAAAAATATTTCCTTTTTTCTTGAATTTTTTCGTTGGTCTTTTTTCGAGTTGATGCATGAAAGTAACAGAAAACTTCGTTTTAGGCACAAATTCTTAAAAGAGGGAATAATTTACACCAAATTTCATTATAAGTGTCAGAATAAATTATATATCCAGGTATAATAGTTTTTAAGAAAATTACAATCCAAATATGTCTATAACAGTGAAAATAATGTGTTTACCGTTTTTTACTGCCAATATAACACGTCTGAACTCTAAGTCAAAATCTCCCTCAATACTTCAATTTTTGGGGAAAGTTTCAAAGGAAGAAATATTCTAAACCAAATTTCATCACAAGTCACCGAAGAAAAGAAATATGTATTGTCATTTTAAATCAAGAAAATATCTGCTTCAATTTTGACAAAATGAAAGACAGACATTTTTTCCTTCTTTCGTGAATATTTTCTTTGGTCTTTTTTTCGAGTTTATGCATGAAAGTAACATAAAACTCTGTTTTAGGCAGAAATCGTCAAAGGAAGAAATATTCTACACAAAATTTCACTATATATCTCAGAAATAACCAAGTGTCTAGGTACAATAGCTTGTAAGAAAATTGCGTTCTAAATTTGTACATAAAAATTAAAGAATATTAGTTTACGTTTTTTACATCTAATTTAACAAGTTTCCATTCTAAGTCAAAATCTCCCTTAAAACTTCACTTTCTGATAAAAGTGTCAAAAGGAGAAATATTCTAGACAAGATTTCATTATAAGTCATCAAAAAAAAAAAAAAAAAAAAAAAATAAATAACTGTATTTCCATGATATATCAAGAAAATATATGCATCAATATTCCCAAAAAAAAAAGGCCTGTATCAAAACGTGGACTATATTCATTCCAACATTTGGCGACATTGAATGAAAAATATTACTAATATGTTAAAAAATGTTGAAAATATATTAAATATATATTTTATATATAAATATATTTTTTAAAATCCATTTCAACTGTCTGCATTCCAAAAATTCAAATTATCAATTAATCAAAATATGACAACCAGTTTCAAAAATGCGACAACATAAACATTCTTAAATTAAGCCACTTGTGTTGAGTTGCCTTAGATTTGCAAATCGCATTAACATTCTTGACAAAACGCAATCAAAAAAAAAAAAACCGGCAACGTATTATTTGACCATGTGTTTTGATTTTTTGATGCAAAAACCACTACCTTAATATCCCATAAAATATGATAAGAGCCCAATAGAAAAAGAGACGAAAAAAACAACAACGAACACTTAATGCAAGCAATAAACAATTTGTTTACTTAAATTCTTTGTAGTTTGTCTTAGAGTACATTTTTCTGTTTTGCAAAGCTCCAGGCTGGCAGCAGTAGGCGTTACTAAATTACTATAATTTATATATAATTTATAATTTTCGGTTCGGCCAACTGCGAACTTGTTTTTCCATATTTGTCGCCACAGCTATATTCAATACGCCACCGTTACGCATGCGGGCGTTAAACTCCTTAACGCCAAGACATGGAAAAAATGTGAACAGAACTTGAAATAACAAAATTCCATTTTTATCATGAAAAATCACTTAATGATGATATTTATGACGATTATTATTTATCACAAATCATCGGGAAAAAAAAAAAAGAAAAAACACAAGGGAAAACGAAACACGAAACATTGGAATAAAATTAATAATGAATTATGTCAGGTTATAAATATTGAAATTCCTCATAAGTAATCTGATATGAACGGAGATATGTGAACAAAGGAGGAGGGAGTGAGAAACACTAGCCTTATTCAAGTTTTGGATTTTTTGCAAAGTTTTGATGAAAAAATTATTGTTTTTCATGTGTGGCTGTGTGTGTGGCAAAGGGTGTTCTTCATCCGTAAGCATTACAATTTTTATACCCTGGAAGGTATATTAAGTTTGTCATTCTGGTTGTAACACCTTGAAATACACATTTTAGACCCCACAAAGTATATATTCTTGATCAGCATAACATTCTATGTCGATTCAACGATGTCTGTCCGTCTATCCGTCTGTTAAAATCACTCTAGCTTCCGAACGAATTGAAGTAGATAGATAAAATTTTACTCAAATGTATGTTATGTCTGCAGGACTTTTGGCATTGAAAATGGACCATGTAGGTCCACGTCTTCGTATAGCCCCCATATTATGGTACCTCCCAATATTCGGTATTTTGAAGATTTTAGCGACATTATTCACCGGAATTGTTTCTAAAATGGTGTTTAAAGTTCGTAATCAATACTTCAGTCTAAGACAGAAAATTGTCTGTGTAGGTCCACGTCTTCGTATAGCCCCCATATAACGATACCTCCCGATATTCGGTATTTTGATGATTTTATCCACATTTTTTAGGTTTCGCATTTGAATATTGTAATGGCTTATGAAAAATGTTGTCGTCGTATAGACCTTAATATAAAAGCTGCAGTCGGTATTTTGAGGATTTTAACAGAATTTTTAATGGATTTCATTGTTTTTGAGAATTGCCATATTCGTTCCAAATGGTGTAGGGTATTCATAGTTCGGCCCGATCGAACTTATAGCTTGTTTGCTTGTTCTAAAGGAAATTGATATAAATTGTAACTCAATTTAATTGTAACTTGGTAATAAATAAAGAAGAGAATGTGCTACGTATTTTCTTTTAATGGTCTCAAACAAAGGTCGGGGAAATTTGAAGACAAAGACAATTTCTATTATTAACATACCTATATTAACATACCATACCTATAGATATCCCTTACAAAACTATAAAAATCCAAATTGTAATGCCAATGTGCCACAAAATTTTATTTTATTTTTCAAAATTACAGGAATGCTCGACAAGAATATGAGAATAAAGCTAGAAAATGAGAAACATTTATCTTATGTGTATTAACAGTTCTCATAGGGAAGTAACCAAAATAGGAGGGAGTAGTTGTGCCCATTTTTACATTTTTGAAAATATTCGAGTGAAGATTCCTTGGGATCCAGGCATTTTAGGTGTATAGTATCTCAGGCAATATTCTAGATAAAAATACGAAAAATATTGCCGTCAAAAATAATAACCCTCTAGCGAGTCACCAAAGGCGACTTTTTTGTCCTTTTTCCAAAGTATGGTTAAAAAATCTCTTAAAATGGGATCGTAGCAAATCAAAATGGTCTACAAAATTATTTGTAATTAAATTCTACTCTATGTCCTAAAATACACAAAACTCTATATATTACTATAAGTCAGGAAATATATATAAATTCCTAAAGAGAAATTTTGAGGTTAAAGCCGTACTTTATGTGAGTTTATCCAAAATTCTCCTACAAAGCATGATTTTAGAGGGATGCTCTCGAAGACAAAAATATTCTCCATCGAATTTTACTATTTTACTTCATTTTAGACAAAAAGTCCTAAAGGAGGGAATAATATGCATCAAATTTCACTATAAGTCTCAGAATAAACAATATAACTAGGTATAATAGTTTTTAAGAAAACTACATTCGAAATTTCCATACTGAAAGTAGTTTCTTTTTACTTTTTAGTCTGTTAGCTTCATACGTCTTTCACTGTGTCAAAATATCCAATTAAACCCAATTATTTTGAAAATGTATCAAATGAAGATTTATTCTACATCAAGTTTTATCATAAGTCACCAAAGAAAAGAAATCTGTATTTCCATTATATATCAGGAAAATATTGGTTTCAATTTTGCCAAAAAAGCAAAAATATTTCTAAATTTTTTTTTGACGAATTTTTCCTCGGCCTTTTATATGAGTTTACTGCTAAGAGCTACATAAAAATTCGTTTTAAGCATGAAGCATCAAAGGAAGAAATATTCTACATTGATTTTCATTATAAGACTCAGAACAAATGATGTGTCTAGACATAATAGCTTTTAAAAAAAAAACTAATTTCGAAATTTCTATAGTGAAAGTGGAAATTGTATTATTTATATTCTTGTCTGTTATTGTCATACTTTTGTAATCTGAGCCAAAATCTCCCAAAATACTTTATTTTTGGGGAAAGTGTCAAAAGAAGGAATATTCTATATAAAATTTCATTAAACACACTAAAATAGATAAGTCTTTATTTTTATTATATATCAAGATAATATCTGTTTTAATTTTGACAAAAAAAACGAGAAAATATTTTCTTTTTAGAATAAATTTTACCTCGAAACTTTTTCAAGTTGAAGTAACATAAAACTTAATTTTAGACAGAAAATCCTAAAGGAAGAGATAATCTCTACTAAATTTCACTATAAGCCTCAGAATAAACTATACATCTTAGTATAATATTTAAAAAAATAACATTCGAAATTTCTATATGAAAGTGGACATTAAATGTTTACTTTTTTGTCTGTTAATGGCATGCCCTTCTAATATAAGTAAAAATTTTCAATTATTCGTAATTTTTTGAAAAAAGTGATAAAGGTAAAAATATTCTAGATCAAATTTCAATATAAGTCGCCATAGAAAAGAATTCCGTATTTCCATTTTATATCAACAAATATATATGTTACAATTTCGACAAAAAAAAGAGAAAATATTTTCTTTTATCGATAAAATTTACCTCGGATTTAATTTCATTGTAAGCCATCAAAGAAATGAAATCTGTATTTCCATTGTATATCAAGACAATATCTCTTTAAATTTTACCGAAAGAAAACCCGAAAATATAATTTTTCTATTTGACATCTGAAAGTACCATAAAACATCATTTTAGACAGAAAGTCTCCGAAGAGGGAATAATCTACACCAAATTTCATTATAAGTCCCAGAATAATATATAAATCTAGATATAATATATTTTAAGAAAATTAAGCTCGAAATGTCTTTAGTGAAAGTGGAAATTATATTACCAATTTTTTGTCATTTAATTTTATACCTTTAAAAATCTCGTTTGTTATACCCTACAACACTATGTGTTGGGGGTATTATAAGTTTGATTGGGCCAAAAATTATGTAACACCTCGAAATATTGGTTTCCCACATAGGAAAGTATATATGGATCTTCCTAGCTCGCCGAGCTGAGTCGATCTAGCTATGTATGTCCGTCCGTCCGTCTGTCCGTCTGTCCGTCTGTCCATGTTAATTTGTAATCACTCTACAGGTCGCAATTATGGCCCGATCTCCACGAAATTTAGAATGTAGGTGGGGCTTGGACCAGAATAGAACCCTATTGCTTTTGGAGATGATCGCCAAATGTTTAGGGGTTGAAATGGACCAAATACTGAAAAAATGTCGGATTTTGCAGTAGCTATACAGGTCGCAATTATAGACTAATCGACGCGGAATTTCGCATGTACCTAGAGTTTAGGGCGAGGAAGAAGCCTACTAATTTGGGTGGTCATCGGATAATATTTTGCGGGTTAAATAGACCATATCTTTTGTGTTGAAAAAAATCAAAATTTTTCATTAAACCGCAAATATTTTAAATCCCGGCGAAATCACAAAGCCAACACAAGGTTACTTCTGACCTTTACATTGATGTTATTATCCAACAAATCGGATATATAGCAAAATATGTGCGATATATATGTCTATCAAAGAAGATATGCTTGAAAGATCTCTTACATGTCGAGAACGGCCGAACTGATTTCGACAATTCTCATTTATTCAGAATGACCTCTTGGCAGGAAAGAAAAAACGTCTAAAAAAAAACGCATAAAAATATCTCTCTAAAGATGAAAATATTGATTTTGTAAAATTTTCTCATATTTTTTCAATTTTGTCATATTTTTGGCATATTTTCATTTTGAATTGAACATTTGGTAATATTTCTGCAGCTAACAAAACTAAGTTGTTATGATATCAGGATACAGATCGCATTTATGGCCCGATCCTTATGAAATTTTGCATGGGGATGAGATGAGGGTCAGAATAGAAGCCTACTCTTTTTGGAGATGATCGTTATATATTTAGGGTTTTAAATGGACCAAAAAACTGCAAAATTGTCCGCAGGTCGTAATTATCGCCCGATCCTTACGCACATTTGAATGGAGGTTACCGGACATTGCAAAAGCCAAATAGTTTTGGATGGCCATCCAAAAATATTCAATGTGTGAAATAATTTGCCAACTTTTGTAGATAAAATACGAAAATCCATTCCAGTGACTTTTTGGAGAATTCACAAATACAGGAAAGTCGCACTTCTGACTATTTCGTTAACGCCGATTTCGTTGAAAAATATAGTCAAATGTCTGTATCTCATATAGATGCGTTTCAGTCAAAAACCAATAATAAATGTTAATCTTTTGTCACTTCTGACAAATTATAGGTCTTTGGGAAATATTGGTTCCAGATCTAGGAAGACCATTTAAGTGCAAATAAATTGGAAATGAGCAAATTAGTTTAAGTTGCTATTATTCGAAAATTAGAGAACGAAACTGGATGGTTTTCTTTTATTATTTGTCACAATATCTTGTGGAATTCTGTCGAGTATTTCGCCTATATAAACTGTATGGTTTATTATAGTGTTGTAGGGTATTCAACGGTCGGCCCCGCTCGACTGTAGCCCTTGCTTACTTGTTTTTTTTTTAAATTTTATTGAATGAAACTAAAAAAAGTCGGAAATAGCATCAAATTTTTGAACAAGTTTAGATTTGTTCGAATTGGTCACCATTGGCACGAATTATGGTCTTCAAACGGCCAATGACACTGTCACACGCTGCCTGAATGTTGCTCAGTGGTATTTTAGCCAATTCACTGCGAAGCGCTTGCTTGAGGTGGTATTTTTTAGTGCCAACCTTGCTTTTCAAATCACTCCAGACACAATAGTCCAACGGATTGGTATTTGGAGATTTTGGTGGCCATTGTGCACTGGAAATGAAGCGAGGAACCTCATTTTGTAACTGTTCGAGGGTGGGGCATGCAGAGTGCGATGGTGCTGAGCCAGGCCAAAATGTTTGCGTGCCCAAGGCTTTAATACACTCTCCAGAATAATATCGCGATTATATTCGGCATTTTTCTGATGCCACGGTCGATTAATACGAGCAGAAAGCGACCATCGGCTGTTATGGCGGCCCACACCATCACCATGGCCGGCACTTGAGTTCTGGTGGCCAACCGAAGGTGCACATTTTCAGCTGACCTCTTTGGCAAGTAATCTCGATCATTTTGTTTGTTTACAAACTGCTGGGCAACGAATGTTTTCTCTCCGGAGAAAAGCAAATTCGGCAGTTCACCACTTTCGGCCAAGCGAAGCAACTCTTTAGCTCTTTAGAGTATTTTCTTTTTGTTACGGTGTAAGTTCTTTCACTTTTTGGGTTACGCTACCAGTATCACCGTAACGAGCGATGGTACGAGAAACAAAAGCTTTAGTCACACTTAAATACTGGAGTGCTCTAACGATAACCACTTGCAGGTTTCCAGCCAAATAAAAAGAAATCCCACTATCACGCTTGAATTCCATCACGAATAACATTTTTTCTGGAAAATTCTCACCAAAATGCTTTTGTACGCTTGTAAACAATATAATGAGCTGTCACTGGAATAATTTTAACAGCTGTTGGACGAGTGGCTTAGAAATGACAGCTGTCTGAAGTTGCTTGCAGTTTTTTCATCTTACCCTATATAGAGAAGTATAGTTACCAGGGTGGTCTGCTTAGCCAGAGAATGTATTTAGCATTGATGATGGGATCTATATTTTAGAAGAACGTTAGAGTATCTATATCCCACCTAGCAATTAGTCTATGTCTCGTATTGGATTACATGGGATATCTACACAGCAGGTTTTCAATCGTCGCTACCTCTTCTCCAACTTCACGTAGTCTATAGTAGTCAGGAACACTATTGCTCATCATTAGGTCAGATATCTGATACTGCAGTCGCCAGTCAGTATGCCTACCACGACTCTTAGATCAGACCTGCTAAATGATAGAAGGAAGCTCGTTCTCCTCGTCAAAATTGCCGGCCAGATGACCTTAGACAGTCTGCAATCGGTCATTGTCATTTTCTTCCAGCTTATTGGTGGTCGGTATATAATTCGACTTTCATCCACCTCGACCTAATGCATCAGCCACCTCATTCCCCATTATATTGCTGTGGCCTGAAGACCAAAAATGCTTAATGGAATAACATGTTTCAAGAAGGGCTTTCCTGCAGTCAAGAGCGGTCCCGATTTATTGGCACTTGGATTGACAGCTTTCACCTGACTATCGACGTATATAGTCACCGATCCAGTTATGCTATTGCAGAGTTTTCTTACCATTTCGGCGGCCTTCTTGATTGCAAGAATCTCCGCTGCAATTATCATTAAGCTTATGTGAGTGTTTAATTCTTGGGTTCAGACAGAATACTCAAGCACTATTGCCTTCATCCATCTTGGAGTCGTCTGTATAAATGTCCAGATAGTCTGGAGGAGTTTTATCACCAGTCCAGGCGTCCCTATCAGGTATCGGATCTCCAGCTTACCGTAGTCTCAGCGCACTCCTTGGTGTGTCGAATTGAGCTAAAGTATCTAGTGGCTGGAAGTTTGTCAGCGAATTCAATGCAGATTTAGAGCTTCTCTTGAGAGCCGCGGATGCCAGTAAGGACGCGGCTCTCTATAAAAACTGAAGAGTGGTTAGGGGTTTGGTACCCCAATTGCCAAAAGTACAGGTCTTGGTCCATTTTGGGTATATATTTATTATTTAATTAATTATTTGCCGAAATTTTGTTATTTTTCTTAAATCTCTTTAATATCCTTCTTATCACATTGAAAGTGACAGACCCTTTTCTTGTCTTGAACATTGGCAACATAATTTTATTTCGCCCAACACCAACACCACAAAAACCCATGATTATTATATGGATGTGCATTTTTTTTCGGATTATGTGGCACATAAATATCTGTTCAAATTACCGCACATAATGTTGTATGTATGGCGTCAGCAATTTTTTTCGGAGTGTCGGTGTGTGTTGTCGACTTTTTTTGTGGCATATTATTCCATCTGTCAAAGATATGAGCCACATGACAACAAACAATGTAATAACGGGTGTTAATGTGGATGTTGTAGATATTCAAAACAACAACAACAACAAGAGCAGCAACAAAAACATGTTAACTAAATTGTAATTACAAGCAAATTGAATTGCTGTTTGGATTAAAAAAAGGGGGAGTTATTGTTTTTTTTTCGTTTGAATATAACTCTACCGAATTTTATTAAATTATACAATTTTTGAACTAAAGATGCAAGTCATCGAAGGCCCATTGAGATCTCTTGGGATTATATAAAAATGGATTTTTATTAAAAAATAATATTCCTAGTTGTCACAATATTATGTCTCTATTGTTTGGTAATTTTCAATACTGAAAGTACTTCAGGCTGATAATTTTTACAGCATGTGGACATTATTGGCGCTGCCAAAAAACAACAGAGCTCATAATAAGATCTTCATTAAAATGCAGAATATATTATGTAATTTAAAGCTCTCTCTCTCTACCTACCCATAGCACGTTTGGTATATATGAACATCCCTCATCGAAATAATAATTTTATACCCAACAAAGTAAATATATTCTTGATCAGCGTAAAATTCTAAAACGATTTCGCCCTGTCCGTTCATTCGTCTGCTGTAATCACGTTAGAGTCAAAACGAATTAAGATAGGAAGCCAAAATTTGGCACAGATCAGTCTTTTGTCTGTAGGCAGGTCAAGTTCAAAGATGGGCTATATCGGTCCACGATATTGTACAGCCCCCACAAACTGTACCCCCCCCCCCCCCCCCCAAAATTCGGTATTTTGCTGATTTTAGCTACATTTTTCAATGGAATTGTCTAAAATTCTACACAAGGAGTTCTTTGTGATTACTTTACAACTTGACAGAGGATTATCTATATAGATCCACAATATCGTATATCCCCCATATAACGGTAACGCCCGATATTCGGTATTTTGATGATTTTAGCCATATTTTTCAATGGAATTTTCTGAAAATTCACACAAAGAGTTCCTTGTGAGTACTTTATCCCCTAGAAGAGAATTGTCTATATAGGTTCACGATATCGTGTAGCTCCCATATAAAGGTACCGCCCGATATTCGGTATTTTGATTATTTTAGCCATATTTTTCAATTAAATTGTCTGAAATTCTACACAAGGTGTTCTCTTGTGACTACTTTACCCCCTGGAAGAGAATTTTTAATATAGGTTCACGATGGGGGATATACGACCCCATATAAAGGCACTTTCCGATATTCGGCATTTTTATGATTTGAGCCAAGTTTTCAATGAAATTGTCTTAAAATCCACACAAGGGGTTACTTCTGAGTACTTTACCCCTTTAGAAGAGAATTGTCTAAATAGGTCCACGTTTGGTATTTACATGATTCTTGCGACATTATTCAACGGAATTATTTCAAATTTCGTATATTAAGTTCGGAACCGTTACTACAGCCTATGGCACAAATTACTTATGCAGGACAACGTCTTCGTACAGCCCCCATATAGCGGCTTTCATTCGAGCGGTATTTTTCGACAACATTTTATTGACATTTTTCGAATTTCTTTCAAATGTTGGAGGGTATAAAAAGTTCGGCCCGGCCGAACATAGCAGCTTTTTTACTTGTTAAGCTTGTCACAGTTCCAACTGAAGGGTCCGCCAAACATATATTTTTTTGAAAGTCAGATCAAAACAAAAACAAAATTTCGTTCAACTGTAACGTGGTTTTCTTGTCGGCTGAGGTAAACTCAGCTGTATCCAGGGTCTCGCTAAAGACCCACTAAACGTAATGAAACAAGGGGAGTAGATTTTTCCCTTTCTTGGCGGTTTAAATCAGAAACTTTATTGAGTTAAATATTAAATTACAATATATTAGAGTTCAAATACAGAATGGCGAATGGACTTTGAGATTCTTCGCTATTCGAGGTAAAGTTTTTTCAATTGATGATCGGAAATTTGACGTTTACATTGTCTTGTAGGCAATCACGAATTCTAGGGTTGATATACAGAGGATGAACGATTCGTGGACAATAGAGGATCGTTGATGTAGCGACGTCGGGTTGTTCACGACTGGTACTTGGGTGATTTATGTGAAGTGTGATTAGCC
Source organism: Musca domestica (assembly GCF_030504385.1). NCBI lineage: Eukaryota > Metazoa > Arthropoda > Insecta > Diptera > Muscidae > Musca > Musca domestica. The sequence continues at coordinate 243,065 of NW_026712393.1, read as the reverse complement.
TACGATTCGAAGGTGATCGGATACTCATGGGTGGCCGTCGGATGTTGACAAGTGAGGAAAATTAAGAATTACAATGTTTGTGTTCGAATGACGCTATCGTTCGTGATGGTGACGATTTGAAGGCAATCGGGACTTGTGGTTATCGACGGATTGAAGGTTGACAAGGGGTTTTAAGAACATATTTCCTAAACCAGCTTCAAATTTCAAAGTTACACACCAACATTTCAAATTTCCAGCCCCATTCGTTTAGCCAAGCCCAAATCGTACCAAATATAGTACCATTTTGGTACAGTTCTAACACTAGGTACACATTTCCAAAACCGTATTTTTACCAAGAAGTAATTCTCCCACCAAATATCAAGATTTTAGCACATAATTCCAATGGTACCAAATTTAGTGCATTTTGTACTTTTGGTACACGCATTGAATTTCGAAAAAGTTTTCTATCCTACACAACTTTAAAGACCCTACCTCATTCCAAATTTCAGTTTTACAGCCCTATGCTAACCTTAAATACCAAATACAGTACCATTACGTACTTTTTGGTACATTTCCAAAATCCACTCCCATATATCAATTATACATTACAAAAAGTGACCCTAACTCCAAAGTGACCCTTTACAAAGATTTCCATCTCTATCCCTTTCCAGATATAAAATTTAGTACCTTTTATCAATTTTCGTTTTTAGTACTTATTTCCAAAACCACTGCAAATCCCCGACCTATAGTGAAACCAATAACAAAATCTCAACATTTTAAAGTTCCAGCTACATTTGCTTACCCAAATCCAAATTGTACCAAGTTCAGTACCATTTAGTACAGTTCTTACACTTGAACACATTTCAAAAACCACCGCCTTATATATCAATGCCAGTCCCCTAACTTAATTTTTATACCTAACATACCATAACGAATGGTACCAAATATAGTGCATTTTAGTACTTTTGGTACACTTTTACGCGAATCCGCGAACTTCTTCCCGTATTTGATAATTTGACCTTCATTCTTTTGAACAATACAATAGATACAATTTTTAGAACATTTACATGATTAATAGTGTCTAATGTCCTTCTCCTGGCTCTAAGCTTTCTTCTCACTTCCTTTTCAGCTTTTTTTGTAAAGCTTTACTTGAGTTATAAATAATGTAACTAATATGTTCTATATAGCTTTTCCGTTTTACTTTCAGACGATTTCTCTTCCATTTTCTCCTTTCTTTTGCCCTCTCTCTCTCTCTCTCTCTCTCTCGCTATTTAATTTAACAATTATTGCGAAACAAAACGGTATTTACAATTTAAGTAATTTCAGATTTATCTTAATTGCCTAGTTTCGGGAACTTTGGCCACTTTGTCCGTCGTCCAACAACAGTAGCAACGACACCATACATTTTGGACTTCTTACGAAGTTGCCATCCATTTACTAATTACAGGCCTCAGGAAAAATACCACCAAGAAATGTAAATGACCAACGCAACTACCACTACAACTGCAACCACAACCACAACTACAACCAACAATAAGAACACTGTCATTACATATAGATAAAGAGAAAGTAAAGTTTTCATTTTAATATTCTCTAGTCCGAAACTAATTAAAAGACAATATTTTCTTTAAAAGGCCAAGGAGGAGGAGAGAGGAGGGAGGGTGGGGGTATACTTAAGATATTCCATTGTGATAGATAAGTTATTAAAGCCTTCAAAACAATGTTGCAAGAAAAGAGAAAGGAAAATTTCCTTTAGAGATTATAAACGAGAAATCTATTGTTAAATTTCATAGAAGGATTTATGTAAAAAAGTGAAGAGAAGCAGGAGGAAGAGGGACAAATGTATTTAATAATAATATATTCATAAAAAAGGACGAAATCGGCACGTTTGGTTGAGAATCTCGGCTCTTTAAGCTTCCACATAACCAAATTTGGTATCATTTAATACAATTATAATACGCATATCCAAAACCAGCTACTTCTCTCAACCACAGACACCAACAGTGACATCCATACCAAAATTTCACATTTTCAGCTTCACTCCTTCACCCAATAATACATTTAAACCACCTCCATATTTCAATCCCAGATATCAACAGAGACCTCAATATCAATTCCGGGGTTTCAGCTGTATCCCTTCACCAAATACGAAACTTAGTAACGTACTATGGCATAACCAAAACAATTTACATCTCTCCGTCCTAGACAGCAACAGTGATCCAAATTTAGTACCCTCCATATCTTTACCAAAGACACCAACAGTGGCATCTATACCAAATTTGAGGATTCCAGGTCTATTCCTTTATCCAATACCCAATTTAGTACCACTTCGTATTTTTCGAACAAATATAGTACACATTTTCAAAACCACCCTCATATCGTAACCACAGACACCAACAGTGACAGCTATATAAAATTTCAGGATTTCAGCTTTATTCCTTCACCCAATACCCAATTTAATACAACTTAGTACCTTTCGTACAATTATAGCACTCATTTCCAAAACCATCCCCGTGTCTCAATTCCAGATACCAACAGAGGCCTTAATATTAAATTTCACGATTTCAGCTCTATTCCTCCACTCAATAACAAATTAAGTACCATTTGGTACTTTTCGTACAAATGTAGGACGCATATCAAATCATCATCAGTTATCTTAATATCAAATTTCAGAATTTTATATCTATTCCTTCACCCAATATCAAATCTGGTAGCAGTCAGTACTTTTCGTACAATTGTAGTAAATATTTGCAAAATCAACACCATATCTCAGTTCCAGATACGAACTGAGACCTCAATACCAAATTTCAGGATTTCAGCTCTATTCCTACAATCAATGCAACATTGAGTACCATTTTGTACTTTTCGTACAGTTAAGGTATTTTTTTTTCCAAACAATATACATATCTCAACCCAGATAGCAACAGAGACCTCAATATCAAATTTCAGGATTCTAGACATATCCCCTCACCTAATAACATATTTAGTACTATTTAGGATATTTCGTATACATTTTCAAAACCAGCTCCATATCTCAATTCCAGACACCAGCATAGACCTCAATATTAAATTTGAGGATTCCAGACCCGTCAGTAATTTTCGTACAAATATTGTACACATTTCCAAAAATTGCTCCATATTACCAGGCTTTATATGAACAGCGATCCCAATACCAAATTTCACATTTCAAATGTATCTGTTTACCCAATACCAAATTGTAGCAAATATAGTACTATTTAGTACTTTTCGTGCGCTTTTAATATACATTTCCAAAACCACCTCTTTATCACAAACCCACCACCAACATGGACGTCTAATACAAAATGTCAGCTTCATCCGTTCACTCTAAACCAGATTGTTCAAAATTTATTACCATTTATTACAGTTCGCACACTTAGTACACATTTCTAAGATCACCTTCACATATCAAATTTACTTTCCAACCTTGATTCTCATACCAAATTTCAATTTTTAAGTCTCTCCATTCACATAATACCAAATGGTACAATTTTAGAAATTTAGTAACATTTTAGGACATTTCCTAAATTTAAAGCTCAAATTTTCAATAACCCTTTGGTACATCTATCCTGCACTCCATTAGTGGCTTTTATTCCAATTTTCAGAATTCCAGCTTCATCGGTTCATCTCAATTCCAATTTGTAGCACATGTAGCACCATTTAGTTTTTGGTACATTTTAGTACATATAAGTACAAATTTCCAAAACTACCTACATATCCCAATCCTACACACCGACAGTAATATTATTTCCAATATTCAGGATACCAGCTCTTTTGGTTCGCCCAAATTCAAATTGTACCAAATTTAGTACAATTTAGTACACTTAAGTACAAGTTTGAATAACTACCTACATCATACAGTCCAATCGAAAGCTTATTTTCAAATTTCAGGATTCCAATTCTACCGGTTCATCCAAAATTTAAATTCAACCAAATTTAGTACCATTTATTACACTAAAGTTCGAATTACCAAAACTATCCATTCCAAAAAAACTACATTCGCCAATCCTACACTCCGATAATAATCTTATTTCTAAATTTCAGCCAAATAGGAATTGCACGAAATTTAGTACTTATCGTACATAAAAGTATACATTTCTAAAATACTTCCATATCCCAATCCTAGTCTCCGCCATAATAGCTGTTTCCAATTTCAGGATTCCAGCTCCAACCATTCCTCCCTCACCTAAATTGTAACAAATGTAGTACAATTTCAGGATTCCAACTCTATTGGTTCTCCCAAAATTTAAATTATACCGAATTTAGTAGCATTTAGTACACACAAGTCCAAAACTACCTTCTTCCTCAGAATTCAATAGTAATCTTATATCTCAATTTCAGAGTTCCAGTACTATCGGTTCACCCAAATTGTAATTGTGCCAAATTTAGTACCATTTAGTATTTTTCGTGCACATACGTACAAATTTCGAAAACTTCTTCCAAATCCCCATCTTATACACCGACAATGGTGTTCATTTCAAATTTCAGGATTCCAGCTCCATCCGTTCCTCCAAATTCAAATTGTACTAAATTTAGTACCGTTTAGTACTTCTCCTATACATGAGGGCATATTTCAAGTCCATCACCTTACCTCGACTCTACTCCATAATCTTGATTCCCATTCCAAGTTTTAAGTTTTTAGTTTTTACCGTTCACATGATACAAAATGGCACCAAATGTAGTACATTTTAGTACTTTTCGTACACCTATAGTGCGAATTTCCAAAAACCCTTTTGGTACATCTATCATATACTCCATCAGTGACCCTCATATTTCAATAGCACAGTTTAGTACTTTTCCTATACATGAGGGCACATTTCAAGTCCATCACCTTACCTCGACTCTACTCCTTAACCTTGATTCCCATTCCAAGTTTCAAGTCTTTAGCTTTTACCATTCACATAATACAAAATGGTACCAAATGTAGTACATTTTAGTACTTTTCGTACAGCTATAGTGCGAATTTTCAAAAACCCTTTCGCACATCTATCATACACTCCATCAGTGACCTTCATTCTAGTTTTTAAAGATCTAGCTCTTTTGCTTCCTTGAATACAAATGATACCATATTTAGTAACTTTTAGTACATTTCGCACCGTTATAGTACGAATTACCAAAAAACCCAGTTTTATCTGGCCCCTTCGGATCAAAAGTGACCTTCACTCAAGATTTCAAAATTCTAGCTTCAGCCTTTTCCTCTGGGCGCTGATAAATCGTTAAGACAGAGTAAGTCAGTCAATCAGATATTGATAGATTAACAAAAAAGGGCGAATCGCTTGAGGGTTCACATTTTTTAACAAAATAATCCTTATCTTGTTATCACTAATATTACTAGAGACACTATATATATCTAAAATGCAAGGATTCCATTAAAAAATGTAGTGAAGGGGGAACTTCCCCCTCTATTTAGGTTGTGTTTCTATGCAAACTATCAAAACCCCGATACGCATATCTTCTTTTGGGCTTGCCTTAAGTTATCGTAAAATTGTTGAATTTTGTTGCCCAGTGTAATTAAATAAAATCTACGCATATTTGCCGTGTGTCCACAAAACTAAAAATAAAACCCTCAACCAAAAGAAATGGCGTCTTACCTGCCGATTTGAATAGAAAACAAAACTAAATTCAGAAAATGCGTAATACAATTTTTTTTCAAAAAGCTCACGTTTATGCTGATTATCTTTCGCACGCAATCTGAAACGACAAAAATACATCAAAACACACACACTCTCACACGCTTACAATTTTGTCTGGCCTGCGTTACATTTAATGAGTTTTTAAGTGCTTGGGACATGGTTTCTTTTTGTGGTCGTTGTTGTGGTGTGTGCCCACCAAAATAATTATTGATTTAAGATTGAACTGATTTTGGGGTATTTTTTTTTTTTCTATTTTGGGTATTTATTTTGGCTGACCGGTAAAAAGTATGTCTGGGGTGAAACAGGATATGGTGCAATGTGGTGCCGCCTGTCAAAGGATGTAAGTAAATCTATGATTAAATATTGAGTATTTTTTTTTTTTTTTTGGAATCGTAGCTGGACGTGGTAGGTGGTGATATATTTTAAATATTTTGTAAATATGTGTAAATAGAACTCTGTTTGGGGAGCGTATTCCTAACCAAAACGCTGACTCACATTCGGGAAAATACTTAAAAAAAACATAAAAAAACAACTTAAAAAGATCAGTCGGTTTTGCCGACTGATGTATACCCTCAGCCAATGTTCGATTATTTAAATATATTTTGGCTTCTGTTGTGATTGTTCAAATCGTTAACCCTCTATGGAGAAGGTTCCAAAGGAATGGGCCCTTATTGTCCATTTCGTATCGGACCTCAATAAATATGATATAAATATTGCGACTTTATAGAGATATCTGATAATCTTAAGAGAATGTTGAAATGAGCGAGAGGTACCAAATATGGTCCACCGAAATTTGCTATTTTCACACTTCATCTAATGCAGATAAAAATTTTGGTATGGGCGAAATTACAAGAAAATCGAACATTTATTTCCAATTTTATTCGAAATCATAAATTCAAAATTCGTCCCAGGTTTCTGGTTGAGAGACATGTTTAAATATAGCAAGTTGTAAAGAATCGCTGATTTTTGAACCGTATGGATATTCAACAATTTTACCTTCTGAGGGGGATGTACCAGAGGGAGTAGACCGATGTATCCCATCTTCACGGCAGATCTTGTGTTAGTAGAAATAAGGGGATGTCGGAAATATGAAGAGAATCGGATGCTTATTTCACATTTTATAGTCGTCTTGGTTATTCAAAATTTTGTCCCTTTGTGGGGAAGATACCCGAAGAAATAGTTCGATCTCTACCATCTTTATAACAGATCTTGTGTAGATGGAAATATTGAGATGTGTCAAGTCTGAATGGAATCGGATGTTAATTTCGTGTTTTATGAGCTTCATGGATATTCAAAATTTTGAACCTTTGTGGGGGAGGTACCAGAAGGAATGGGCCGATATATTCCATCTTCACAGAAGATCCTGTGTTGGGAGAAATGGGTGAAATACGAAGAGAACCGGATGCTTATTTCGGATTTAATAATCGTTTTGGTTATTCGAAACTTTGATCCTTTGTGGAAGAGGTACCAGAAGGAATGGTGCGATCTCTACCATTTTTATGACAGATCTTGTGTTGATAGAAATATTGAGATGTACCAAGTCTGAATGGAATTCGATGTTAATTTCGTTTTATGAGCTTCGTAGATATTCAAAACTTTAACCCTTTCTGGGGGAGGTACCAGAAGGAGTGGAGCTATGTATTTCATCTTCGCACCAGGCCTTGGATTAATAAAAATATTGCGATGTATGTAATTTGAAGTAAATCTGACTCTTACATCACATTTTATAAGAGTTACAATTATTCAAAATTCAACCTTGGGAGAGGCACTTGATTGAGTGGACCGATACTGTCCATTTTCACACCTGACCTAGAACTGACACAAATATTAGAATTTGCAAAGTTGGGGCAAAATCGGATTATCGTTTTTCTTTCTGAGCCGAAAAAAAAATTTTTTTTTTTGAAAATTTCGACTATTTTTGCGGGAGGTACCAGAAGAGTAAGCCTATATTGCCCATCTCCGAACTCGATCTAAGTTTGATAATAATATTACAATGTACCAAGTTTGGACCCAATCGGATACTTCATTCGAGAGTTTTCGTGCAGACCAACCAGACTCCAAATGTCCTGAAACGAATTTACTTGAAAGACACCTACTGTCTAAAATCGTTACTTGTTATATTATAATATATTCCCTTCTAGTCAAAAGCAACCAAATCGCTGCAGGGTTTTCTTATGGTCTCAGACCATATCGATGTCCTGGCGAACACTTCCATGGAGGACAATCACTAAAAATTCACAAAGGCAGTGAATTGTCTTAAAAATGTTCATACCTAGAGCATTTACAATTTTCTAAATCTAAACTAGTTCCTCTTTCCAGTGGGTACTTTACTTCACGCCTTTGTATATGTATATGTGTTTTTGTTTTTGTATTGCATTATTAAATTCACAATGCATTAATTTATCGTTTTACTTTTTTTTGCTTTTTAGATAATATTTTTAGCAGATGACGGGTCGAACTTAGTCATGACCGCATCGGTGTTGAATTACGTTTTAATAGGAAATACTTAAGTGCTGATGTGACTTTATAGACGAATCAATATTTGCACATCATAGAGTTTTTATACCCTCCACTATAGTATGGAGGGTATATTAAATTTGTCATTCCGTTTGTAACTCTTCGAAATAATCATAATAGATCCTACAAAGTATATATATTCTGGATCAGCGTAAAATTTTAAGATGATCTTGCGAGGTCCGTCTGTCTGTCTGGCCGTTGTAATCAGGCTATCTTTCGAACCAATTTAAAATTTTGCATACATGCATAGTTTACTACTGGTAATGTTTACTACAGGTTAAGTTCGTAGATGGCCCATGTCAGTCCACGTTTTCGTATAGCCGCCAATATTCGGTATTTTCATGATTTTATCGACATTATTTACCGGATTTATTTAAAATTTCGTATTTTAAGTTCGTAAGGGGTACCACAGCCTATGAAAAAAAATTTTGTATGCAGGTCCAAGTCCTCGTATAGCCCCCATATAACGATACCTCCCGATATTCGGCATTTTGAAGATTTCAGCCACATTATTCACCGGCATCGTTTGAAACTTCGTACTGGAAGATACCAATGGGTACTACAGCCTTTGACAAAAATTTTTGTATGCAGATCCAAGTCTTTGTATCGCCCCCATATAACGGTACCTCCCCATATTCGGTATTTTCTTGATTTTAGCGACGTTATTTACTGGAATTATTTCGAATTAAAAGATTTTAAGGGTACTACAACTTATGGCAAAAAAAAGTCGTATGCAGGTCCACATCTTCGTATAGTATTCGTATGACGGTACCTTCCGATACTCCGTATTTTCATGATTTTTGCGACACTATTCACCGTAATTGTAACAAATTTCGTAATTGAAAAGCTCGTAATGGTCACTACAGCCTCTGACAAAAAATTTCGTATGCAGGTCCCCGACTTCGTATAGTCCCCATATAACGGTTTTCATTTAAGTGGTAGTTTTCAGAATTTTTTTTGAAACTAATCAATTTCCTTCGAAATGGAGGAGGGTATTAAAAGTTCAGCCCGACCGAACTTAGCTGTTTCTTTACTTGCTTTTTTTATTTCGTATTTTTTATTTTGCAATAATTTGAAATTAAATATTAATAAATGAATTGTCAGCGCAACTGGTTATATTTTTAATGGTTTCAAAATAAGTTTATTTATTTTCAATATGTACTTTCAATACAAAAAAGTTTCTTCGAAAACATAATTTTGTATTTATGGTGTTTTTTATTTTGAGTCTTCAGTCACCTTCTGGCCACTGAAGATTATCTTTACTGCCCAAAAATTTCCAAACAAATATCCATTAATTTGAACATTTGCCAAATATATAAAAATTTCGAAAAACAATTGCATAAATTGTTTATCAAGTGTAGTTTTTTTATGATTAGTTTAACTGCAAATTTTCATTATGCATTTTATTATTGTTGTCATTTATTAGATGTGTTTGTATCTACATGGCATGACATGGCACAGACATAAACAATAATACAAACGGCACATATTTAATGGACATTAGGGTATCTCAATACAAGAAAAACAATGAAAAAAGAGGCAAAATTAAATAACAACTAAAACTTTTTTAAATGGGGATGAGAACTCTAAATGAAAAACCAGTTAAAAATCTGTAAGTTTGGCCGGACCGAACTTATAATACCCTTCAACATTTAGAACGAATTTTACAATTTTCAAAAAAATTAAATCCGTTAAAATTTCTGTTGAAATCTTAAAAGTACCGAGTGTAGCTGTTGTAGTAACGAAACTTGAAAAAAAAATCGGTGAATAATTTCGTTAAAACCGCCAAAATACCGAATATCGGGAGGTGCCATACGACGGCGCGAACCTGCACGGACTATTTTCTGTCATAGGCTGTGCAGGCTGAGATAAAAAAACTGCAATCAACTTCAGACTGTTGTCATTTCTAAGCCACTCGTCCGACAGCTGTTAAAATTATTCCAGTGAAAGCCCATTATATTGTTTACAAGCGTACAAAAGCATTTTGGTGAGAATTTTCCAGAAAAAAAGTTATTCGTGATGGAATTTAAGCGTGATAGTGGGATTTCTTTATATTTGGCTGGAAAACCACAAGAGGCTATCGTTAGAGCACTCCAGCATTTAAATGTGAATAAATCTTTTGTGTCTCGTACCATCGCTCGTTACCGTGATACTGGTAGCGTAGCCCGACGTCAAGGAAGTGGACGGAAGAAAATAGCAACATCAGCAGAAATGGTTCGAAAAGTAAAAAAGCGACTTGATCGAAACCCGGGTCGCAATGGCCGAAAAATGGCTCGTGAGCTGAACCTATCTCAATATTCCATTCAGCAAATATTAAAAAAGGAGCTCGGGGTAAAGCCATTGGAATTCCAAAAACTGCAAGAACTTACACCGCGACAGGAAGAAAATAGACTCAAAAGAGCTAAACAGTTGCCTCGTTTGGCCAAAAGTGGTGAACTGCCGAATTTGGTTTTCTTCGATGAGAAAACATTCGTTGTCCAGCAGTTTGTAAACAAATGGGCAAAATGATCGTGTTTATGTGCCAAAGAGGTCAGCTGAAAATGTGCACCTTCGGTTGGCCACCACAACTCAAGCGCCGGCCATGATGATGGTGTGGGCCGCCATAGCAGCCGATGGTCGCTCTTCGCTCGTATTAATCGACCGTGACATCAGAATAAATGCAAAATATTAAAGCGAAAATATTCTGGAGGGTGTATTAAAACCTTAGGCATGCAAACATTTTGGCCGCAGACCTTGGACTTTCCTATAGGAATCGCACTCAGCACGCGCCACCGAAGAATGGTTACAAAATGGAGTTCCTCGCTTCATTTCCAGTGCAAAATAGCCACCAAAATCTCCGGATACCAATCCGTAGGACTATTGTGTCTGGAGAATTTTTTGGAAAGCAAGGTTGGCACTAAACAATACCAAAGTGTTGATCACCTTAAGCAAGCGTTTCGTCAGGAATGGACCAAAATACCGCAGAGCAACATTCGGGCAGCGTGTGACGGTTTCATTGGCCATTTGAAGGCCATAATTCGTGCCAAAGGTGACCAATTCGAACAAACAAATCAAATTATTTTAAAATTTGGGGCTATTTCCGACATTTTTTGCTTTCATTCAATAGAGTGTAAAAAAATTAAAAATTATGGCGTTTGACTTTGTTGCAGTTTTTTTTTTATCTCATCCTGTAGTACCTTTTATTACAGTTAGCACATATTTCCAATACCACCGACTAATATCAACAAAATGGTACCAAATTTACCAAATTTAGTTATGTTAGTACTTTTGTACACATATTATTCGAATTTCCATAAACCCTGAGTTTCAGCTATCCTAAGCAGCATCAAGAACCCTAATTACAAATTTCAGATTTCCAGCTCTATCCATTCCCCAAATACCAAAATTGATTTAATTTAGTACTTTTCGTACTTTGTGGTACGTTTTTCAAGATCCACGTTCATATATCACACACCCACTTCATAAAAAGTGATCCGAATATCAAATTTCAGATTTCCAACTCTTCCTCCACCTCCCCAAAATACAAATTTTGTGCCATTTACTACTTCTTTAGTACCAAAACTAACTTGAAATCTCAGTCCTACAGACCAAGATTGACCCCAATACCTGCATTTCAAATTTCCAGCTCCATCTGTTCAGCCAAACCAAAATTGTACTAAATTTAGTGACATTTGTTGAAGTTCTTACCCTTAGTACATATTTCCAAAACACCACTACCACCACCTTAAATCAACCCACTTTCCCAACTTAATTTTTAGATCAAATTTCAAAATTTTAGCTCTCCTCGTTTATATAAAACCAAAATGGTACCAAAATTAATGAATAATGAGCGTTGTTTGAAGTCTTACAACACTAACAACATATTTTTTCGATGAATGCCGTAGCCACTCATACCCGCCCTTGTCGGCCGAGGGGGCCACCTCCTTACTACATAGGAACTTCACACATCCCTTAACAATCTATTACTTTTCTTCATTTGCCTAAACAAATTTTAGAACACACATCTCTCAGTTTTAGGTCGAATGAGCCGCCTTTACTCATTACTTGGTAATGAAGGAAATAAGTTATTACAATAACCCATTTCTTTTAACCTATTCGTAATCCTGTAGGTAGTTTGTTTACAGTACCTACCTTTTTCGGCTCAAATAGCTCCCAAACTTTTTATACCCTCGACAATGCTTGGTATGGAGGGTATATTAAGTTCGTCATTCCGTTTGTAACTCATCGAAATAATCATTTAAGACCCAACAAAGTATATATATTCTTGATCGGCGTAAAATTCTAAGACGATTTAGCGCTATCTGCCCGTCTGTTGTAATCACGCTACAGTAAAATCAAATTAAGATAGGAAGCTAAAATTGTGCACAGATCTCTCTTTTGTCTGCAGGCAGGTCAAGTTCGAAGATGGGCTATATCGGTCCACGATATCGTATAGCCCCCATATAACGGTACCCCCGATATTCGGTATTTTGATGATGTTAGCCACATTTTCAATGGAATTGTCTGAAAATCCACACAAATAGTTCCTTGTGGGTACTTTATACCTCGGCAGAGAATTATCTATATAGGTCCACAATATCGTATAGCCTCCATATAACAGTACCCCCCGGTATTCGGCATTTTGATGATATTAGCCACATTTGCCTGAAAATCCACACAAGGAGTTCTTTGTGAGCACTTAACCCCCGGAAGGGTGTTCCTTGTGAGTACTTTCCCCTTAAGCATAGAGTTGTCTGTATAGGTTCACTAAATCGCATATCCCCCCATACATCGGCACCTTCCGATATAAGGTATTTTCAAGACTTTGATTTTTTTGAACATTTTCTAATTCGTTCCAAATGATGGATGGTATTTGAAGTTCGGCCCGGCCGAATTTACTTCTTTTTTACTTGTTCTAAGAACTCACAGCTTTTGATTTTGTCGTCGGAGGTACACACTCTATGTCGAAGTAATCCATTACTTGATAATAAGAAAAATAACTGATTTTGCTTTAAATTTTTTGAATAATATAAAACAGAAGATATTTTGTTCTCATTACCTTGTAATGAGTTATTCACTTCTCTGTGTCGATTACGAAACTCATTACTTGTCAATGAGAAAACAAGTTCTTACTTTGTAATTTTTTGAGAAACTTATAATATTTTTCCACCTTCTAGTAATGCAAATACCTTACTTTGTAATGACTTATTCATCTCATGTATTTCCCAAATATTTGCTTGGTATAAATAAAATCTCTAGTCTCCAAATACACCCTTCTGTCCATTGTGCCTTGTTTTGTTTGGCAAATTTGATTTCCTTTTTATGGCCAATGGAAAAACAAAAGGCTTTTCCTCTGTGCCTTTGTTGTTGCTGTTGTTATTGTTTTTTTTATGTATCTTTCAACAGCATCATTGATGTTTGGTACTAAAACAGCAATTTGTTGTCAGCTATAGACGAAATTTTGTCTAGCAAAGCTAAAATGGAGAAAAAAGACAAGAGACAGTCGGACAGACAGACAGTCATATAGACAGAAAAAAACCTAACACCAAACTGCAGAGACAGCTTGTTATGCCACACAGCGGAGGACTCCTTCATTTTCTGTGTGAGTGTGTGTGTGTTTTTTTTTTTTTTTTTTTTTACCAAAAAGTTGTAGGCGTTGAATGGTGGTGGTGATGGTGAGATCTACGGTTGGATTGTTCAAAAAAACACTTCCATCTCGAAGAAAAACCAAGACTGAATTTTAGCGGCTGGCTATGTGGCATTGGGTAATTCATATTGTCCAACTGCCAAACATTTGTTTCCATATGTGTTGTGTGGAAGTGAGGTTTTTTTTTCCAGTTGCCATTGCCCACTTGGCCAGAGACAAATTTTCCCCATTTGTTTTTTTTTTTTCTTTTTGTATTTTTCTCGTTGCCCCGCCACAAATTATGATGGATTACAAATATTATTGACATATTGTAAAAAATGCATTTATAATTTATTGCTTTAAGTTTTGGCCAAATCGCAGAGGTTTTTTGGCCAATTTTTGTATGGTTTTTAACTGTCTATTGGTCTGTCATTGCCTTTTTTTATTTTGTAAGGGGTGGGGGAGGTGGGGGATGTATTTCCTTCTAAATGTTTTATGCCAATAAATTAATCAATACCATTTTTATTTTTTGGTTGTATCTTTGCAGGTGTGTATTGTGAATATCATCAAGTTTTCATAAAGGATATTGTTTTGGCGTTGATTGGTTTTTGGCCAAAAACAAGAGAGAAACAACGACAAAACTGAAAATGAAAATAGTCAGAAGCACTTAATTGGAGGTAAAAATGTTTATTGCAAATTTATTGTTTCATTGCAGTGGCCAAAAAAAAAAAAAATAGAAACACAAATGGATTTGTTATTGCTTTTTGGCAATTTACCAGATTCTTTGGCAATAGATAAAATGTGGCAATTTGTAATGGCCATTTTTTTTATTATTTTTTACCAATGTTGTTGCCAGTTGTCCTTCGAGGTATTGGAAATCATGGCAAATAGAAAGGAATGCGGCATTGTAAGGCAAAAGGCGATAAAAGTGAAGACATACATCTTGGGATATGGGAAAGAAATCAGAGAGATTTGTTTTGAAAATTTTACTAAAAAGGTACGAAAAGTACTAAAAATTGAAAATCTTGTAGTGGACAAACGGAAAGATCTAGAATTAAATAAAATTTGGAATGAGAATTTCTGATGGAAGAAATTCGAACTTCGAGGTTACGAAAAGTTCTAAACTGGTACTAAATTTGTAAATAAATTTGTACTTATATGTACTAAAATGTACTAAATTTGGTACAATTTGGATATAGACGAAACGTTAGCGTTGGAATCCTGAAATTTGAAAATAGGATTAATGTTGTGATGAACCGATAGAGTTGGACTTCTAAAATTTGGAATGAGAGTCACTGATGGAGTGCAAAATACATACACCAAAGGGTTATTGGAAATTCGAACCTTAAATTTGGGAATTGTTCTAAAATGTTACTAAACTTCTATATTGTTACCATTTGGTATTATGTCAATGAATAGAGCTAAAAACTTGTTATTTGGTATGAGAATCAAGGATGGAAAAGCAAGGTTGATATATGAAGGTGGTTTTGGAAATGTATACTAAGTGTGCGAACGGTACTAAACTAAATTTGGTACAATTTGGTTTTGGGTGAACAGATGAAGTTGGAATTTTGAAATGTTAGTTATGGGTTTGTGATAAAGAAGTCATTTTGGAAATGTGTACTATAAGTGCACGAAAAGTTCTAAATTGTACTATATTTGGTACAATACAGTAGTGGATGAACAAAGAGTGCTTGAAATGTGATATTTGGTATTAGGGTCGTTTTTCATGTGTAGTAGGACATATGTAGGTGGTTTTAGAAATGTGTGCAATAATTGTACAAAAAGTACTAAAAGAAAAACATTCTTAAATTTGATATTTCGATTAATGATGATTTCTGTGTTTGAGATTTGGCGGAGATTGGGAAATGTGTCCTATATTTGTACGAAAAATACTAAATGGTACTAAATTTGGTATCGGGTAAAGGGATAGGGCTGGGATCCTCAATTTTAAAATTGGGGTCTCTGTTGGTATCTTGAATTGAGTTATAGAGGTAGTTTCGGAAATGTGTACTATAGTGGTACTAAAAGTACTAAGTGGTACTAAATTTGGTATTGGGTGAAGATAAAAATTAAATAATAATAATAATAATAATAATAATAATAATAATAATAATAATAATAATAATAATAATAATAATAATAATAATAATAATAATAATAATAATAATAATAATAATAATAATAATAATAATAATAATAATAATAATAATAATAATATAATAATAATAATAATAATAATAATAATAATAATAATAATAATAATAATAATAATAATAATAATAATAATAATAATAATAATAATAATAATAATAATAATAATAATAATAATAATAATAATAATAATAATAATAATAATAATAATAATAATAATAATAATAATAATAATAATAATAATAATAATAATAATAATAATAATATAATAATAATAATAATAATAATAATAATAATAATAATAATAATAATAATAATAATAATAATAATAATAATAATAATAATAATAATAGTAATAATAATAATAATAATAATAATAATAATAATAATAATAATAATAATAATAATAATAATAATAATAATAATAATAATAATAATAGTAATAATAATAATAATAATAATAATAATAATAATAATAATAATAATAATAATAATAATAACAATAATAATAATAATAATAAATAATTATAAAATTCAGAAATATTATATATCGATTACTGATGGCAAATTTGTTTGAGATATGGCGGCGGTTTGAAATGCATCGTATATTTGTACCAAAAGTAAAAAAATGGCTGAATCGGCTGAGTAGGATGTGCTTACAAAAAGTGCTAAATTTGGTATTGGGTGAAGGAATAGAGCTGAAAACTTGAAATTTGATATGAATTTCACTTTTGGTGTTTGTGGTTAGGTTATGGAGATGGGTTTGAAAATGGGTCCTACATTTGTATAAAAGGTACTAAATTTTTCTTATTGGGTGAAGGCATAAGGATGGAATCTTCAAATTGGATATTGAGGTCCCTGTTTTGAGATATACAGGCTGAGACCAAAAAAAAAAAAAAAAAAAAAAAAAAAACTGCAACAAAGTCAAACGCCATATGTTTTACATTTTTTTTAAATTTTATTGAATGAAAGCAAAAAATGTCGAAAATAGCATCAAATTTTAGAATAAGTTTAGATTTGTTCGAATTCGGCACCTTTGGGACGAATTATGGCCTTCAAACGGACCATGAAACCCTCACAAGCTGTCCTAATGTTGCTCTGCGGTATTTTGGCCCATTCCCGGCGAAGCGCTTGGTTGTGATGATCGACACTTTGTCTAACACAATAGTCCAACGGATTGGTATCCGGAGATTTGCGCTTGAAATGAAGCGAGGAACCTCAGTTTGTAACCATACTTGGGTAGCGCGTGCTGAATGCGATGGTGCTGAGTCCTGTTGGAATGTCCTAGGTCTGCGGCCAAAATGTTTGTGTGCCCAAGGCTTTAATACACCCTTCAGAATATTTTCGAGATAATAATCGGCATTTATTCTGATGCCACGGCCAACCGTGGCGAAGGTTCACATATTCAGCTGACCTCTTTGGCAAGCAAGCACGATCATTTTGTTTTGAATTCCATCATTCTCTTACCAAAATACTCTTGTTCGCTTATAAACAATCTAATGAGCTGGCACTGGAATAATTTTAACAGCTGTCGGACGAGTGGCTTAGGAATTACAGCAGTCTGATGTTGGTTGCAGTAGAGGTTGTTTTGGAAATGTGTACTATAATTGTACGAAATGTACTATATAGTATTAAGTTTTAACTCCCGAAATTTTATATAGATGTCCCTGCTGGTGTCTATGTGCTCGTGTTATTGCTGTGTGCTATAATTGCTCGAAAATTACTAAGTGGAATTTAACCGGGTATTAGGCGAAGGAGGAAGAAATTTTATATTAAGGTCTCTCTTGGTATCTGGTATTGAGATCTGGTATTAGATTTACAAAATCGTAATATAATTGTTCGAAAAGTACTAACGGGTAATTTTGGATCACCTTTGGTGACTAGGATTGCGATAGGAAGATTGTTTTGGTTTGATTTAAAGTTTGGTTAAAAGTCTTGGGTACTAAAAAGGCCTAACATGAATTGTTGGGACGAATCTATTTCCGGAGTATATAATGGAAAATAAGGATTTATTTTATTTGATGACCTAGAGTGAAATTTGATGAAGAATAATTTTTTCATTGATGGCATCCTTCCAAAGCAATGTTTTCTAGTAAATTTTCCCAAAAACTCGTATCTCTAAATTGTCTTTGGTATTTACAAGTTCCTGGCGCTTGGTTAGGATTTTGACTTTTGATGTTATCTGGGACCTGTAGTAGAATTTTATGAAGAATAAATTCGCAGAATATTTTAAATAGAGATTTTAACCATATTTTGAAAAAAAGAACCATTTTCTTACTCACTTGAAAGTTAAAATTTCTGGCCAAAATAATCCTTGTCTCAATATTGCCAAAGGCACTATGCACATAAAATCAACGGATTCTAAGCAATCTTAGTCAGAAATTTTTTCAAAAAATGTGCAAGAGGGGGAAATCTGTCTCTTCTATTTAGATTACATTGCAATGCCTACTTTCAAAACGTCGAAGCACCTTGCTTCTATTTGATTAGGTTATGATATTATCTTGTAATTATGAAAAAACAATATTTTTAAAAATCCACACTTAATGGTTGCTTGAAAAAATATTTTTTTAAAGCTCAAGCTCAATGGTTATTTAAAAAATATTTTTTTTTAAAGTCCACGCTTAATGGTTGTTTTAAAAAAATATTTTTTTAAAAATCCACCCTTAATGGTTCCATATAAAAAATATGTTTTAAAAAATCTACGACTAATGGTTGTTTGAAGAAATACTTTTTAAAAAATCCACCTTTAAATATTTGTTAAAAAATCCACGCTGAATACTTGTTAGAAAAAATATATTTTTAAAAGCCCACACTTAATGGTTGTTTGAAAAAATATTTTTTTTTAAATCCAAGCTTAATGGCTGCTTGAAAAAAATATTTTTTTTTAAATTAACGCTAAATTGTTCCATAAAAAAATTAGTTTAAAAAAATCTGCGCATAAAGATTTAATAAAAAAATGTTTTAATAAATATTGTCTCGCACAAAGTTAACAGAGGAGCTGTTATAAATTTTCCATGAACAGAAGACTTCTTAGAGACCTTCTATAGTCGGAATGGGTCCTCTATAGTCAGATAGATTTTTCAATCCCCTTCATATTCAAAAGACCGAAAGCAGAATATTATTGTTTACAAGCATTCTATATCCTGATGTTCTTTCACACATATTCTGTAGCCAGAGAGCCTTCTACAGGTATTCTATAGCCAGAAGTACTTTTACACTTTTCTTTGGTCGGAAGACGTTATGCTGTCTTTTGAGGTAATAGCCCAACACCTACCTTTTGATTAAATATGGACCCCAAAAAGCTTGCCTCGTGCTATCAGGCACCCAAGTATTTCTGCCAATTATGACCATACGTTTTCAAAATCCTTTCAAACCAGCATCATCTATTTTCGGAGTTGAGTCATTTCTTAAATATTTTTTTCTTCGCTCTATCAAAAGACAACAACTTGCTGTTTACGGCAATTATTGTGTCAACACCAACCAAGACTTTGGTAAATATTCAGAAATTTCAATTAAAGTTGATACTGGCTTTAAAAACTGAAAAAAAAAAACAACGACAACAAAAACAACATATTTGTTCAAGAAAACAAACGTATCTAACTCGCGGGTACATCACAGGCACTCACACACACACACATTTTGGAACTTAATTTTCTGGTGACAGACAGACTGACTGTTGTCTGTTTGTCCGGTTGTTTGTTTGTTTATTTTGTTTTCGTTTTTCGAACATTTGTCGTTTTTTTTTTTTTGGCTATTTCATGTCAAAGCTAAAATGTATTTTGTTCATTAAGACAGTCAGCCAACCACAGCACAGAGGAGATGTTGGACTCGTCAATGTGTTTAGCTGTTATTCTCTATGCCAAAGCAACCAACCAGCCAGCCAGCCAACCACACAACCATCCAACCATTTGTCCATCCAACACCAGTGGCTGGCAAATGTATCTTTTGGTGACCTGGTAGTTAGATGACTGTCCAACTGACTGACTGACTATCTCAGCGCACCGAAATCCGCCGATTCGCACTGATGATGAATGTTGACTTTGCAAGGTGATTTTGTCGGATCGTTTAGCTCTCTTTTCCGTTTCAGTTTTGCCCGAAAATATTTGGATATTTTCGGATATTTAATCTGTCAACATGAGTTTCATGGTGCTCATGATGCTGCTGTCGCTGTATCCGTCTCCAATTGCTGTTGACCATTATTTAGATAAATATTGAGTTGTCAATGGAGTTGCTCTTAATTATCTCTAAAAACAGAACTGAACTGAACTAAATTAACAAAAATGATTCCAATGGCTTAAAGCAAACGGACAATTAGAGGAACAACAACAATATCCGAAAGCTACATACTTACATTCATACACACATACCTACATACATGTAATATCTATAAATTGGCCAAGTTCTTTAACTGTTGTTTGATTAATGATTAGAAGAATTTAAAAATATTTTGAAATTTCGGTTATTTGGCTGTTTTTTGGCAAATAAAGGAGTGGTCGAAAAAATCAACATGAGCGGGAATGATAGATGGAGATACGACATATTGAGACAAGCTTCTTACTTTTACAAGTATTCTGCTGACAGTAGATATTTAACATTTTTCATATAGCTAGGAGACTTTTTACAAATATATTATGAATAGAAGAACCTTCTGCAGGTCTTCTTTGCACGGAAAATACTTTAAATGTCTTTTATGGACGGAAGATCCTTTACAGATTTTCTATGGACTGTTAATGTATGGACTGTATGGACTGTTAAACGTCCCCTTTTAACAGGTCTTTTATGGACAGATGATCCTTCATAGGTCTTCTATGGGCAGGAGGTCCTATACAGGTCTCCTACATACAGAAGACCCCTTTCAGATCTTCTATAAATACATACAGGTCTTCCAGTCTTCTTTTATGGACAGATGATCCTTTACAGGTCTTCTATGGGCAGGAGGTCCTATACAGGTCTCCTACATACAGAAGACCCCTTTCAGATCTTCTATAAATACATACAGGTCTTCCATGGACAAGGGGACGTTTTACGGATTACCTATGGACAGAAGACCATTTAAAGATTTTTACAGTTCGTTTATTAACAGAACACTCTTTACAGGTCTTTTATGGACACATGATCCTATACAAGTCTTTAATGGACAAAAGACTCCGTTTAAGACTTCTTTGACCAGAAAATACTTTAAAAAGCCTTCTATGAAGAGATGACTCTTATTAGGTCTTCTATAGACAGAAAATCCTTCACAGGTGTTCCATGGAAGGGGACGTTCTACAGGTCAGCATGTTATGGACCAAAGATTCTTTACAGGTCTTCTACAGACAGACAGCTCTTTACAGGTGTTTCATGGATATTGGACGTTTTACAACCATCGACAAAAGACCCTGATTAGGTGTTCTTTAAACAGAAGGTCCTTTAATGTTCTTCTATAGTCAGAAGTCCCATACAAGTATTCTATAGACAGACAGCTATTTACAGGTGTTTAATGGAAAGGGGACGTTTTACATGGACACAAGACCCTTTACTGGCGTCAAAGACCATGATCATATTTGAACAAAAGGTCTTTTGAAGGTCTTCTATCAACCAAGGACCCTTTACATGTCTTCCATGGATAGGGGACGTTTTACAAGTCATCTAAGAATAAAGACCCTAATCAGGTCTTCTTTTAACAAAAGATTCTTTGGAGGTCTTTTTTGGACAGAAGACCCTTTAGAGGTCTTCTATAAACAGAACAACCTTTACATGTCTTCCATGGATATGGGACGTTTTGAAGGTCACATAAGGACAAAGACCCTGATCAAATCTATGGATATGGGACGTGGTCTTCCATGGATATGGGACGTTTTGCAGGTCATCTAAGGACAAAGACCCTGAATAGCTTTTTTTTAACTGAAGATTCTTTTGCAGGTCTCCAATGGACAGAAGACCCCTGATATGTCTTCAATGGATTGGGGACGTTTTGCAGGTGATCTAAGGCCAGGTCTTTTTTGAACAGAAGGTCCTTTAAATGTCTTGTGTATAAAGAAGATCCTGTTCACGTCTTTCATAAATGGAAAATCCTGTTCAGGTGAGAAGACTCTGGTGAGGTCTTCTATAACCGGAAAACCCTTAACAAGTCTTCTTTGAACAGAAGGTTCTTTTAAAGTTCTCCTGTGGACAGAAGATCCTTGACATGTCTTCAATGGATAGTGGACGTGCTGCAGGTCATCTATGGGCAGGTTTTTTTTGAACAGAAGGTCCTTTGAATGTCTTGTGTGGAAAGAAGACCCTGTTTACGTCTTCTATAAATGGAAGATATGTTAAAAGCCATCTTTGGACATGGTATCTTATGGGTATTCCTTGGACCCTGTTCAGGTCTTCTTTGAACAAAATGCCCTTACAGGTCTTCAATGGGTAAAGGAGCCTCAGCAACTTTTCTATAGACAGAATATCTTTTATGGGTTTTCTATAGTCGTCTTCCGACCTATTCTGGTCTTCTTTGGACAGAAGACCGAGCACCGACCATTTATAGCCAAAAGACCGTCTGCCGGCATTCTATAGCCAAAAAGCCGATTGAGAGTATTTTTTAACCAGAAGACCGTTTACCTATCAGAAGGTTGACGACTTGTATGTTATCGGGTGCTATGACGTAGGGGTGTTAGCTTATTGACAATTGATTATCGGGTATTTGATAATGTTCGGGTTACAAACGATTTGAAATTAATCAGGAATTCTGAGAATTATACTACAGTCTATGACAGCAAATTGTCTGTGCAGGTCCACGTCTTCGTATAGCCCCCATATAACAGTACCTCCCGATATTGGGTATTTTGATGATTTTAGCGACTTTATTCACCGGAATTGTTTCAAATTTGGTATTTGAAGTTCAAAATGGATGCTACAGCCTAAGACAGAAAATTGTCTATAATGGTACCTCTCTATATTCCTATATTTTGATGATTTTAGCTGCACTATTCACCGATTTTTTTTTCAAGTTTCGAAGTTTAATATTATAATGGTTTATGACAAAGGTTGCCTAAGCAGGCTACAGCTCTTTTACTTTTTTCAGATTTTCCTTCCTCTCTCATGCCATCTATCTCTAAGATCCCTTCGAAATTCAAAACAAGTTGTCGTTAACAACTTTGCAATGATAACATCATCGTTGGCAGGTTACACATACATGTAAATCTTTTCAAATACGAAACTACACACATACGTGCATGTGTGGGGAACGACATTACTTGAATCTCTCATTAGGAATAGTTTTTGTTGTTGGATTATCAGTTTGGCTATTTGGCAACAATTTAAGTTTAGATAGGGGCAAAGTTATCAGTAGAGTCCCTACTTCATTATCTCCAATTGTGAGGACGCTGCATCTCCTGAAGTGTAAAGCAAAATGAAAACAAACCATCCGCCTGGGTTTACAGGCTAGTCGTGCAGCAAAGGAGTACAAAAAGGAGGTACTGTGGTTCAATTTTAATTTGCAAAGTTTACAAATTTTCAAACTTGAGCTTTCCATACTAAAATTAGAAGTACACTTTGGTCCTATCTCAAATGATCTTAAACAACTTCCACACCTCATCCCTAAGAACACTGTTCTCCTCTGGACAAGGGCTTTCTTATCTTCCCTACTGCAAACTGCCTTGCAACAATGTTGCAATGTTCGATGGATGCAATGTCAAGCGGACACTTTATCTACGACCTTTCAGCAAAGAACATTTGAATCTGCTTTGTGTTCTGCCTTCAGTCCAGTTGTTTGTTTTAATGATTTCGGACGGTGTGGACAAAGAGCAAAACAAGAAGGAAACTCTAAATTTCATGGAGCCCTTTACCACACAATTTCCAAACTTCCTACAGTAGGATAATCTCAGACAACCAGCTAACCAACCAACTAGGAAGAAAAAAACAAACCCGGTATTGATAAAAAAAAACAAACACAAAAGCGATACCCTCAAGCAGTTCATTTGACCTTTTCTCTTGATTTATGGTCCCTGCCACCGCCACCTTCAATGGAAAGAAGATGGAGACTGTTCTGCCATTGTGGATATCCAAGCACCACTGAAAAAAAATGGCAAATTAAGCATCTTTTCTTTTCTTTTTTTTTTTTTTTTCTTCCAAGGAAGTGAAGTTGGCAAAAATCTATTGCTTCTTTGACAAATGTTTCAATAAAAAAAAACTAACAATCTTCAAAGTCATTAACAATTGAGGTTCGACGTTGTTTTATTGTTAGTGTTGTTGCTCTTTCAAGTACCTTAAGATAACGTTTGAAGTTGAGATTTTTTTCGTACTAAATTTATGAAGATGAGGTTAAGTTCAAAGTTGTTTAGTTGGCTGTTTGCTGGGGTTTAATGGCCGTTGTTTAATTTTATATTGGTCGCATGGGACGGTCCTGAAGGAAATGATAACTTTGAATTTTTATACCCGCCACCATAGTATGGAGGGTATATTAAGTTTGTCGCTCCGCTTGTAACACCTCAAAATATACATTTTAGACCCCACAAAGACATCCATATATATTCTTGATCAGCATAAAATTCTATGTCGATTTAACAATGTTCGTCAGTGTCCGTCTATCCGTCTGCCCGTCTGTGGGATTCACTCTAGCTTACGAACAAAATGAAGCAATTTGATAAGAATTTACTCAAATGTGTATTATGTCTGTAGGACTTTTGGTATTGAAAATGGACCATGTAGGTCCACATCTTCGTATAGCCCCCATATAACGGTACCTCCCGATATTCGGTATTTTGATTATTTTAGCGACATTTTTCATCGGAATTGTTTAAAATTTGGTATTCGAAGTTCGTAATGGATGCTACAGCATAAGACAGAAAATTGGCCAAGTAGGTCCACGTCTTCGTATAGCCCCCGTAAAACGGTTCCCCCCGATATTCGGTATTTTGATGATTTTAGTGACATTATTTGCCGGAACTATTTCAAATTTAGTATTTGAAGTTCGTAATGAATACTACAGCCTGATATTCGGTATTTTGATGATTTTAGCGACATTATTTGCCGGAATTGTTTCAAATTTCGCATTTGAAGTTCGTAATGGATATTACAGCCTAAGACAGAAAATTGTCCGTGCATGGATTTTAATTTTTTGAAAATTGCCAAATTTGTACCAAATGGTGGAGGGTATTCAAAGTTCGACCCGGCCGAACTTACAGCTTTTTTTACTTGTTAATAATTAAATTATGATTCCCACTTTTTAAACCCTACTTCACACTTTGGTCAGGGTATTATGTCTTTGTGTATTTTCTTGTAACATAGACAAGGAAGCGGGTTAGAACCATAATTCCTTTTGATGATCTGCATAGGATCACATTCTGAGTCGATTTATGCATGCCTGTCCGTCCATCCCTCCGTCTGCCCACGTATTTTTTGTTAACAAAGTACAGGTCGCATTTACTGCCCGATTGAAATGATATTTTGCACAAATCATTTGTTTGGCCCAAGGACGAACCCTATTGAAATTGGGTTCAAAATTTAGATATGACTCCCATATATATATCTTCGTCCGATTTCCTTTTATTGTGCACCAAACGTGTGATTAGAAATTTGGCACACATAACAAAATTGAGACTAAAAACAAGAGTGTCAAATTTGGTGGAAATCGGATGAGATATAGATATAGCTCTCATATATAGTCTTCATCCGATTTTTTAAATTTCTCCTACACATCCGTAATATGCTCTCCGTAACAACGATACTCAGAAAAATATATCAAATACATCTCAAAAAAGCCAATTTTTGCCAAATTTTATTGAAATCGGTTCAGATTTGGATATAACTCCCATATACAGAGTGAGATGAAAAAACTGCAACAAATTCAAACGCCATAATTTTTACATTTTTTTAAATTTTATTGAATGAAAGCAAAAAATGTCGGAAATAGCATCAAAATTTAGAATAAGTTTACATTTTTTCGAATTGGTCAACTTTGGCACGAATTATGGACTTCAAACGGCCAATGAAACCGTCACATGCTGTCCGAAAGTTGCTCTGCGGTATTTTGGCCACTTTGGTATTTTTTTTTAGTGTCAGCCTTGCCTTCCAAAATGCTCCAGACACAATAGTCCAACGGATTGGTATTCGGAGATTTTGGTGGCCATTGAGGATAGAAATCTCATTTTGTAATCATTCTTGGGTGTCGCGTGCTGAGTCCTGTTGAAATGTCCAAGATTTGTGTGCCTAAGGCGTTAACAAATTCTCCAGAATATTTTCGCGATAATATTCCGCATTTATTCTGATGCCACGGTCGATTAATACGAGCGGAGAGCGACAATTGGCTGTTATGGCGGCCCACACCATCACCATTGCCGGCGCTTGAGTTCTGGTTGCTCTGCGGTATTTTGGCCCATTCCCGGCAAAACGCTTGCTTGAGGTTATCGACACATTGGTATTTTTTAGTGCCAACCTTGCCTTCCAAAATACTCCAGACACAATAGTCCAACGGATTGATATCCGCAGATTTTGGTGGCCATTGTGCGCTGGAAATGAAGCGAGGAACCTCATTTTGTAACCATTCTTGGGTGGCGCGTGCTGAGTGCGATGGTGCTGAGTCCTGTTGAAATGTTCAAAAATATTTGCATGCCCAAGGCTTTAATACTCCATCCAGAATATTTTCGCTATAATATTCGGCATTTATTCTGATGCCACGGTCGATTAATACGAGCGGAGAGCGACTATCGGCTGTTATGGCGGCCCACACCATCACCATGGCCGGCGCTTGAGTTCTGGTGGCCAACCGAAGGTGCACATTCTCAGTTGACCTCTTTGGGTAGTAAACACGATCATTTTGTTTGTTTACAAACTGCTGGACAACGAATGTCAACTCATCGGAGACCAAACCAAACCAAATTCGGCAGTTCAGCACTTTCGGCCAAGCGAAGCATCTCTTTAGCTCTTTTGAGTCTATTTTCTTTGCGTTGCGTTGTGAGTTCTTGTTCTTTTTGTAATTTCAATGGCTTTACCCCGAGCTTATTTTTCAATATTTGCCGAATGGAATATTGCGATATGTTCAGCTCAAGAGCCATTTTTCGGCCACTGCGACGCGGGTTTCGATCAAGTCCCTTTTTTTACTTTTCGAACCATTTCCGCTGATGTTGCTGTTTTTTTTCGTTTCCTCCCTTAAGTCGACCTACGCTACCAGTATCACGATAACGAGCGATGGTAGGAGACCCAAAAGATTTATTTACATTTAAATGCTGGAATGCTCTAACGATAGCCAGTGGCGGTGGTTTTCCAGCCAAATATAATGAAATCACACTATCACGCTTGAATTCCATCACGAGTATATCTTTATTGTGGAAAATTCTTTTATACGCTTGTAAACAATATAATGAGCTGTCACTGGAATAATTTTAACAGCTGTCGGATGAGTGGCTTAGAAATGACAGCAGTTGGTTGCAGTTTTTTCATCTCACCCTATATTCTTGATCAGCGTAAAATTCTACGACGATTTAGCCCTGTCCGTCTTTCTGTCTGTTGTAATCACGCTAGAGTCAAAACGAATAAAGATTGGAAGCTAAAATTTTGCACATATCAGTCTTTTTTTCTGCAGGCAGGTCAAGTACGTAGATCGATTCACGATATCGTATAGCCCCGATATTCGGTATTTTAATAATTGTAGACAAACTTGTCAGTGAAATTATCTGAAAATCCACAAAAGTTGTTCCTTCTGAGTACTTTACCTCCTGAAAGAGTATTGTCTATATAGGTCCACGATATCGTGTATCTCCCACATAATATAGGGTGGTACCATAGTCGGTATTTTTTGACGATTTTAACTACATTTTTCAATGGAATTGTCTAAAAATCCATGCTATAAGGTCTTTCTAAGCGCTTTACGACCTGGGAGAGAAACGTCTATATAAGTCCACGATGTCGTATAGCCCACATACAACTGTACACCCCCTCGACCCATATTCGATATTTTGACGATTTTAGTGACATTATTAACCGGAATTGTTGGAAATTTCGTATTTAGAATTCGTAATGGGTACTATAGCCTATGACAAAAATTGCGTGTGCAGGTCTTCGTATAGGTTGCATATATCATCCCTATTCGGTATTTTGATGATTTTATCGACATTATTCTCCGGAATTGTTGTAATATATCGTATTTGTAGTTCCTAATAGGTACTACAGCCTGTGACAGAAAATTGCCTATGTAGGTCTACGTCTTCGTATAGACCCCCATATAACGGCTATATTCGTATTTTAAAGATTTTTAGAGGTTTTTTTTTGAAAACTTCCAGATGATGGAGGGTATTCAATGTTCGGCCCGGCCGAACTTACAGTTTTTTTTTAGTTGTTTACAATTGTGTTGGTGAACATGGGACTTTCTTTGGCTCGCCTTAATCCAATCCTACACCCCATCAGTAACCCTCATTCCAATTTTCTAACTCTATCCGTTTGCTTAGCAGAGTGATTTAAATTTTTAGTACCCTTTGCAAAAGAAATTTTCATTAAAGGTCATCCTATTGACATCAGTTGCTTGGCCCAAGGACGAACCTTCTTTAAATAGACTCGGATTTGAATTAATCAGGTTTCATATTTATTGTGCTCTCGTCCAAAATCAAGACGGATTTTGGCAAAAAAAAAAAAAAATAAAGAAATCAGATATAGCCGTAGCTGCCATATTTATGAATGTTTCATTACGATTTTTTTCTGTATTGTCCCCTTTCGAACTTTTGCAATTTTCAATTTGATTGACATTGGCCAGTCTTATTTGAAATAAAACTCGCAATATGTTTCCTTCGAAGGATATTGCGAAAAGTTTGGAAAACAGGAAACGAATAAAACTTGCTAAAAATCAAAAATTTTCCATAAAGAAAAATTTCAAATAAATTCCAATATATCACACAAAAAGGAAACAAGGTGCTCAAAACTTCGCCCAAACAACATTCAAGCTTTGGAAAAACAATCAAATATTTTTTATTGCCATTTTTTTACTAACCATTATTTTTTCGATTCAGAAAAAGAAGTTTATTTTATTAACCAAAAAAAAAAAAAAATAATAAATAAATCAAAGAAAAAAAAAATCAAAAATGTTTGTTTACAAAGACATAACGGTGGAATGGCTTAAATGGCTGATAGAGCGCAAAATTCAAGGGCGTCCAAAAAAAAAAGCTGCTGGAATGGCAAATGAAAAGAACGAAGGTGTGAGTCTTGAGATTTATATCTTTTTTATTTATTTTATTTTTTTGGATTTGGAAGAAAACTCATCAAAACTGGTTTTCAACCTCTAAAAATTCTGAACCAAAGATGGTGTTAATGGTGGGTAAGTTGAGGGTTCCTCTCTCTGCCAAACTTCTATCAATGATTGTTTCCGATGTGTTTTTTATTTGTTTATTTTTTGGTTTTGATTGGCTTTCTTTTGGGGAGTGTTGAGATTTTTTTTTTCTATTTTTGATATTGTGGCCATTGAACTCTAAAACAACACCTTCCTAACCAGCAGCATTGCCATCATCATCATCATTAGCAGCAAAAACACCAACAACAAATTTGATTAAATCATAGAATAGTAGAGAGGTATGTATGAATGTCAAATCCAAAATCTGTGTGGTTCCATTTCGGTGTGGGGGAGGGAGGATGCTTGTGGTTTTGGGTTTTTAGCAGATCGCCATGGCTGGCTGTGTTATTCACCAGGGGGGAAGGAAATCATTATGTAATGGTCAAGCTGCTGCTGCTTCAGCCGCCGCTGATGATTGTGTCTGTGTGAGTGTGTGTTTTGGATGAGCTATTGTTGACTGACTATTGATATCTTGTCCATTTAAGCATAAAGTCTAACCACGGAGCTCTTTTGTTTTTCGCCAATTTTTTTCGCCGATCTGGACAAAAATAATTTGCCATGGTTTTTGGCATAATTCATAACATCCGCTGCGGCTACTGCTGGTTCTGTTTTATGTAGCTAGCATGTGTTTCATTCATTGAGAGCGATAGTGAGAAAGGTGACGCGAAACACCTACCACCCTCCTAATATTAAATGGTGTGTTTTGTTTTTAGCCAAAAAAAAATGTTATGAAATTTTGCACAGCCAAATGATATATACAGAGAGTATGGTAATTTAAATGTTGTTTTAAATATTTAACAAAACATTTGAGTTATCTTTTGTTAAGGGTTATGGGCTACTCATTCTAATATTTCATTTGGATGATTTTATGTATGAATAATTAGACACATGTGGGTCAATAATTTTATGCTTCTGTAATTGAATTAAAACACACATTTTTGTTGTGAATTTAGTATTATTTAGTTCGACATCAATTTCCGATGGAATCGACTTAGTTTTAAAATTTCAGCTCAGAATAGGAAAAAAACTGGCCGTGGTAATTTTTTTTTTTTCACTCTAAATCAACTATTTGGAAATTCGTACCGATAGGGTACGAAAAGTACTAAAATGTATTATAAATTTAATACTTTGTATTGGACAAACAGAGTGAGCTAGAATTCTGAAATTTGAAATGAGAATCACTGATAGTGTGCAGGATAGATGTACCAACGGGTTTTTGGAAATTCGCACTCTAAGGTTACAAAAAGTTCTAAAATGGTACTAAATTTCTGAAATGGTACCATTTGGTATTATGTGAATGGATAGAGCTAAAACTTGAAATTCGGTATGAGAATCAAGGTTGGAAAGTGAATTTGATATGTGAGGGTGGTTTTTGGAAATGTGTACAAAGTGTGCGAAACTGTACTAAATGGTACTAACTTTGGAACATTTTGCTTTTAGAGTGAACAGATGAAGTTGGAATTTTTGAAATTTTGTATTGGGGTCCTTGTTCGTGACAGGTTTGTAATGAGATGGTGGTTTTGGAAATGTGCACTATAAGAGCATGAAAAGTACTAAATAGTACTACATTTGGTACAATTTGATATTGGTTAAACAGATGGTGCTTGAAATCTGAACTTTGGTATTAGGGTCGCTGTTCGTGCGTAACTGGACAAATGGATGTTGTTTTGGAAATGTGTACAGTAATTGTACGATAAGTACTTAATTTTGCTATAGTTTACTACGGAAGGTACTTAAATGTATTAAAAATCAAATAATTTTTATTGGACAAACTAAATGAGTTAAAATTCTGAAATTTGAAATAGTAGTCACTGATGGAGTTCAGGTTAGATGTACCAAAGGATTTTTTTTTTTGGAAATTCGAACTTTAAGGTTACGAAAAGTTCCAAAATTGTACTAAACTTCTGAAATGGTACCATTTGGTATTGTGTGAATGGAGAGAGCTAAAACTTGAAATTCGGTATAAGAATCAAGATTGAAAAGCAAGTTTGATATGTGAGGGTGGTTTTTGGAAATGTGTACATAGTGTACATAAATAGTACTAAATTTGGAACAGCTTGATTTAGGGTGAAGGGATGAAGGTGGAGTTTTGAAATTTTGTATTGGGCTTCCTGTTGGTGGTAGGTTTGCGATAAAGAGCTGGTTTTGGAAATGTATATTATACGTGCACGAAAAGTGCTAAATAGCACTATATTTGGAACAATTTTATATTCGGTGAACAGATAGTGTGCTTTAAAGCTGAAATTTGATATTGGGGACCATTAGGGTTCATGTGTTACCTGGACATATGGAGGTGATTTCGAAAATTTGTACTATAATTGTACAAAATTTACCAAATGGTACTACATCTGGTATTGGTAAATTGGCTGGAATCCTTTTGATATTGAGGTCTCTGTTGGTATCTGGAATTAAGTTATAGAGGTAGTTTTGGAAATGCGTCCTAAATTTGTACGAAAAGTACCAAATGGCTCTTAATTTGGTATTAAGTGAAGTAATAAAGCTGAAATCCCGAAATAATGGCACTGAAATCTCTGTAAATTGAGATATGGAAGTGGTTTTGGAAATATGTACCATAATCGTACAAAAAGTACCAAATAGTACTTGAGTGAGTGGATAGAGATAAAATTTGAATATTTAATATTTTGATTACTTATGGTGTCTGGGTACGAAAAATACCAAACTGTAATATATTTTGTATTGGGTGGAGGGATAAAGATATAACTCTTGTTGTAGATTTGGCGGTGGTTTGGAAATGTGCCTGCATTAATTGAGAGAAAAGGACTGAAATCCTTAAATTTAATATTGAGGTAAGTGTTGGTATCTAAAATTGAGATATGAAAGTGGTTTTGGAAATGTGCTCTATAATTTTTGGAATAGTACTAAATGGTACGAAATTTGTTATGTGGTGAAGGGATAAGGCTCAAATTTGATATTATGATCCCTGTTTTGAAATATGGAGGAGTTTTGGAAATGTGTCTAATATTTGTACGAAAAATACTAAATGGTATTAAATTTGGTATATTTGACAATGAGGTCTCTGTTGGTATCTGGAATTGAGATATGGAGTAGGTTTGGAAATATGTACCATAATCATACGAAAAGTAATGAATGATAAAATATTTGGTATTGGGTGAAGGGACAAAGATAAAATTCTGAAATTGTATATTTAGATTACTGATGGTATCTGTGTTGGAGATTTGGCGGTGGTGTAAAAATCCGTCCTATATTTGTACAAAAAATAGAAAATAGTACTAAATTTGGTATTGGGTGAAGGAATGCAGCTGAAATCTTGAAATTTGATATGGATGTCATTCTTGGTGTTTGTGGTTAAGAGAAGAAGTTGGTTTTGCCTATGCGTACTAAAGTTGTACTAAATTTGGTAATGGGGGAAATTATAGTGTTGAAATGCTAAAATTTGGGTCAATGTTGGTATCTGAGATTGAAAATGCGTACTATAGTTGTTCGAAAAGTACTAAATTGATTTTTTTGGTGTTATGTCAAGGAATAGAGGTTAAATTCTAGGGTTCACATATAGAGGCGCTAAAACAGTTTAGGACAGAAAAATTGGACGAGGGTCCGTGCAATAGTATTACTAATATCCTCCTCAGTAAACTTCAAAATTACAGATTTTGGAGACTTTTTGGTGTACAAGGTAAACATTTCCTTACAATTCTTTCCGACAGGAAAATAGTGAATATGTGCAGGTATCGTTATATGGAGGCTACACGAGCACCTGGGCCTACATAGGCAAATTTCAGTCAAAGACTGTAGTACGCATTAGAAACTTCAAATTCCGAACTTTATTCAATTCCGGTGAAAAATGTGACGCAAATCATTAAAATACCGAATATCTGGATGTACAGTTATATCGGGACCTGTACCAAAATTAGATTTATATTGACAGTTCTATGCAAGGATTTTTCTTATATAATGGGAACACAAGCTGCTAATTTACAGAAAATTCGGATTAAAATTGTAACTGACAATAAAAAAAAATCTTAAATCTGTCGCTACATCTATATTTAGGCTACAGGGTGAGATGAAAAAACTGCAACCAAATTCAGACAGCTGTTATTTCTAAGCCACTCGTCCGACAGCTGTTAAAATTATTCCAGTGACAACTCATTAAATTGTTTACAAGCGTACAACAACATTTCGCAGAGAATTTTTTAGAAAAAAAGTTATTCGTGTTTGAATTCAAGCGTGATAGTGTGATCTCTTTTTATTTGGCTAGAAAACCGCAAGTGGCTATCGTTACAGCCCTCCAGCATTTAAATGTGAATAAATCTTTTGTGTCTCGTACCATCGCTCGTTACCGTGATACTGGTAGCGTAGCTCGACGTCAAGAAAGTGTACGGAAGAAAACAGCAACATCGGCAAAAATGGTACGAAAACTAAAGAAGCGACTGGATCGAAACCCGCGTCGCAGTAGCCGAAAAATGTCTCGTGTGCTGAACATATCGCAATATTCTATTCGGCACATATTGAAAAATAAGCTCGGGGTAAAGCCATTGAAATTCCAAAAAGTGCAAGAACTTACACCGAAACAGAAAGAAAATAGACTCAAAAGAGCTAAAGAGTTGTTTCGCTTGGGCGAAAGTACTGAACTGCCGAATTTGGTTTTCTCCGTCTCCGATGAGAAAACATTCGTTGTCCAGCAGTTTGTAAACAAACAAAATGCTCGTGTTTACTTGCCGAAGAGGGCTGAAAATGTGCACCTTCGGTTGGCCAACAGAACTCAAGCGTCGACCATGGTAATGGTGTGGGCCGCCTTAAGAGCCGCTGATCGCTCTCCGCTCGTATTAATCGAACGAGTCATCAGAATAAATGTTGAATATTATCGCAGAAATATTCTGGAGGGTGTGTTAAAGCCTTGGCCGCAGACCTTGGACATTCCAACAGGACTCAGCACAATCGCACTCAGCACGCGCCACCCAAGATTGGTTACAAAATGAGGTTCCTCGCTTCATTTCCAGCACACAATGGCCACCAAAATCTCCGGATACCAATCCCTTGGACTATTATGTCTGGAGTATTTTGGAAAGCAAGGTTGGCATTAAAAAATACCAAAGTGTAGATCACCTCAAGCATGTGCTTCGCCGGGAATGGGCCAAAATGCCGCTGAGCAATATTCATTCGGGCAGCGTATGATGGTTTCATTGGTCGGTTGACGGCCATAATTCGTGCCAAAGGTGTCCAATTCGAACAAATCTAAACTTATCCTAAAATTTGATGTTTTGTTTGTTTTTATTCAATAAAATAAAAAAATACAAATTATGGTGTTTAAATTTGTTGCAGTTTTTTTTTATCTCACCCCCACCCCAAAAAGTGCCAGAAATGTTAAATCTTTTCCAATATAAAAGTATTTTTCCATTTGCGGTATTTTAAAGGCTAAGGTGACATTTTGAGGCACGTGATGACAGATGCAGATAAAAAGTTTGATCTTCAAGAAAAATTCACTGAAAATATCTAAAATTTTATTATTTCGGAGGGAGGAGGTCTCCCTCCTATATACGCCAGCGATGTATTGTGTTCATTTGGAAAATAGACGAAGTATGGAGTGGAAAAGAAGCTGCTTGTAATGTAGTTACAATGTGGAACAAGCTTTATTCTGAAAAGGTTTTGCCAGTAGAACTGGAGTTGAACTTGGATTGTTCTGGTGTTAAATTCGAATAGCTTCCTTATCGAATAAAAAGAATGGTCCTGGAGTTGAACTTGGATTGTTCTGGTGTTAAATTCGTATAACTTCCTTAACGAATAAAAGTAATGACCCCTGTAAGCCATCATCCATACCAAATATGTCTAATGAGCCGCCTAAGCTAAGGCGAAACGCGTCACCTAGTGGTGAGTGTGTCATTGCGAATTTCAGATTTTTAAACTCGTCTTAAAAGAGAAACAAACGAATTAAATGAATAATTTTATCATATTTTTATGTATAAAAATAATAATTATACCCTACAACACTATGTGTTGGGGGTATTATAAGTTTGATTGGGCCAAAAATTATGTAACACCACGAAATATTGATTTCCCACATAGGAAAGTATATATGGATCTTCCTAGCTCGCCGAGCTGAGTCGATCTAGCTATGTATGTCCGTCCGTCCGTCTGTCCGTCTGTCCATGTTAATTTGTAATCACTCTACAGGACGCAATTATGGTCCGATCTTCACGAAATTTAAAATGGGCTAGGTGGGGCTAGGGTCAGAATAGAACCCTATTTCTTTTGGTGATGATCGCATAATATTTAGGGGTTGAAATGGACCAAAAACTGAAAAAATTCCTGATTTTGCACTTGCTCTACAGGTCGAAATTATATACCAATCGACGCGGAATTTCGCATGTAGCTAGAGTTTAGGGCTGGCAAGAAGCCTACCCATTTGGGTGGTCATCGGATAATATTTAGCGGGTAAAATAGACCATATTTTTTTTGTTGAAAAAATTCAAAATTTTTCATTAAACCGCGAATATTTTAAATCCCGGCGAAATAAGGTTACTTGTGATCTTTACATTGATGTTAACATCCAACAAAACGGATATATAGAAAATATGTGCGATATATATGTTTATCAAAGAAGATATGCTTGAAAAATCTCTTATATGTCGAGAACGGCTGAACTGATTTCGACAGTTCTCATTAATTCAGAATGGCCTCTTGGCAGGAAAGAAATAACGTCTACAAAAATCGCATACAAATATCTCTCTAAAGATGAAAATATTGATTTTGTAAAATTTTCTCATATTTTTTCAATTTTGTAATTTTTTTGGCATATTTTCATTTTGAATTAAACATTTGGTAATATTTCTACAGCTAACAAAACTAAGTAGTTAGGATATCAGGATATCATATACAGATCGCATTTATGGCCCAATCCTTACGAAATTTTGCATGGAGATAAGATGAGGGTCAGAATAAAAGCCTATTCTTTTTGGAGATGATCGCCATATATTTAGGGGTTGAAATGGACCAAAAAAAACTGCAAAATTGTCAGCAGGTCGTAATTATGGGGGTTACCGGACATTGCAAAAGCCACGCAGTTTTGGATGGCCATCCAAAAATATTCAATGTGTGAAGGAGTTTGCCAACTTTTATAGACAAAATACTAAAATGTCCATTCCAGTGACTTTTTGGAGAATTCACAAATACAGGAAAGACGCACTTCTGACTATTTCGTTAACGCTGATTTCGTTGAAGAATATAGTCAAATGTCTGTATCTCATATAGATGCGTTTCAGTCAAAAACCAATAATAAATGTTAATCTTTTGTCACTTCTGAGAGATTATAGGTCTTTGGGAAATATTGGTTCCAGATCTAGGATGACCATTTACGTGCATCATCTACCAATAAATTGGAAATTAGCAAATTAGTTTAAGTTGCTATTATTCGAAAATTAGAGAACGGATCCTGATGGTTTTCTTTTATTATTTGTCACAATATCTTGTGGAATTCTTTCTAGTATCTCGCCTATATAAACTGTATCGTTTATTATAGTGTTGTAGGGTATTCAACGGTCGGCCCCGCTCGACTGTAGCCTTTGCTTACTTGTTTTTATTATAAAAATAATAATTTTATTAAATTCGAAAAAATCTAAAACTTTTTTATCTTTTTTTCTTCACAGGTATGACATTTTTCAATATTTAATTTATATGCGTAAGTTCAAAATTGTTATATCCATTCTAACTTCATATGCTAGTACAGACTTTAAAGTCCTTTTATATACTTTTATATATTACTCCCATATTCTGGAGAGAAATGTACACACTTATTTTTATTTTATTTATTTATTTATTATTTTTTTTTTTCCATAAATTTTATTCCAAACGCCATTCAAATATATTTTTCCCCAATATTGCTAAGCTCCCATTATTAACATTTGAGTACAAAAAATATTTACTCAAAACACCGCTAATCATACGGGAATATACCTACAAAAGTTATCCCCAAATTGTATTTTATTTTTCTGTATATTTTGTGGATTTAAAGTTAATTTCCGGATTGTGGAAAACGAATACCAAAAATACCAACAACAACAGCAGAAAAAACAGATTGTTGTTTTATTTGCATTTGCCAATATTCATGAATGTTAAATGATTTTGTTTTGGCGACCATCCTGTTTTTGTATTCATTTAGATTTGTGGCAGCACGCGAAATATTTTTCATGGGTGGAGGGTGGACGAAGAATTTGGATGATTTCGATTTCGAGCGACCACAGCATGGACAGCACAAACATCTCCTTTCGGCATATTGTTGTTCACTTTTTGTTGGTTATGAATTTTAATCGCTGTTGTCGCACAGTTGTTGCTGTTTTTTGCCACATAATTTATGAGGATTTATGGAAGGCATCAAGTCGATGTTTGTGAGTTTTGGAGGAATATTAAATATTTATGCTTCATCATCAGAGCAGAACTCGGAGTGAAATATCACATTTATTCTCGGGAGGATTTCGAAAACAACAACGAAAACAAATATCTCAAGAATGATATAACTTATACTTATCTACCTTTCTACCTACCAGCATCAAAGAATTTCAAATCCTCACCACCCCCTGCTGCTAAAACTTGGAAATTTTCTTAGAAAAGACATCTTTAATTTTTGTGAACCTTAAGTGCTCTGCAAGTCATAAATAACTGTTGTTGTTGTTGTTTTAGCAACAAAAAACGAAGTTCACAATATTTTATGGTATTATGTTGTGTTATGTTCCTATGCCACGAGTTCGAAATGATTGTGAAATGATGAAGTACGGCGTTTTTTTTTTTGTGGTCTAAACTGAATTATCATTTTTTGGCGTTAAATCTGCTTAGAAGTTGTTCTTTACGTTAATCCTGCTAAATTTGTTCCGAATTTATTCATAATTTGCATTTTTGATTGTGGGAAAAGTGAGAACTCACATATATTTCGGCATTGCATCAAATGGGATGGAAATAAGTTAGAAGGAATCAGTGGGTTTGTCGGCTGAGGGTGTGAAAATGTCCTATAACTCGGTTTACTTTTGTGCTGTCGTTAATAAAACTGTGGGAACATTTTTTGATAACTACAGGAATCACGCAGTAGATTCATAATCTAGAGAAAGTTGAGAAGACACACGTGCCGGGTTTTTAAAAGTTTACTTCGCAAAGTAACCAAAACAGAGGAGTGAAGCTACCTACCTTTTCCACATTTTTTTAAAAATTCTAATTTAAATCCCTTGAAATCCGTGCATTTTAGGTATATAGTGCCTTTGGCAATATTAGGGGTAACATTACGGAGATTATTTTGGTAGAATATGGTAACCCTCATGCGGGTCTTTTTCCAAAATATGCTTAAAAACTAACTTTAAAATTCCACGTTTTTTCAACTGTTGGTCCTTGAGAAAATTTATTTGAAAAATCCACGTTTATTCAACTGTTGGTCCTTGAGAAAATTTATTTGAAAAATCCACGTTTATTCAACTGTTGGTCCTTGAGAAAATTTATTTGAAAAATCCACGTTTATTCAACTGTTGGTCCTTGAGAAAATTTATTTAAAAAATCCACGTTTATTCAACTGTTGGTCCTTGAGAAAATTTCTTTAAAAAATCCACGTTTATTCAACTGTTGGTCCTTGAGAAAATTTATTTAAAAAATCCACGTTTATTCAACTGTTGGTCCTTGAGAAAATTTATTTAAAAAATCCACGTTTATTCAACTGTTGGTCCTTGAGAAAATTTATTTAAAAAATCCACGTTTATTCAACTGATGGTCCTCGAGAAAATTTATTTAAAAAATCCACGTTTATTCAACTGATGGTCCTCGAGAAAATTTATTTAAAAAATCCACGTTTATTCGACTGTTGGTCCTTGAGAAAATTTATTTAAAAAATCCACGTTTATTCAACTGTTGGTCCTTGAGAAAATTTATTTAAAAAATCCACGTTTATTCGACTGTTGGTCCTTGAGAAAATTTATTTAAAAAATCCACGTTTATTCATCTGTTGGTCCTTGAGAAAATTTATTTAAAAAATCCACGTTTATTCGACTGTTGGTCCTTGAGAAAATTTATTTAAAAAATCCACGTTTATTCAACTGTTGGTCCTTGAGAAAATTTATTTAAAAAATCCACGTTTATTCGACTGTTGGTCCTTGAGAAAATTTATTTAAAAAATCCACGTTTATTCAACGGTTGGCCCTTGAGAAATTTTATTTAAAAAATCCACGTTTATTCAATTGTTGGTCCTTGAGAGATTTTATTTAAAAAATCCACGTTTATTCAATTGTTGGTCCTTAAGAAATTTTATTTAAAAAATCCACGTTTATTCAATTGTTGGTCCTTGAGAGATTTTATTTAAAAAATCCACGTTTATTCAATTGTTGGTCCTTAAGAAATTTTATTTAAAAAATCCACGTTTATTCAATTGTTGGTCCTTGAGAGATTTTATTTAAAAAAATCCACGTTTATTCAATTGTTGGTCCTTAAGAAATTTTATTTAAAAAATCCACGTTTATTCAATTGTTGGTCCTTGAGAGATTTTATTTAAAAAATCCACGTTTATTCAATTGTTGGTCCTTAAGAAATTTTATTTAAAAAATCCACGTTTATTCAATTGTTGGTCCTTGAGAGATTTTATTTAAAAAATCCACGTTTATTCAATTGTTGGTCCTTAAGAAATTTTATTTAAAAAATCCACGTTTATTCAATTGTTGGTCCTTGAGAGATTTTATTTAAAAAATCCACGTTTATTCAATTGTTGGTCCTTAAGAAATTTTATTTAAAAAATCCACGTTTATTCAATTGTTGGTCCTTGAGAGATTTTATTTAAAAAATCCACGTTTATTCAATTGTTGGTCCTTAAGAAATTTTATATAAAAAATCCACGTTTATTCAATTGTTGGTCCTTAAGAAATTTTATTTAAAAAATCCACGTTTATTCAAATGTTGCTCATTGCGAAAATTTATTGAAAAAATTCACGTTTATTCAACTGTTGGTCCTTGAGAAAATTTATTAAAAAAATCCACGTTTATTCAACTGTTGGTTCTTGAGAAAATTTATTTAAAAATCCACGTTTATTCAACTGTTGGTCCTTGAGACAATTTATTTAAAAAATCCACGTTTATTCAACGGTTGGTCCTTGAAACAATTTATTTAAAAAATCCACGTTTATTCAACTGTTGGTCGTTGAGAAAATTTATTCAAAAATCCACGTTTATTTAACAGTTGGTTCTTGAGAAAATTTTTTTTAAAAAATCCACATTTATTCAACTGTTGGTCCTTGAGAAAATTTATTTAAAAAATCCACATTTATTCAACTGTTGGTCCTTGAGAAAATTTATTTAAAAAATCCACGTTTATTCGACTGTTGGTCCTTGAGAAAATTTATTTAAAAAATCCACGTTTATTCGACTGTTGGTCCTTGAGAAAATTTATTTAAAAAATCCACGTTTATTCAACTGTTGGTCCTTGAGAAAATTTATTTAAAAAATCCACGTTTATTCGACTGTTGGTCCTTGAGAAAATTTATTTAAAAAATCCACGTTTATTCAACTGTTGGTCCTTGAGAAAATTTATTTAAAAAATCCACGTTTATTCGACTGTTGGTCCTTGAGAAAATTTATTTAAAAAATCCACGTTTATTCAACTGTTGGTCCTTGAGAAAATTTATTTAAAAAATCCACGTTTATTCGACTGTTGGTCCTTGAGAAAATTTATTTAAAAAATCCACGTTTATTCAACTGTTGGTCCTTGAGAAAATTTATTTAAAAAATCCACGTTTATTCGACTGTTGGTCCTTGAGAAAATTTATTTAAAAAATCCACGTTTACTCAACGGTTGGCCCTTGAGAAATTTTATTTAAAAAATCCACGTTTATTCAATTGTTGGTCCTTGAGAGATTTTATTTAAAAAATCCACGTTTATTCAATTGTTGGTCCTTAAGAAATTTTATTTAAAAAATCCACGTTTATTCAATTGTTGGTCCTTGAGAGATTTTATTTAAAAAAATCCACGTTTATTCAATTGTTGGTCCTTAAGAAATTTTATTTAAAAAATCCACGTTTATTCAATTGTTGGTCCTTGAGAGATTTTATTTAAAAAATCCACGTTTATTCAATTGTTGGTCCTTAAGAAATTTTATTTAAAAAATCCACGTTTATTCAATTATTGGTCCTTAAGAAATTTTATTTAAAAAATCCACGTGTATTCAAATGTTGCTCATTGCGAAAATTTATTGAAAAAATTCACGTTTATTCAACTGTTGGTCCTTGAGAAAATTTATTAAAAAAATCCACGTTTATTCAACTGTTGGTTCTTGAGAAAATTTATTTAAAAATCCACGTTTATTCAACTGTTGGTCCTTGAGACAATTTATTTAAAAAATCCACGTTTATTCAACGGTTGGTCCTTGAAACAATTTATTTAAAAAATCCACGTTTATTCAACTGTTGGCCGTTGAGAAAATTTATTCAAAAATCCACGTTTATTTAACTGTTGGTTCTTGAGAAAATTTTTTTTAAAAAATCCACATTTATTCAACTGTTGGTCCTTGAGAAAATTTATTTAAAAAATCCACATTTATTCAACTGTTGGTCCTTGAGAAAATTTATTTAAGAAATCCACGTTTATTCAACTGTTGGTCCTTGAGAACATTTATTTAAAAAATCCACGTTTATTCAACTGTTGGTCCTTGAGAACATTTATTTAAAAAATCCACGTTTATGTGATTTTGTGGGGATAGGTACCAAGAGGAGTTGTCCCATCTCCGAACTCGATTTAAGTGTGATAATAATATTACAATGTACCAGGTTTGGACCTTTTAGAATTATCGTGCACAACAGCCGGCTAGACATGCAGATGGGCAGCCATCGCTAGATCGACTCCAAATTTCCTGAAACGAATTTGGTCCAAAGAGACCTAGGCCGATATTTACGATATTTACCCTCTCTAGGCATATGACTGTGGGTATAAAAATTAGAAACTATATGTCGCTTTGCCCACTGAGGGAATGGAAATGTGCCTCATCATTTTCACATGCTACTGGGCTTTTTCTGTTATTGTTTTTTGTGTTGCACAGTGTCATATTTTATTTAAACAAAAATTCAATCGATTTATTGTGTAACATCATTTGCTCACTCACCCGGTGACACTGAGAGTGTCTCTCCCCTCATCGGTCCCATCCCCCCTTCCTCCTACCTAAATATCTCATCTGCTTATCCAGAAATGACAGTTAAAATAAAAAAAAAACATCTTAAAGATGCCACCAATAAAAGTCTGGAAAGGAAAATTTACTAATCATCTGTGCTGCAGAGATGTGGACATGGTGGGCTTTTTTAAATGAAAGCGCTTAAGTCACTCGGCGTTGGCTGTTATGTTTACCTTTTGTGAGCAATC
Organism: Musca domestica; assembly: GCF_030504385.1. NCBI lineage: Eukaryota > Metazoa > Arthropoda > Insecta > Diptera > Muscidae > Musca > Musca domestica. Next base: position 200,547 of record NW_026712393.1, on the reverse strand, counting down.
TAAGGCTGTGGGTAGACATTTTTCATTTTTCTTCTTTATTATTGGAATGTTTTGTTGTTGTCGGTGTTGTTGTCTATTTGACTGTTTTCGTATTTTGTCTCTGTTCAAACATTTTTTTTATTCATTTGCTGTGTGCAATGAGGAAGAAGTTTTGTGGTCGAGTCGCAACCACCACACAATCTTTTCAATCTTCACTACCCATCATCATCTTCATCATTGATGCCACTTGAAAGAAAAAATGTTATGGCATTCCAAAAAAAAAATATATTTTTCAAAATTTCTTTTAAATTTTAAGGTAACATAACTGTTCAATTCAATTTTGAAATCAACGAAGAAAATACTTCAACAATTTCGATAATTAGAAAAAATGCAATTTCTCTTGTGGGAATTGATTTTCAGTTTCGTTTTTAATGTGGCAACAAGTTTGACTTTCGCTTTCCTCTCAATAGCTTTTGAAGTGTTTTTTTTTTTAATGATTTTAATTAACAAAATAATTTAATGTAGATTTTTATCGGGGCCACCCCACCCGTTGAGGTCGCCGCCAAGAAAGAAAAAAAAGGTGAGAAATGCAGTATGGATGTGGCGTTTACAAGAGATGAGTCAGGAGGATAGCCCGTCTTTCACCACATACCTACTTTGTAAACTGCATCATAATCAAACGCTATAATTTTTACATTTTTATACCCTCCACCATAGTATGGAGGGTATATTAAGTTTGTCGTTCCGTTTGTAACACCTCGAAATATACATTTTTGACCCCACAAAGACATATAATCTTGATCAGCATAAAATTCTATGTCGATTTATCAATATCCGTCCGTCTGTCGGTCTATCCGTCTGTCCGTCGGTCTATCTGTCTGAAAAATTTTACTCAAATGTGTACTATGTCAGCAGACTTTTGGTATTGAGAATTGGCCATGTAGGTCCACGTCTTCGTATAGCCCCCTCCCCTTCGTATAGTACCTCCCGATATTCGGTATTTTGATGATTTTAGCGACATTATTTACCGGAATTGTTTCAATTTTGGTATTTGAAGTTCGTAATGGATACTACATCCTAAGACAGAAAATGAGCCATGTAGGTCCTCGTCTTCGTATAGCCCCCATATAACGGTACCCCCCGATATTCGGTATTTCGATGATTTTAGCGACATTATATACCGAAATTATTTTAAATTTTGTATTTGAAGTTCGTAATGGATATTATAGCCTATGACAGGAAATTGTCTGTGCAGATCCACGTTTTATAACCACCATGGTACCTCCCTATATTTGGTATTTTTATGACTTTTGCTACATTTTCACCATTTTTTTTTTCAATTTTCACATTTGAATTTGAATATTGTAGGAGCTTGTGACAAAAGTTGCCTATGCAGGTCCACGTCGTCGTATAGACTCTGATATACGGCTACATTAAGTATTTTCCAGATTTTAACAGAATTTTTAACGGATTTTATTCTTTTGAAAATTGTTAAATTTTTACCAAATGGTGGAGGGTATTTAAAGTTCGGCCCGGCCGAACTTACAGCTTTTTTAATTGTTTTTTTTTTTTTTTTTTAATTTTATTGAATGAAAAAAAAATCGGAAATTGCATCAAATTTTAGAATAAGTTTAGATTTGTTCGAATTGGTCACCTTTGGAACGAATTATGGCCTTTAAACGGCCAATAAAACCGTCACACGCTGCCCGGTATTTTGACCAATTCCCGGGGAAGCGCTTGCTTGAGGTGATCGGCACTTTGGTATTTTTTAGTGCCAAGCTTGGTTTCAAAAATACTTCCGACACAATAGTCCAACGGATTGGTATCTGGAGATTTTCATTGTGCGCTGGAAATGAGGCGAGAAATCTCATTTTGTAACCATTCTTGGGGGCGCGTGCTGAGTGCGTTGGTGCTGAGTCCTGTTGGAATGCCCAAGGTCTGCGGCCAAATTGTTTGCGTGACCAAGGCTTTAATACACCCTTCAGAATATTTTCGCGATAACATTCGGCATTTATTCTGATGCCACGGTCGATTAATACGAGCGGAGAGCGACCATCGGCTGTTATGGCGACCCACGGCACACGGTGGCCGGCGCTTGAGTTCTGGTGGCCAATCGAAGGTGCACATTTTCAGCTGACCTCTTTGGCAACTAAACACGATTATTTTGCCCGTTTGTTTACAAACTGCTGGACATCGAATGTTTTCTCATGGTAGAAAACCAAATTCTGCAGCTCACCCCCTTCGGCCAAGCGAAGCAACTCTTTAGCTCTTTTGGGTTTAATTTCTTTCTTTTACGGTGAAAGTTCTTGCACTTTTTGGACTTTCAATGGCCTTACCCCGAGCTCATTTTTCAATATTTGCCGAATGGAATATTGCGATATGTTCAGCTCATGAGCCATTTTTCGGCTACTGCCACGCGGGTTTCGATCAAGTCGCTTCTTTAGTTTTCGTACCATTTTTGCTGATGTTGCTGTTTTCTACCGACCACTTCCTTGACGTCGGGTAACGCTACCAGTATCACGGTAACGAGCGATGGTGCGAGACACAAACGATTTATTTACATTTAAACGCTGGAGTACTCTAACGATAGCCACTTGTGGTTTTCCAGCCAAATATAAAGAAATCACACTATCACGCTTGAATCCCACCACGAATAACTTTTTTTCTGGAAAAATCTCAGCAAAATGCTTTTGTACGCTTTCAAACAATATAATGAGCTATCACTGGAATAATTGTAACAGCTGTCGGATGAGTGGCTTAGAAATGGCAGCAGTCTGAATTTGGTTGCAGTTTTTTCATCTCACCCTGTAATTCATCTGCCAGGGGAGAAATTATGTCCTGCTGCCATTTGTAGGCCCTTTAGAAGACCTATTGACATGTAATCCTATCCGGAACTGCAAGAATGTAAAACGGTTTACTACGATATGACCGTGGGTTACTAGAAATATTCTTATGATATGTAGTTTTTTTCTGAATCCAGATCCGCAATGGTGGTCTATGTTTTATCCCATATCTTAAACAAGGCGTTCAAAACATAACAACTAACAGTTCACAAATAAACCACCCAAATCATCCGAAAAACATTACTTATTCTTTACTCTCCTAAAGCCTGCAAGTCATACAACAAAACAGAATAACACCAACAACAACAACATCGATGACTTGTTAATGAATTTATTATTCATGGCGTATCTTAAAAGTCAGTGAATCAATGTAGTTTTTTTTTCTTTCCTTAACTGACACGAGTAACATAACCACACCAAGTCAACCCGCCTCAACCACCCATTCGTACAGCCAGCCAGCCAGCGGTGCCAAACATCATCGACGTCAACACCTTGTAACAATCGAATAAGACAATAATAACAAAAACAACAACAAAATAACATTAACTTCCAATCCGCCAGCCAGGTAGACAACCACACGAGTGTCGTGTAACTACAACCCACCTATAGTTTAGTTTGATTTGTTTTTTTTTGGAGGGATTTTTGAAAATTTGGTGTTCTGCAGCGTCCCTCTCTTATGACTTGGAAGTTGAATGGTTTGGATGGTGGAAACTTGGATGTGGAGCTTAGCGTTTGGGGGAAACTTTGAACTATGAATGAGTTTGTTTTAAAAATTTTTAACACCTTTATATTTCTAATGAAAAAAATTGTTCTCCGCAGAGGAGGACATACAGCAAAGTTGTCCTTAAAAGCTGAGGAAAAAGATGTGGGGAAAGCAATAATTTTTCTATTAAAAAGGTGAGGAAAAAACTGTAGCCTTCAGCCGCTGAGGACCAAATTTTTCCCTATAGGAAAAAGGAGTCCTTAGCAGCTGAGGAACAAATTTTTCTTATGGGAAAAGTAGTTCTCATCAGCTGAGGACCAAAGTTTTCTGTATGGGAAAAAGTAGTCCACAGCAGCTGAAGACCAAATTTTCCCCTATGGGAAAAAGTAGTCCTCAGCAGATGAGGACCGAAATTTTCCACTATGGGAAAAAGTAGTCCTCAGCAGTAGCTGAGGACCAAATTTTCCCCTATGGGAAAAAGTAGTCCTCAGCAGCTGAGGACCAAATTTTCCCCTTTGGGAAAAAGTTGTCCTCAGCAGTAGCTGAGGGCCAAATTTTCCTCTATGGGAAAAAGTAGTCCTCAGCAGGAGCTGAGAACCAACTTGTCCGCTATAGCAAAAAGTAGTCCTCAGCAGGAGCTGAGTACCAAATTTTCCCCTATGGGAAAAAGTAGTCCTCAGCAGCTGAGGACCAAATTTTTACCTATGGGAAAAAGTAGTCCTCAGCAGTAGCTGAAGACCAAATTTTCCCCTATGGGAAAAAGTAGTCCTCAGCAGCTGATCACCAAATTTTCCTTATAAGAAGAAGTAGTCCTCAGCTGCTGAAGACCGAAATATTCCCTATGGGAAAAGTAGTGCTCAGCAGCAGCTGAGGACCAAATTTTGCCCTATGGGAAAAAGTAGTCCTCAGCAGCATCTGAGGACCAAATTTTGCCCTATGGGAAAAAGTAGTCCTCAGCAGCAGCTGAGGACCAAATTTTCCCGTATGAGTAAAAGTAGCCCTCAGCAGCAGCTGAGGACCAAATTTTCCCCTATGGGAAAAAGTAGTTCTCTGCAGCTGAGGACCAAAATTGTCACCTATGGGAAAAAATAGTCCTCAGCCGCTGAGGACCAAATTTCTCAGCAGCTGAGGACCAAATTTTCCCAATGGGAAAAAGTAGTCCTCAGCCGCGGAGGACCAAATATTCTCTATGGGAAAAAGTAGTCCTTAGCAGTAGCTGAGGACCAAATTTTCCCTATGAGAAAAAGTAGTCCTTAGCAGTAGCTGAGGACCAAATTTTCCCTATGGGAAAAAGTAGTGCTCAGCAGTTGAGGACCAAATTTTCCCTATGGGAAAAAGTAGTGCTCAGCAGTTGAGGACCAAATTTTCCCTATGGGAAAAAGTAGTGCTCAGCAGTTGAGGACCAAATTTTCCCCTATGGGAAAAAGTAGTCCTCTGCAGCTGAGGACCAAAATTTTCACCTATGGGAAAAAGTAGGACCAAATTTTCTCCTATGGGAAAAAGTAGTCCTCAACAGTTAAGAACTTAAGTTTCCTATAGGAAAAAGTCGTTCTCTAAAGCTGAGGACATTGTTTCCTATTAGACCTTGGAATACTGATCCATGTTTTTAATTTTTATCTCTTTCCTCTTTTTCAATTTGAATTTCCTTATCTTAATGCGCAGTCTCCTAAATTGAAAGGGAAATAAACAATAAACACCTAAATTATGGTCCAACACAATAAGTGATGGTAGATGAGTGGGATGCTGGAAGAGGAAGCGTAGGGCGTTATTCGACGACAACAACCGAAAGCCGGCAAGCAAAGAAGACAGGCGAATATTTTTTTATATACATTCTGCTTACCATTATTTTTGGTCTGCTTCTTTTCTGACTTTGACGATGACGATTTTCGATTCACTCTTCAATTTGGTTTTTCCCTTTCTTTGTTGTCGCTCGTCTATAGAAAGATTGAATGCAACAAAAAAAAGCTCCAAGAATACAGCAGAACATTTCCAAAGATTAACAAACATGACACATGAAATGGCCCTTGTTACGAGAGATGTCAGACACAAACCTACCCACATACACGCATATGTGTGTTTATGTATGCGTTTTTTCTTTTTCTTCTGCACTCCAAGGGTCCTTCTTACTGTGATGTTAGCTGGCTGGCTCCAAACAGCGGCAGCAGGAGATGATGGAGAACCAAGAAAATGAAACGGTTTTAAAAATATACAACCATGTCTTGCAAGGATGTCTTTGTTTTTGCTTTTTTTGTTTTTGTCATAAGAAATGGTCTCCATGTCTGGGCAGAGGTGTAGAGTAGGTGCAGCAGTTGCGCTTGCCATTAGTCCCTCTGCCATGCCAAGGCATAGAAGGGTCATTAACACGAGTGCAAAAGGCATGGAGCGAAAAAAAAAACAAAACACGCCAGCAACAACAACAACCTCCACGTCTATACAATGCATCAGAAATTGCTTGAACATCGACTAAACAAGATTTCCAGAACACCAAGTGACTGCTGACACCCATGATTGTGTGGCAAATCCACCATTCAGCAGCAGCAACAACAACATCATCATCATTTTCATGAGGAACGGCATCAGCAGCGCCCGGCATCCTCATGCATTTTACCCATTTGCAGTACTAGAACATTAGTCCCCACCAATGATGCAGTTTTGGAGTCATGCAGTTCGTTGCATTCAGGGCTTTTCCAACCTCATCTAGGAATACACTCGAAAAAAGAGATTTATTTATTCTTTTTTTTTTCTTGTAGATAAAGTTTCATCATCCTTTGAAGCATTTTTATACCCTCCACCATACTATGGAGGGTATATTAAGTTTGTCATTCCGTTTGTAACTCCTCGCAATATACATATTCTTGATCAGCAATAAATTCTATGTCGATTTAGCGATGTCCGTCCGTCTATCCGTCTGCCGTCTGTGGAAATCACTTTAGCTTCCGAACGAATTGACGTAGATTGATAAAATTTTACTCAAATGTGTATTATGTCTGCAGGTCTATTGGTATTTAAAATGGGTCCAGGTTTTGGTATAGCCCCCATATAACAGTACCTCCCGATATTCGGTATTTCGATGATTTTAGCGACGTTATTCAACGGAATTGTTTAATAGTTGGTATTTGAAATTTGTAATGGATACTACAGCCTAAGACAGAAAATGACCCATGTAGGTCCACGTCTTCGTATGGCCCTCATATAACGATACCTACCTTTATTCGGTATTTTGATGATTTTAGCGACATTATTTACCGGAATTGTTTCAAATTTGGTATTTGAAGTTCGTAACGCATTCTACAGCCTAAGACGGAAAATTGTCTGTGCAGTTCCACGTCTTCGTATAGCCCCCATATAACGGTATCTCCCGATATTCAGTATTTCGATTATTGTAGCGACATTATTCACCGGAACTATTTCAAATTTGGTATTTGAAGTTCGTAATGGATACTACAGCATAAGACGGAAAATTGTCTGTGCAGGTCCACGTATTCGTATAGCCCCCATATAACAGTACTTCTGCATTTTGATGATTTTAGCGACATTATTCACCGGAATTGTTTCAATTTTGGTATTTGATGTTCGAAATGGATGCTACAGCCTATGACAGAAAATTGTCTGCACAGGCCCATGTCTTCTTATAGCCCCCAAATAACGGTACCTCCCGATATACGTATTTTGATGATATCAGCGATATTATTCACCGGGATTGTAGCAAACTTGGTATTTGAAGTTCGTAACGGATGCTAAAGCCTGTGACAGAAAATTGTCTTTGCAGGTCCATGTCTTCGTATAAACCCCATATAACGATACCACCCGATATTCGGTATTTTGAGCATTTTAGCGACATTATTCGCCGGAATTGTTTCAAACTTGGTATTTGAAGTTCCTAACGCATGATACAGCCTATTAGAGAACATTGTCTGTGCAGGTCCACGTCTTCGTATAGCCCCCCATATAACGGAACCTCCCTATATTCGGTATTTTGATGATTTTAGCAACATTCTTCGCCGGAATTGTTTCAAATTTGGCATTTGAAGTTCGTAACGCATTCTACAGCCTAAGACGGAAAATTGTATGTGCAGGTCTACGTCTCCCTATAGCCCCCAGATATTCGGTATTTTGATGATTTTAGCTGCATTTTCACTGACTTTTTTTAAGTTTCGCATTTGAATATTGTAATGGCTTATGCCGAAAGTTACCTATGCCGGTCCATGTCGTCGTATAGACCCTAATATAACAGCTAACAACGGATTTTATTGTTTTTTTTATAAATTGCCAAATTCGTTCGAAATGGTGGAGGGTATTCAAAGTTCGGCCTTCTTCGGATTTTTACTTGTTTTCTATAGAAAAAAATCAGGCCTCAGCCTCTGAGGCATTTTTTTTCTATAGAAAAAAATCAGGCCTCAGGCCACTGAGGCATTTTTGTCTATAGAAAAAAATCAGGCCTCAGGCCACTGAGGCATTTTTGTCTATAGAAAAAAAAATCAGGCCTCAGGCCTCAGGCCACTGAGGCATTTTTGTCTATAGAAAAAAATCAGGCCTCAGGCCACTGAGGCATTTTTGTCTATAGAAAAAAAAATCAGGCCTCAGGCCACTGAGGCATTTTTGTCTATAGAAAAAAATCAGGCCTCAGGCCACTGAGGCATTTTTGTCTATAGAAAAAAATCAGGCCTCAGGCCACTGAGGCATTTTTGTCTATAGAAAAAAATCAGGCCTCAGGCCACTGAGGCATTTTTGTCTATAGAAAAAAATCAGGCCTCAGGCCACTGAGGCATTTTTGTCTATAGAAAAAAATCAGGCCTCAGGCCTCTGAGGCATTTTTGTCTATAGAAAAAAATCAAGCCTCTGCCTCCGAGGCATTTTTGTCTATAGAAAAAAAATCAGGCCTCAGGCCACTGAGACATTTTTGTCTATAGAAAAAAAAAACCGGCCTCAGGCCACTGAGGCATTTTTTTCTATTGAAAAAAAATGAGGCCACTGAGGCATTTTTTTCTATTGAAAAAAAAAATCAGGCCTCAGCCTCTGAGGCATTTTTTTTCTATAGAAAAAAAATCAGGCCTCAGCCTCTGAGGCATTTTTTCCTATAGAAAAAAAATCAGGCCTCAGCCTCTGAGGCATTTTTTTCCTATAGTAAAATATCAGGCCTCAGCTTCTGAGGCATTTTCTTCCTATAGAAAAATATCAGGCCTCAGCATCTGAGGCATTTTTTTCTATAGAAAAAAAATCAGGCCTCAGCCTCTGAGGCATTTTTTTCTATAGAAAAAAATCAGGCCTCAGCATCTGAGGCATTTTTTTCTATAGAAAAAAATCAGGCCTCAGCCTCTGAGGCATTTTTTTCTATAGAAAAAAATCAGGCCTCAGCCTCTGAGGCATTTTTTTTCTATAGAAAAAAATCAGGCCTCAGCCTCTGAGGCATTTTTTCTATATGAAAAAAATTCGGGACTCAGCCTCTGAGGCATTTTTTTTATAGAAAAAAATTTGGCCTCAGCCTCTGGGGCATTTTTGTCTATAAAAAAATATCAGGCCTCAGCCTCTGAGGCATTTTTTCCATAGAAAAAATCAGTTCTAATTTTTTTCCTCGAGTGTATTTGAAAGGGCGTTTTTTGCCCTGAGTTATATATCTTGCTAACCAAAAAAAAAAAAAAAAAAAAAACTGAAAAATAGAAAAAAAAACATGAAAAAAGAAAAACAACGCACAGTTTGTTTTCATGCCGCTTTTCCATTTAGTTCCTTTCTCAATCAATTTCAATGGGATGTGTTTTAGTCAGACGCTACGACCCAGCGTTGTCTATACTCGTCGTCGTCATCCTCCACGACGTTGTTGGCGTTGTCGTCTAGCCCAACTAACTCGGTGACGTTTTCTACTATCGTTGTTTTGTTTTAGTCTTCTGCACAAATAAAAGAAGAACAGAATAACAAAAATCTAAAAGCAGTTTTTTATTGTTGCATTTATTGTCGCTCGCTTTTTTTCTCAGCTAGACTTCATCATTGCAGCTCATCATCGTTGCATTGAGGCTGACTGGCAGGCAGGCAGGCATCCATCGTCATTATATTCCAGTATGGCTGCCTGAGGATGAAAACTCCAATGGAGCTGCCTGCTTGCCTTCCAGTCAAGCCAATGCCATTTGCTGGATTCTGCTGCTGCTACTTCTGCTACCATTGATGCTGATGATTTGTTCGTCTATTTTTCTTCGAGCTTTTTGTTATATTTTGTTTCACCAGCAGCTTTTGATGCCCATTCTGTTTATGAGTTCTCAGCTCCATCTGAATGTAATTCACCCACAGGGATTTTCGCATATTCTCCTGGATGAGCTGTGTGCTGCTGTTGGGGTTTTTTTATAGTCTTTGACTGCCATATAAAACGAAAACGTTTCTTGTTTTTATTATTTCTCGCCATTTGCAATGTTAGGTTTTCTGTTCTTTTTTTGTGGCTCTCGTAGCAAATGAATTGTAGCTGGGATTTCTAGCTTATGGAGTGCGTTCATTTCTTTTTTATCATTTTGGTCCTCCCGCCTTCTTTTCAGTTTTTACAAATTATTGTTATTTTTAGCATTTTTATTCCTTGTTTTTTTGTTTTTTTGAGAGTTTTTTTTTTGCCCGCAGTTTCTTTTATATTCCCAGAAAATGCTACTTAAATTACGCACATTTTCCGTTAAATGTTTTAAATTTATGTGAAAAAGGATTATGGATACTTCTTTGCGAATTTAGCGGAGGTTTATACAAGGGAAAAATCACCGGCATTTACTATTAAATTTTTATGGGTTACTTGGATGGAAGGGGCTTTATGGGAAGGACAAAGTTTTAGGCGATTTTAAAGTGAGGGCGTGACAGGCTGCAGAAACGGAAATTTAGTCTAGAAGGCATTTTTATACCCTCCACCATACTATGGAGGTATATTAATTTTGTCATTCCGTTTGTAACTCCTCGAAATACTAATGACAGACCCAACAAAGTAGATATATTCTTGATCAGCGTAAAATTCTAAGACGATTTAGCCATGTCCGTCTGTGTGTCTGTCTGTCTGTTGTAATCACGCTATCTTTCGAACGAATTAAGATAGAGGACTCAAAAATTTTGCACACGTGTATATTTTGCCAGTAGTCAGGTTAAGTTCATAAATGGGCCATGTGGGTCTACGTTATCATATAGCCCCATATAACGGTACCTCCCGATATTCGGTATTTTGCTGATTTTAGCGACATTATTCACCGGAATTGTTTCAAATTTGTCATTTGAAGTTCGAAATGGATACTACAGCCTAAGATAGAAAATTGTCTGTGCACGTCCACGTCTTCGTATAGCCCCCTTGTAACGGTGCCTCCCTATATTCGGTATTTTGATGATTTTAGCGACTTTATTTACCGGAATTGTTTCAAATTTGGTATTTGAAGTTCTCAATGGATAGTACAGCCTAAGGCAGAAATTGTCTATGCAGGCCCACGTCTTCGCATAGTCCCCATATAACGATACCTCCCGATATTCGGTATTCTGATGATTTTAGCGACATTATTGACCGGAATTGTTTCAAATTTGGTATTTAAAGTTCGAAATGGATACTACAGCCTAAGACAGAATATTGTCTGTGCAGGTCCACGTCTTCGTATAGCCCCCTTATAACGGCGCCTCCCTATATTCGGTATTTCGATGATTTTAGCGACATTGTTCAACGGAATTGTTTTACATTTGTTGTTTGAAGTTCGTAATGAATACTACAGCCTAAGGTAGAAAATTGTCTATGCAGGCCCACGTCTTCGTATAGTCCCCATATAACGGTACCTCCCGATATCCGGTATTTTTATGACTTTAGCGACATTATTCACCGGCCAAGAATTCATAAATATTAAAAACACATTTTTGGGTTAAAACCGTACCTTATGTGAGTTTTGGCAAAATTCTCCCACAAAACAACATTTTGGAGGAATGAAGTCAAAGACAGAAATATTCATCACAAAATTTCACTATAAGTTACCAAAGAAAATAAATCCCTATATCTGCTAGCTATCAAGAAAAAAAAACTTGCTTCAATGTTACCAATAAACACAAAGAAAGTTTCTTCTTTGAGAAAATTGTTTTTCGTTTTAGACAAAAATTTTAAAGACAGAATTGTTCTTCACAAAATTCCACTATAAACCTAAGAATGAAGTATGCATCTATCTATGACCGTTTTTCCGAAAAATACATTCGAAATTTATATATGAAAAGTACAAATTATGTTTTTACGTTTTTCACTGCCAATTTAACACCTTTCCAAATCAAAATCTCAATTAATGCTTTATTTTTTTGGAAAAGTACTAAAAGAAGAAATATTCCTCATCGAAATTCATTATAAACCACCATTTATGGACGATTTTTTGCTTAGAATCCGGTTGGCGCCTGAAAGAAACATAAAATTTAGTTTTAGGCGAAAATAGTTAAAGGAATAAGCATTTTACTAAAAATCGCAATCTTAAAATAAACCATTTACCTTATTTTAATAGTTTATAAGAAAATAACATGTTAAAAGACGACCTTGTCAACGAAATGTTCGAAAAATTCAACTTTATATTTATCCATGTAAGATCCTAGAAATCCAAATAAAAAGTCGTCCTTGTAAGGTCCTAGAAATCTTTAAAAAAAATCCTGCTTTACCGTCGTCCTTGTAAAGTCCTAGAATTTATTAAAAAATCCGAGTTTATAATCGTCCTTGTGAGGTCCTAGAAATTCTTGAAATATCCACCCTTATAGTCGCCTTTGTAAGGACCCTGAAGTCTTTGCAAAAACTTAAAAAATCCACCCATATAGTCATCCATGTAAGGTCCTAGAAATCTTTAAACAATACACCTTTGCAGCCATACCTGTTATGTCCTTGAAACCTTTAACAAAACACACTTATAATCGTCCTTTTGTCGTCTTGGAAATATATTAAAAATCCTTGTTTATAGTCGCACCTGTAAGGTCGTAGAAATCTCTAAAAAATTGACGTTTAGAGACGTCCTTGTAGGGTCCGAGAAATCTTTAAAAAGAAGCACTATTCAAATCGTCCTTTAAAGTTCCTAAAAACTGAAAAAAAACGTATTTAAAGACTTCTGTAAAAATCCACCTTTATAGTCATCCTTGCAAAGTCATAGAAATAGTCATTTTTATAAGGTCCTGGAAATTAAAAAAAATCCACCTGCACAGTTATTCCTGAAAGGTCCTAGAAATCTTTAATATATCCTTTTATATAGCCATTTTCGTAATGTCGAATAAATCTTTAAAAAATCCTCGCTTACCGTCGTCCTTGTGAGGTCCTAGAAATCCTTGAAAAATCGTGATTTACAGATGTCCTTGCAATGTCCATGAAATCTTAAAATACACGTTTACAATCGTACTTGTAAGATCGACGAATTCTTTAAAAAAAATCCACATTTAAAACCATCTTACAATGGTCCTTAAAATTTGAAAAAAATATATATTTTAAGAAGTCCTTGTGAAATCCTATAAACCTATAAATAATCCACCTTAATAGTCATCCTTGTGAGGCCCTAGAAATCAAACAACAAATTCACGTTGTGTGACCCAATAAATCTTTGAAAAATTTTAAGAGAATACGAAGATATTTTTAAAATATATCCATTCGTTCATCTTAGGTCCCCGAAATTTTGAAAAATCTACATTTATTGTAATCTTTGCGAGGTCTTAGAAATCTTAAAAAAATCCACCTTATTTTCTACTTTGTGAAGTCCTCGAAATCTTTAAAAAACATCAATTTAATAGTCATCTTGTTAAGGTTCTAGAAATCTTTGAAAATCCACCTTTATAATCATCATGTCAATCATCTATGTCAAGTCTTAGAAATCCTTAAAAAAATCTACGATTGCACGGTCCTAACGGTCCTAGAAATCTGTAAAAATCCACATCTGTAGTCTTCTCCGCGTTCTTCTAGTCCAGTCTTCTTCACGTTTTAAATTGCACTTGAAAGGTCTCCAATTTTTTTTTTTAAATTTTTACAGACGTCCATGCAGGGTCTGAGGAATCACTTTTCATTTTTGAAAACAATTTTTTTTTAAGTTTTAAATGCAAAATAATTTTAGAATAATTCGAATTTTAGGTTTTTAAATAACATTTCAATATGTTAAAATTTCTGATAGGCGAGTTTACTTGCGACATTTATTCTCGTCCTTTTTTCAATTTGCTTACTCTGCAGGGCAATTTTTCAGCATTTTTTTTTTTTTCACTCTCACTTTTCTGTCATTGTTTTTTAATTTTTTGAGTAAAAATAACAACACAAAAGAAATAGCCAGAACGAGCAATTTTTTTCCATTTCCTTTCCACTCACCCCCCTTCCCCCCCCCCCCTAAAAACTTGCCTCAGTTAAACTAAAAACGTTCAGACTTAAGTACCTTAATACCATAATTAAAAAAAAAAGTTCCGAATATTACCTATGTCCCTTTGCCCGCTGGAGTGGTAATTTGATTCAGCTTAGTAATTTTGGTACTAATTTACAAAAATTGCACCATACGCTACCCTTTGCGCCATGTGTGATTGTTTTGCCAAAATTCAAAGTTCCAGACAATGGTTTTATATATTTTCTAGCCTTAAGAACTACTAGAACTGCATATTCAAGCACTTTATGAGTTGTGGCGACCCCAATTTCCCCTACTTCGGTAGTTAAATTTTAGTTCACATGATCCTCCATCGAGATATTATTTCACTTTAATAAATTCACCAAAAACTTGAATACATATTTCTTTGGGACGTGGCCGATTCGACGTCGAGTCATAAGCCCTACTTCGGTACACAAGTTTATGGCGTCCCTCAATACTCAAGCACGGTGTCCACCATAAAAGGGCAGTAGTGGTAGATGTGCTATGGAGGCATCAAAGAAAGAACAACCAAATCAATCAATAAAATCAAAATTACTTCTTCCGAACTTACCCCATAGTTGCTAACACATTTGCGTTCGCTTTCAACAATGTGACGACCCCACATATGATAGGTCAGCGATGTTGGATCAAACAATGTTTCACAAAAATTATTCGTGGCCGACGATAATGGTGTTGGCTGCCAAGTTCCGCGATGATATTTCAACAATTCGGCTCTGCTCTGGGGAAGAGAATCAGGGGATTTAAGATTTTTTAATTTTTGTTCCCGTTATTATTTTTTGCCTTACACGTATGCGATCGTTGGGTTGCATGCCCTCCCAGTTACAGACACCACTGCCACCGATGGTAACACGACCTTCACTGTAAACCAATGTCACATTTGCCATATCAAAGAGATCGTGTATTCCCCGATTGCCCGGTATTTGGGGACAGTTGTCGAAAACCTCGTCATTGGCCAAAATGAATTCGTAGAGGGCGAAGGAGACAGGGGAGGCGTTGGATAATATTGAGACAAGCGAAATTAGTAAATTTGAGCTCAGGTCTATCATCACGGCGAAGCTTCCGACAGAAAATGAGGTCGGCAGTCGCCATGTAATGCATTTAAATACATCAAGAGGTGTGGAAAAGAGGATTTTAGTTGTGAATATTTATTTTATTTTCATCAACCCGAGGTGTTATTGGCGAACATGAAATGTCAGTCTGAAAATTGACAAGGTTTGTATCACCGGTGTTGAATATATACAGGGTGAGATGATGAAACTGAAAACCAACTTCAGACTGCTGTTATTTCCAAGCCACTCCTCTCCTCAGACAGCTGTTAAAATTATTCCAGTGACAGCTCATTATATTGTTTACAAGCGTACAAAAGCATTTTGGTGAGAATTTTCCAGAAAAAAAAATTTCGTGAAGTGGCTATCGTTAGAGCACTCCAGCTTTTAAATGTGAATAGATCTTTTGTATCTCGTACCATCGCTCGTTACCGTGATATTGGTAGCGTAGCCCGACGTCAAGAAAGTGGACGGAAGAAAACAGCCAAATCAACAGAAATGATTCGAAAAGTAAAGAAGCGACTTGATCGAAACCCGTGTCGCAGCGGCCGAAATATGACTCGTGATTTGAACATATCGCCATATTCCATTCGGCAAATATTGAAAAATGAGCTCGGTGTGAAGCCATTGAAATTCCAAAAAGTGCAAGAACTTGCACCGCAACTGAACGAAAATAGACTCAAAAGAGCTAAAGCATTGGTTCGCTTGGCCAAAAGTTGTGAACTGCCGAATTTGCGCCGGCCATGGTGATGGTGTGGGCCGGCCGCCATAACAGCCGATGGTCGCTCTCCGCCCGTATTAATCGACCGTGGCATTAGAAAAAAATGCCGAATATTAACGCGAAAATATTCTGGAGGGTGTATTAAAGCCTTGGGCACGCAAACATTTTGGCCGCAGACCTTGGACATTGCAACAGGACTCAGCACTCGCCACCCAAGAATGGTTACTAAATGATATTTCTCGCTTCATTTCCTGCTAATAATGACCACCAAAATCTCCGGATACCAATTCGTTGGACTATTGTGTCTGGAGTATTTTGGAAAGCAAGGTTGGCACTAAAAAATTCCAAAGTGTCGATCACCTCAAGCAAGCGCTTCGCCGGGAATGGGCCAAAATACGGCAGAGCAACATTCGGGCAGGATGTTACGGTTTCATTGGCCAGTTGAAGGCCACAATTCGTGCCAAATGTGACCAATTTGAACAAATCTGAACTTATTCTAAAATTTGATGCTATTTCCGACATTTTTTGCTTTCCCGAAGGAAATAGCCTGGTGTGGTTAGATCCGGGGAACAAGAGGACCCCCCTATAGCTTCTACGCGAAATTATTCTTTCACCAAAGATGTTGCGTCAAAGAGCCATTGTGGCCCTCGTACTCTGCGCTGTGGTTCCGTCCTGTTGGAAACATATTTACTGATGGCTGGCCGTACACAATTTTCCGGCTGGCCTTACACAATTTTCCAACATGGCCCAATATAGAACACCACTGATCCTTTCTGAAGAAACATCACACTAAACAGGTTGTAATTAAGGAAGTACTCTCGGGCTTTCCGTAGCTCATGTCCTACAGTTTCGTTTGTTAACGAACCCATTTTATTGGAAATGGCCTTTGTCACTCATAACTAAGTTATAAATAAAATAAGAATTCTCTTGTGCCTTTTGCTGGAAATAAATTGTATAGTCAAGTCGTTGCTGGTAACCTGTCGGTTTCAATTTTTGGACAAGCTAAATTTTGTATAGAAACATTTTTATGGTATGCAAAATTCGCTGCAGCGACCCTCTTGAGAGGCCAAGTTGTGTCGAACCTCTCCTAGTTGATATTTCTGGATCCTTACGAATACTTTCCTGTACCACTTAAATATTGTCCAACGTTTGGACAGTTCCTAGTCTGCCGGAACCAGGAATGTTCCTTACCGCTTTTTGCAGAGTCAATACAATGAACCGTTGATTTGAAAAGTAAACTCCTATGATTTGGGTACGTTTCTTAGTTGTGTATTGCTACATTATAAATTATCCAAGTCTTCTTTGCAAAATACGGAAAATAAAATAAAAAGTTATAAGCTCGTTTGAGGTCCATTAGCCCGTGTGGTTATTCATACGAATCAAAGCATAAAAAGAATTTCGGGCTCTTAGCCAAAATTCTTTAAAATCCTTTATATAGCCTTGACCCTATTTTATTACTGCATTTTTTTAGCACAGTCGAGCCAAAAGAAGAACCGAATATTTCTTTTAATTTTCCTCAAAAATGTACAGGGTTGTCCATATTCGACGGACCCATGTTTTTTTTTTTTAATCAAAGAAAAAAATAAAAATTTGGCTGTTGGCAATGTTAATCATTTAATTTGTTCCAAGTAGATTTGTTGACATCAATTTTTGAATATGATATCTCTCAAATGGCCGCCTCTGGCGTTGATGACGTATTGTGCCCTTTTTCCTGCATTTTCCATCGTTTTTTGCCAACATTTCGGCCGGAATAGCGGCTATTTCTTCACGAATGTTATCCTTGAGCTCTTCTACGGTCCTTGGCTTGTTAACGTAAACCCTTGACTTCAAATATCCCCACAAGAAGAAGTCAGGCGGCGTCAAATCGGGCGAACGCGGTGGCCAGTCCAAATCACAACTTTTCGACATCAAACGGCCCGGAAACAAATTCTTCAGAAAATCGATTGTTATGCGACTTTTCGGTGGAGCGCTAGAACTGCCTCATACGATTTCGACGAATAATTGGCATCACAAAATTGGTCATCATGTCGCGATAACGCTCCTGATTGATGGTAACAGCATGGCCATTTTCATTTTGGAAGAAAAACGGTCCAATGACCGTTTTCGCACCAGCGCCTCACCAAACTGTGACTTTTTCGTCGTGAAGAGGCACTTCTTGGATCTCCTGAGGATTTTCAGTGGCGTAAAAATGGCAATTTTGCTTAATTACGATCCCATTCAATGTGAAATGGGCTTCATCGGACATGATAATTTTGTTCCAAAAGTGCTCGTCAAGCGATGTGACATCTCTGTCAAAAGTTATGGCGTTGCCAGATGGGTTCGTCGAATATGGGCAACCCTGTATTAACATTCTAGTCAGCAAAAGCCAAAATGCAGTTATGAATAATGCAGCCAAACCTAAATTACTGTACTGACTTTCAATACGAAATTGCATAATAGAATCCACAGTTTCGTGTGAAAAACCAATCTGTGTTTAGATCTTTATCTGACAGGTTGTGTTCTGAAAACAATTAAACTATTTACACCTCTTATCGATTAACAATTATGACCTCGCTTTTGAGCCTGAATGTGGTCATATTTCCGCTATATATAACACTGAAATGGAGAACAGCACGTCTATAGAATAAATATTTTCCGCGATGATAAAACGTAGTTCAAAAATCCTAACCTTGCTTTATTTCCTTCTGTCGCTCGGCCCTGTATATGGAGCACTCTATGAATTTATTTTGGACAACGATGAAGTTTTCGATAAATGCCCCGGCATGCCGGACAACAATGGCATACACGATTTATTCGATATGACAAATATCACAATGGTGTACCGGGAGGGACGTGTTTACATCAGCGGAAATAGCGCCTGCAAATGGGAGGGTGTGGAACCAACTGATCGGATTACTGTATGGAACGAAAGAAATGGGAACGGTTGTGGAAATAAAATCTAGTAACTCTTACGATTATCTTCCACAGAGCAGGGGAGAATTGTTAAAATTCCAACAAGGTGACTGGCAGCCTACGCCAATCTCAGCATCCACCGATGACTTTTGTGCCATACAGTTTGTCCCCACCTCGCTGACATATCCGGTGTGGGGTCGTCACATAAATCGAGAGGATCGCAAATGTGTCAATAATTTTGGTGTAAGTTAGATGTTGTCAAAGATTTTCTCAATGGTTTCACTCTGTCTCCCTAGCAAATCTATCATTACCGGCCATTTGCTTTCAATACCAAGTACAGGTTCTCCCACAACATGGAGGGCCGTCATAAAATTGTTGTGACAAAAGAACTGTGTGTCCAGATTTTTGGGGAATTTGTAAAAGTGAAATATGTTAATTAAAATTCGTGGTGATTATTAGGAATTAAATAAAAACGGTAAAAAATGCAAGAAGTTCTGTTTGGAAGCCCTCAATGCATAAATTTGCATCAAAAATTCTTGATTTAGGTCTAAGATGTTTTGAATGAATAATTCACCTTTAAACTCATAATCTAATCATTGACCTCTAGTGCCAACAGTTATTACTACAACATAAACTAAGGCTACCCCACCTAGCGGAAAAAGAAGAAACTACAGAAACGCGTCACAACACATTTGACCGGCATCGATCTGAGTATAAACCGCCGTCAGAATATAAAAGGAGATGCCATGCCAACACCAGAGTTGAGCAATCTTGTTCACGAAGCGGGTCGATCTTTCTCGTTGCTTTTCTCATGAGGAACTAGTTCCTGAACATAGTTCCTCCATTTTAAATGGTACCGATTGGTTATAGTTCATTAGAAAAATTGTCTTTAATCGTTCATTTTCGCGGAATATGAAAATTTAAATAAAGAACGATAATAAAATAAAATTGAAGCAACGGGCTGGGAAAAAGAAAGATAGACGAACGAAAAGAGATGAAACGAGATAAACTTAAGAGCTCGAGCTAGTTCACTCGAATTTGTTCCTTCCGGAACTACCCAAATCAATTCAACTCTCGTGGAAAGAAAAATATTTTTATCTTGTTTGGGCCTACATCCGTAGAGCAGACAGTTTCTATGGATCTCATTCTGGTAGGTCGATCTACGATAGAGCGCAAGTAGATAGAACAGACGTCTTTATGACAAGAACTGCTCTATAGAGTTGGATCATTCCGGAACGAAAAGAGCTATTCTAAGTTTTATATTTACTTTAATTTAATGATCTGAACCATAATTAAATCCCTTTACTTGTAAGGTAACTAAACCTACATATCTCATATTAGGATAGGGAAAGACCGATATTTTCTGAACCTAAGTACACAGTTCTTTGTCACTTCCCTTTAAATGAGCAATATCTGTTCGCTCTTGGGTATTTTTTCGACTCCAATTTGCTTTATTTCCCTGAATCTTTGCTGCCGCTCTCGTTGCATTCAATCCAGGGCTAGCCAAAGAGCTACTAAAATGAAAAGAACGAGGCGAACGAAATAGTTCCTCAGGAAACTAGATAATTCAACTATACAGCTCTAGCCTTTATCGACAGATGTCAGTTCATAGATAATAGCTTATTTGAGGATATAATTAGAAACATTTAAGATTTCTTCCGGCCTTCTTGGACAGCTGTCAGTTCCCTGATAAGAGCATAGTTAAGAAACGCGGTAACGTTTTTCGCAGGCTTCCTTTCAGACTGAACGTCCTGATACCAAATTCTCGCATTCGATATTAAAAAAAGGTAGGAAAGGAACCATTGATCTCGATGGAGCGATAAACTATAAGGAACGATTGAGGTGAGAGGAACGACTGAACTAAAATCAATTTAATGAACGAACTATTTCATCTTGAGAAAGTAACAAAAAAATATAGATCTGCTCAGCTAAATCGCAAAACTATACTTCTCTGGTCTTCGTGGGTAGATGCCAGTTTATAGATAATAATTGAGGGCATGCCTAGATGCTTGTACCATGCGAATGAGCTGCGAGCTCGAAAACATTCGCAGCCAGTCCCCCTTTCTAGTCTGAATGCGCCGGAATAAAATTCTCGCATTCATAGCGAAAAAAGGTTGGAACCAAAGGGAACGATTGAGCCGGAAGGAACGATGAAGTGAAGAGATATTAATCAACGAACTACTTCCATTTGAGAAAATGAACGAGAAAGATTGATCCGCCTAGTGAAGTAGATCGCCGAACTGTACTGCTCTGGCCTCTTTGGACAGATGCCAGTTCATAGATAATAATTGAGAATATGGTTTTAGGGTGCAGAACACCTGCCGCCAGTCGAACTTTCCCCAGGCTGAACGGTCAAATTCTTGCATTTTTTATCGAAAAAAGTTGGAACGAAAAGGAACCTTTGATCACGACCTTAAAGGAATCTAAAAATAACTAAACAAACGACCTAGTTCCTCTTGAAGAAGAGTAACAACGACTATACTGCTCCGACCTAGCATAGCAATGTTGAGGATACGAATCAGCTACGATCCCGGACCTATTTTCCGCCAGCAAATGAGAAAACGAATGAGAATATAGATCTGCTCAGTGAACTAGATCGCACAATTATATAGCGTTGGCTTTCTTGAACAGATGCCAGTTCATAGATAATAGCATTATTGAAGGTGCGATTAGATACTTTTAGGATGCTGATCAGCTTCAAACACCGAAACATTGGCAGCCACTCGTCCTTTCCAGGCTAAACACTCTGGGACCAAACTCTCACTGAATGGAACGGGCGAACTAGAAGAACTAGATGATCGACCTAGTTCATCTTGAAGAAAGGAAAGAGAAATCGGTCATGCATTCTTTTATTCTATTCTTCGAACTATTCTTCTCTTGCCTTCTTGGACAGATACCAGTTCATAGGATGTTGAACAGAACTTGAAAATATTTACCGCCAGAAAATGAGAAAAGGTACGAGAAAATTCGGTCCACTCAGTGAAACGGATAGCACAACTATACAACTCTGACCTTCTTGGGCAAATGTCAGTTCATAGAAAATAGCATAGTTAAGGTTATGATAAGATGGTTAAAGGATACGGATCCGCCACGAAATGGGAAACATTGTCCATCAGCAAATGAAAAAAAGAGTTTGAAAAACAGTACTATGTCCACTGGAAATATTATTTTGGTCAGTAAAAGCTAGTGCAATCAGAATATTTAGTGTTGGATGGTACTTATCTTCAGGATGAATAACAATCTTAAGTGAGGGCTGACTTCACATTTCAGAATATTTAGATTTAAAAGCGGTGATTTAAATATTTAAATTTAATTTGTTTTTGATGTATGAAACGATGTTATCTTCATTCGTTTCGGCAGATCTACCAGTGAAAATTGTACGTTTTGATTCAACAACTTTTAAATTTATGGGACTTGGAGAGATAGGAATGTATAGCGTGTTTGGAGTTTTAGGCGTTACCTGCGGCGAGAAAAATGTTTTTGAACGGGATAGAGTAAGCTCTGTTCTGTTTTTCTCACTGTTTTCAGAAAAGTTATTGTCTTCGGAATGCATTTCGTTAATTACAGGGTTGCCCATATTCGACGGACCCAAGTTTATTTTTTTAAAAAATCAAAGAAAAAAATAAAAATTTGGCGGTTGGCAATGTTAATCATTTAATTTGTTCCGATAGATTTGTTTACATCAATTTTTGAATATGATATCTCTCAAATTGCCGCCTCTGGCGTTGATGACGTATTGCGCTCTTTTTGCTGCATTTTCCATCGTTTTTGCCAACATTTCGGCCGGAATAGCGGCTATTTCTTCACGAATGTTGTCCTTAAGCTCTTCTACGTTCCTTAGCTTGTTAACGTAAACCTTTGACTTCAAATATCCCCACAAGAAGAAGAAGTCAGGTGGCGTCAAATCGGGCGAACGCGGTGGCCAGTCCAAATCACCACTTTTCGACATCAAACGGCCCGGAAACAAATTCTTCAGAAAATCGATTGTTATGCGACTTGTGTGCGGTGGAGCGCCGTCTTGTTGAAACCAGAACTGCCTCATACGATTTCGACGAATAATTGGCATCACAAAATTGGTCATCATGTCGCGATAACGCTCCTGATTGATGGTAACAGCATGGCCATTTTCATTTTGGAAGAAAAACGGCCCAATGACCGTTTTCGCACTAACGCCGCACCAAACTGTGACTTTTTCGTCATGTCAGAGGCACTTCTTGAATCTCCTGAGGATTTTCAGTGGAGTAAAAACGGCAATTTTGCTTGTTTACGGTCCAATTCAATGTGGAATGGGCTTCATCGGACATGATAATTTTGTTCCAAAATTGCTCGTCATCTTCGGCCATTTCGAAGACTCTTTGGGCCCATTCCAATCGACGAGGCTTGTCCGCAGGCAACATTCTTTGCGTCAATTGAATTTTGTACGGGAACAAATGCGAATAATCCGTTGTAAAGTGGACCGAGCCATGACCAACTGCTGAGAACGGCGTTTTTGGGATGTTCGTGGGGACCTCTCAACACTGGCTCGTACGGCAGCGATATTCTCGGCCGATCGCCTTGGTCGACTTTTATATGGCCTCTGCGGATTAGAAAGAGCCTTACCTTACGTTTAATGGTAAAAATCTGCTTGGACTGACGCTTCAGACGCGGTATGTCATTAAGCGATGTGACATCTCTGTAAAAATTTATGGCGTTGCCAGATGGGTTTGTCGAATATGGGCAACCCTGTACATTCTCAGAAATTATTTGAGTATCAGTGTTGGCTGAAGAATATCAGCAATATCATTTAGGTTTTCCTTTTCCGTTTAGAATCCAATCGAGACTCGAAAAAGTCATCTAAAGACGATGTTTTGTCCAAGAATTCCTTGTATTTTATAAATTTAACCATCAGTGAATTATGTTCTAGGCTGATTTGATTAAATCCAGTACGGCGTGTAACAAATGCATGTCTATTTGTAGTACAGTTGCGTTTAAGTCATTTAACCTATGTTAGTATTAAGATTTGATTTAATAAAATAAAAGAATATAAACTCTCAGAATATCGACCCATAATGTTCGATCCAACTTCCAACTTTATTATTTCACTTTAATAAATTCGCCAAAAATTTGAAAACATATTTCTTTGGGACGTGGCCGATTCCACAAGTCGTAGGCCGTTCCTTTGACAACAAGTTTATGGCGTTCCTCAACATTCCAGGGGAACTGAAACACGGTGTCCACCTCAAAGGGTTCATGGTGGTAGATGTGCTATGGAGAAAAACCAAAGAAATTTTTAATAAAACGAAAATCTTTACCTCCTGACCTACCCCGTTGTTGTTAATACATTTCCGTTCACTTTCATGGATGTGGCGGCCCCACACTTGATATGTCATTGATGTTGGATCGAACAATGTTTCACAAAAATCAGGCACAGCTATCGATATTGGTGTTGGCTGCCAAGTGCCGCGATGGTATTTTAATAGTTCGGCTCTACCCTGCGTAGGAAGAACTTTAAAACATTTAAGTTTTATAATTATGTATTATCTTACACCTATGCGATCGGTGGGTTCCACACCTTCCCATGCACAGGGTCCCCAGCCACTAACGGTGACATGACCTTCACTGTAGGCCAATGTCACATTGGTTATGTCAAATAGATCGTGGATTCCGTGATTGCCTGGTATTTGGGGACAGTCGTCGAAAACTTCGTCATTTTCTAAAATGAATTCGTAGAGAGCGAAATATGCAGGCTGGACGGAATATAGTAAGCAGACAATCGAAATTAGAATGATGGGCCTTGGTTTTATCATCACGGAAAAGCTGGCGATATGGAATGAGCTACCGAATTTTAGTACAATGCGCTTATATACTTCGAAAATCCACAAGGGGTGAGCAATAGAGGAATTTAATTGAAAACATTAATTATATTTTTCCTCAATCAGAGGTGCTAAAATTCTAATTGGTTTTACTATTCCATGTCAGATAAAAATCTGAACACATGCTATTTCCGACGTCAAGGAAGTGGACGGAAGAAATCAGCAACATCAGCAGAAATAGTTCGAAAAGTAAAGAAGCGACTTGAAAGAAACCCGCGTCGGAGTGGCCGAGAAATGGCTCTTGAACTGAAAATATCGCAATATTCCATTCGGCAAATATTGAAAAATGAGCTCAGGCTAAAGCCGTTGAAATTCCAAAAAGTGCAAGAATTTACACCGCAACCGGAAGAAAATAGACTCAAAACAGCTAAAGAGTTGCTTCGCTTGGCCGAAAGTGGTGAACTGCCGAATTTGGTTTTCTCCGATGAGAAAACATTTGTTGTCCAGTTGTTTGTAAACAAACAAAATGATCGTGTTTCAGGTCAGCTGAAAATGTGCACCTTCGGTTGGCCAACAGAACTCAAGCGCCGGCCATGATGATGGCGTGGGACGCTATAACAGTCGATGGTCGCTTTCAGCTCGTATTATACGACCTTGGCATCAGAATAAATGCCGAATAATATAGCGAAAATATTCTGGAGGGTGTATTAAAGCCTTGGGCCCGCAAATATTTTGGTCGCAGACCTTGGACATTCCAGCAGGACTCAGCATCGTTGTATATGTTTTTGAGTGCGATTGAGGCGCTGGAAAAATCTAGAGTTGACAATCGAAGAGAGAGATTGGATTCTATTCTCATTTACAAGCATCGCACTTAGCACGCGTCACCCAAGAATGGTTACAAAACGAGGTTCCTTTCTTTTCCAGCGCACAATGGCCATCAAAATCTCCGGATACCAATCCGTTGGACTATTGTGTCTGGAGTATTTTGGAAAGCAAGGTTGGCACTAAAAAACACCAAAGTGTCGATCACTTCGCCGGATATGGGCCAAAATACCACAGAGCAACAATCGGGCAGCGTGTGACGTTTTCATTGGCCGTTTGAAGGCCATAATTTGTGCCAAAGATGGCCAGTTCGAACAAAATCCAAACTTATTCTAAAATTTGATGCTAGTTCCGACATTTTTTTCGTTTATTCAATAAATTTTAAAAAAACATGTAAAAATTTTGACTTTGTGGCAGTGTTTTTTATCGCACCCTGTATTTTGTTTAATTAAATGATCGCAGTCAAAAATATTTTTTTTGTTTTTGTCAGCAAAAGTCAAAATGCAGCTACGATTAATGCAGGTTAACCGAACTTGCAAAATAGAATCACTGTATCGCGTGAGAAAAATCTGTGTTCCGATAATGATCTTACAAAGTTTGTTTTTTTTTTTTAAACAATTAAACTATTAACATCTCTTACCGATCAATCATTATGATCTTATTTCAACCCTAGATCTGGCCATGTTCAGGCTATATAACCCCAAAATTGAGAGCAGCTCGAGCATTGAATCAATATTTTTCGCGATGTTAATACAACGTTCAAAAGTGCTAACCTTCCTTGGTTTCTTGCTGCCAATCGCCCTGGTATATGGGACACTCTATGAATTTATTCTGGACAACGATGAAGTTTTCGATAAATGCCCCGACATGCTAGACGGCAAGGGCATACACGATTATTTTGATTTGACCAACCTATCAATAGTGTACAGGGAAGGTCGTGTATTTGTCAGCGGAAGTATGACCTGCAAATGGGAGGGTGTGGAACCCACCGATCGCATTACTGTATGAAACGGAGAAATGTAGGCATTTTGGAAATTAAATTTTTGTTACTCTCACCCTTAGATCAGATCAGAATTGTTAAAATTCCAACAAGGTGGCTGGCAGCCAACCCCAATCTCGGCATACACAGATGATTTTTGCGCCATACAATTTGCTCCAACCTCAATTTTCTTTCCGGTTTGGAGTCGCCACATAATCGAATGGGATCGCAAGTGTATCAACAATTACGGTGTAAGTTAGATGTTGGATATTCTAAAGGATTTAGATGTTTTCACTCTGTCTCCATAGCACATCTATCACTACCGGCCATTTGCTCTCAACACCAAGTACAGCTTTTCCCAAAACATGGAGGGCCGTCACAAAATTGTGGTGAGAAGTGTAGCATATGACGACACCTCGAATCGAAAACGCCCGAAAGAATTCTGTGTTCAAATTTTTGGCGATCTTGTAAAAGTGAAATATTAAGTTTTAAATGCACGATTCTCATAAACAAACAAACTTTTAGGGACCTTCGAAAATGGCAGACTTTTCAGGAAATATTGAAGATTAACTTGTCAAATGTTAGAAATTTTTACAAGGACTATTTCTATTAAAAGCCATGGATTTTTAAATCCAAGAATTGCTTTTTTAAAATATATTTAAGGAATTTCTAGCCAAAAAATAGTGCAGTTTTTAATTTTTTTTCAACAGCTTCTTCCTGGTCAAAAATCTTACAAAAACCCCGTATTGGCTTCCCAGATATCTTCTAATAGTGAAGTTTTTAAAAATACTTTCTACAATGGCCTTTGAAAATCAATTTTAAGATTTTATTGCAGAAAATCGGGGAAATCCTTTCTAGAATAGAGGATTTGTTTTAAAGTCCTTTTTAATGGTCGGTAATTTTTTCAAAAACTTTCTAGACGATTTTTATACCCTGAGACTTATTGCTAAAGAGGATATATATAATTTCATACGGCTAAAACGTGACTCATCGAAATAATCGCATTAGACCCTAGGTCTCTTTGGACCAAGTCGGTTTCAGAACATTCGATCTATGTCCGTCTGTCTGGCTGGCTGGTGTGCACGACAACTCTCGAAGGGAGTATTTAATTTGGTCCAACTTTTGTACATCGTAGTATTATTATCAAACTTAGGTGGAGTTCGGAGATGGACAATATGGGTCCACTCCTTCAGGTACCTCCTCCACAAAAGCTCAACATTTTCACAGCCACCTCCCTACAAGTCATAAATTAGAGATTTTATATAGACCTCCTAGTAACAACACATGGATTTCCTAATAAAGCGTTTTCATGGTTATCCTGGCAATGAAAATCGTAGACTTTTTCAAGAACAATTTTTTCTACATTTCTTGGCAAAACTAAAAAAATTAGCCTGCCAGAACTATTTTTGGCAGAACATGATGTCTTTTTATTAAATGTTTTTTTTTAAAGGACTAGAAAACTTTTTGGGTTAAAGGTCCTCTAACATTTCATTTGATATATTTATAACCTATACCACATAGTGGTAAGGGAAATAGCATCAAATTTTAGAATAAGTTTAGATTTATTCGCATTGGTCACCTTTGACACAAATTATGGCCGAATGTTGCTCTGCGGTTTTTTTGTCCATTCCCGGCGAAGCGCTTGCTTGAGGTATCCGGCGATTTTGGTGGCAATTGTGCGCTGAAAATGAAGCCAGCAACCTCATGTTGTTACCATTCTTTAATGGCGCGTGCTGAGTCCTGTTGGAACGTCCCAGGTTTGCGGCCAAAATGTTTGCGTGCCCAAGGCTTTAATAAACCACCCGCGAATATTTTCGCGATAATATTCGGCATTTATTCTGATGTCACGGTCGATTAATACGAGTGGAGAGAGACCATCGGCTGTTATAGCGGCCCACGCCATCAGCATGGCCGGCGCTTGAGTTCTGGTGGCCAACCGACAGTGCACATTTTCAGCTAACCTCATTTTGTTTCTTTACAAACTGCTGGCAACGAATGTTTTCTTATCGGAGAAAACCAAATTCGGCAGTTCGTCCTGAGTCCTGTTGGAATGTCCAAGGTCTCCGGCCAAAATGTTTGCGTGCCCAAGGCTTTAATACACACTCCAGAATATTTTCGCGATAATATGCGGCATTTATTCGCATTAATCGACCGTGGGACTAATACGTGCTGAGAGCAACCATCAGCTGTTATGGCGGCCCACACCATCACCATGGCCGGCGCTTGAGTTCTGGTGGCCTACCGAAGGTGCACATTTTCAGCTGACCTCTTTGGCAAGTAAACACGACCATTTTGTTTGTTTACAAACTGCTGGACAACGAATGTTTTCTCAGCGGAGAAAACCAAAATTCGGCAGTTGACCAGCAGTTGACAAGCTAAGCAAGCCTTTAGCTCTTTCCAGTCTATTTTCTTTCTGTTGTGGTGTAAGTTCTTGCACTTTTTGGAATTTCAATGGCTTTACCCCGAGCTCATTTTTCAATATTTTCCGAATGGAATATTGCGATATTTTCAGCTCACGAGCCATTTTTCGGCCACTGCGACGCGGGTTTCGATCGAGTCGCTTCTTTTCTTTTCGAACCATTTCTGCTGATGTTGCTGTTTTCTTTCGTCCACTTCTTAGACGTCGGGCTACGCTACCAGTATCACGGTAACGAGAGATGGTATGAGACACAAAAGATTTATTCACATTTAAATGCTAGAGTGTTCCAACGAGAGCCACTTATGGTTCTCCAGCCGAATATAAAGAAATCACACTATCACGCTTGAATTCCATCACGAATAACTCTTTTTCTGGAAAATTCTCACCAAAGTGCTTTTGTTCACTTGTAAACAATATAATGAGCTGTCACTGGAATAATTTTAAAAGATGTCGGACGAGTGGCTTAGAAATGACAGCAGTCTGAAGTTAGTTGCAGTTTTTTCATCTCACTCTTGATGGGAGCTATACCCAAATCTGAACCGATCTTGACAAAATTTGACAAACATATTTCAGAGCTGTATCTGATATGTGGTGCCAAAGAGCAGTGTCTGATGTCCGGTGCCAAATATCATTCTTCTCGAGTGCATATTACGCATGTGAGGAACTTAAAACTCCACATCGGATGAAACATATTCAGGCCATTAGGACTTATATTGGCCATTTTGTGCACAATTAACCCGAAATCGGTTGAAGATATATATTGGAGCTATATCTAAATCTGAACCGATTATCACCAATTTCATCAGGGTTCGTTCTTGGGCCAGAAAAATATTGTTTACAAAATTTTATCTCAATCGGCTACTAAATGCTACCTGTAGTTTGTTCACAAGAATACATGGACAGACGGACTTACGGACTGGGATGCATAAATCAACTCAGAAAGTGATTCTATGCAGATCCTCAAAAGGGTCTATCTCGCTTCAGCTTCTCCGTGTTACAAAAAAAAAAAAAATACACAGAAATAATACCCTTATCACTATTTGGAGTAGGGTATAAATACCAAAAAGACCTCTTTTGTGACTCGCTTTGGGGTTAAAATTTCCTGCAAAAAAATCCTTGCATTGCCGTTGGTAATATTGCCAAGGACACTACTTTACCTAAACTGCATGGGTTCCAAGGCATCTAATTCTGTTAAAATTTTAATGTTATTTTTTAAGTTTTTTTTATGATCCACAAATCATTTCTGATTAATTTTCTATTCCCTTGTTATTTCTCATTTCAGGTTGGTTCATCATTTTCCCTAAAATTATAAATTAGCTCCACAATCATCCATTTGGGTTTTTGGCAATCAATGGGTGCTTCCTTCCTCTTCATAAACTCAATAGAGGTATGTATGTGAGTTTGCAAATTTATCCAAATAAAAAATATAAAATCCATGGGAAACAAAATCCGCAGTGAAACACAAAATAGAACATATCAGCCAGTCTACGATAAAACGATTAGCAATGCGCTGGTAATGGTGTGTGAGAGCGGAAATGATGGGTTCTGAAAATTTGCCAAAAAAAAAGGAACACCGAAAAACAAATAGTTTTAATTTTTTGAAAACCTTCCATCTTTTCCTCCCTCCCTCCGGCAAGGGATTGAAAATAAATAGCCCATTAATAACTACCTTTTGCGGTGGTAATGGTACCCAGCAATACGCGTTGAACTGAAAGTTGTGCAGAAATAAACAACAACAACAACAATGCAAAGCAATCAGAACGCACAATATAAAAAACCACATTGAGTTAATGACCTTTTCCGGTTAAAGTACCCACTACAATACCAACAACAATGAGAGTACAATGTACATGGGTGTGTATGAGAGTGTGTGTGCTTGTTTTTGTGTAAAAGTTGACCCGTACATTCCATTACATTTCATTACGGTGCCATTGTTGGTTACTACAATCACTCACAACTGCCCGCTCTCGCTCTCCCTCTCTCACAGAGTGTTTGTGTATGAAGCCGCTTGAATGAATCTGGACCATACCATAATGCTTCCAACATATAACATGTGTGGATTTCCGTCAACCTGACCCCCTCAAAAGCAAAAAAAAAAAAAAAAATAGAGAAAAAATAGAGAAAAACAAAACCCAAACGCTTTTAATAACATTTCATCTTCACCCCCACCATAGATATTTAAATGAAATTATGACGTCCCCGCATAGTCATGTCTAGCTGCCAGAGTGACAAACGAACTGATCGACCGTCATACTGGTATGTTGTTTTGCCGGAGAAATTACTCCGTATAGCCAGAAATTCAATTATAATTGAAGCGACAATGTTGATGATGGCTACGGCGATGATGGCATGGCGTTGGGTCACTCAAATGGTGGTGGTGTTGATGGCCAGTGTGCCTAGTGTGGTAATGGTTGGAAGTTGTGTATATTTACATGTGTGGCATGTTGGTGTTGTGTGTGGATGAAAAAAACTAATACTTGGGGACAATGTATTAAATTAGCACATTAAATTAAATTTATTATAATCTTAATGTGGCTCGAAATGTAAATGAGATTAGTTTTGAAGAAGAGTATTAATGAAATTTGAGTAATATTTTTATTAGTAATATATATATTTTTTTATATTTCTCCAAAAGAGTGAGACGGTTTTGGTAGAGGTTGACACTTTCTCTGGTACGTACAACAACAAAATTCAAGACGTTCATATTTTTAAAACCCTCAGGCATATGGCTGAAAACGTGCCTCATCGAAATAACGAACCAAATCCATTTCAGGACATCTGGAGTCGATTTAGCGATGTCCGTCCGTCTGTCTGTCTGGTGCGTACGATAAGTCACAGAGAGAGTATACGAATTGGTCCAAACTTTGTACATCGTAATATTATTATCAAACTTAGATGCACTTTGAAAATGGACAATATCGGTCCACTCCTTCTGGTACCTCACCCACAAAAGTTGGAATTTTCCAAAGTAAATATTTTCCTGCACTGAAAGAGAAAGGATAATCCGATTTTGCTCCAACTTTGCAAATCCTAATATTTGCATCAGTGCTAGGTCAGGTGCGGAAATCGACAATGTCGGCCCAATCCAAGAAGTACCTCCCTCAATATTTTCATAATTATAACACTTATAAAATGTGATTGTCTTCAAAGTACACACATCACAATATAGTGTGAGATAAAACAAGTAAAAAAGGCCGAATTCTGAATACCATACACCGTAAAAAAATTCTGTTAAAATCCTTAAAATACCGAATACAGCCATTATATTGGTACCGTTATATCGGAGCTATACGAAGACCTGGACCTGCATAGACAATTTTCTGTCACAGACTATAGTTCCCATTACGAATTCTAAATACATAATTTGAAACTACTCCGGTGAATCATGTCGTTAAAATCATGAAAATACCGAATATAGGGAGTTACCGTTATATGGGGGCTATGCGAAGACGCGGACCTGCACAGACATTTTTCTGTCTTAAGCTGTAGTATCTATTTCGAACTTCAGATACGAAATTTGAAACAATTCCGGTGAATAATGTCGCTAAAATCATCAAAATACCTAATACCGGGAGGTACGGTTATATGGGGGCTGTACGAAGACCTGGACCTGCACAGACAATTTTCTGCCTTAGGCTGCAGTATCCATTACGTACTTCAAATACCAAATTTGAAACAATTCCGCTGAATAATGTCGCTAAAATCATCAAAATATCCAATATCGGTAGATACCGTTATATGGGGGCTATACGAAGACGTGGACCGCCACAGATAATTTTCTGTCTAAGGCTTTAGTATCCATTACGAACTTCAAATACCAAATTTGAAACAATTCCGATAAATAATGTCGCTAAAATCATCAAATTGCCGAATTCGGGATGTACCGTTATATGGGGCTATACGAGACGTGGACCTGAACTTACAATCTCCTGTCATAGGCTGTAGCATCCATTACGAATATCAAATACCAAATTTGAAACAATTTCGGTGAATAATGTGGCTAAAATTGTTAAAATACCCAATATCGGGAAGTACCGTTATATGGGGGCTATACATAAAGTGGGCCTGCACAGACAATTTTCTGTCTTAGGCTGTAGTATCCATTTCGAGTTTCTGATACCAAATTTGAAACAATTCCGGTGAATAATGTCGCTAAAATCATCAAAATATCGAATATCGGAAGGTACCGTTATATGGGGGCTAAACCAAAACGTGGACCTACATGGCCCATTTTCAATACCAAAAGTCCAGCAAGCATAATATACATTTTGGTAAAATTTTATCAATCTACATAATTTGGTTCGGAAGCTAGAGTGATTTACACACACGGACAGATGGATAGACGGACGGCCATCGCTAAATCGACATATACTTTTATGCTGTTCAAGAATATATATACTTTGTGGGGTCTAAAATGTATATTTCGAGGTGTTACAAACGGAATGACAAATTTAATACTTAATACTGCGGTTGAGGGTACAAAAAAATAGTAGATTATAAAAGTAGAGCTAAGAAGTAAAAGAGTGTCAGTCGGTTTTGTCGACAGATATAGACCCTCAGCTAGTGTTCGATCATTTAAATATATTTTGACTTCTGTTATGATTATTCAAATCGTTGACCCTCTATGGAGTAGGTTCCGGAGGAATGTTCCAATAAAGACCTAAAAAAATACGATATAAATATTGCGACTTGCCAGGTTTGGACTACATCGATTACTTCCTTCACTTTATATGAGATATGTGATAATTTTTAGAAAATGTTAAAATATGCGTGAGGTACCATACAGGGTGAGATGAAAAACCTGCAACCAACGTCAGACTGCTGTCATTTCTAAAACACTCGTCCGACAGCTGTTAATATTATTCCAGTGACATAATGTGATTTCTTTATATTTGACTAGAAAACCACCATCGCAATATTCCATTCGGCAAATATTGAAAAATGAGCTCGGGGTAAAGCCATTGAAATTCCAAAAAGTGCAAGAACTTACACCGCAACGGAAAGAAAATAGACTGAAAAGAGCTAAAGAGTTGCTTCGCTTGGCCGAAAGTAGTGAACTGCTGAATTTGGTTTCCCCGATGAGTAAACATTCGTTGTCCAGCAGTTTGTAAACAAACAAAATGATCGTGTTTACTTGCCAAAGAGATCAGCTGAAAATGTGCATATTCGGTTGGCCATCAGAACTCAAGCGCCGGCCATGGCGGTGGTGTGGGCCGCCATAGCAGCAGATGGTCGCTCTCCGCTCGTATTAATCGACCGTGGCATCAGAATAAATGCTGAATATAATCGCGAAAATATTTGGACCGATATTGTTAATTTTCGCACCTGACCTCGCCCTGATGCAAATATGACGATTTGTAAAATTAGAGCAAAATCGGTTCATCCTTTATCTTTCTGTGCAGTAAAATATTTTTTTTGTAAATTTTGGCCAGAGGTATCAGAAGGAGTGGATTTAATAATCCGAACCAAACAGTGACTCGTTTTGGGTATATCGGCATTACAATGTATGCACGTGGGTCTTCTGTGTCTCAAGTGCCTCTTTACATTCGAAGATGACATTGATTCTCCTCTTCCAAAATCCTTACCCATTCTACAATATTACCATGATTTTCAAAGTAATGTCGCAATATTTCCTAGCGCGTGAATATATTCGTTTAGCGAAAAGAAACATAAGTTCTTATTAAATTATGACCTTAAGAAAATTCCCTGTCAAATTTTTTTAGACTGATCCATATGTGTTATCCACGATCTCATAGCATTCCTCCAAAGTTTTCCGTGTTTTGAAATATAAAATTTGGTTTCACATTTCTAACTAACATATATCCCACTTTAGATATTTTTGTGGTTTTTTGACATGTTTTTCTAAATTAAAAAAAAAAATTAAAACAAGCTCTTAATATCCATAACATTTCATATTTTCTTTCCTGCTTGTCATTCCCCTACAATTCCATTTTCATTTATAAATTGTCATCAAATTCAAATGCATGCGAAGCTTGGAATTTGCCAGGACACGTGTCACTCCAATTAGCTTAGTTCATTTCATTTGCCACTTTATTCCTTCTCCTCTTTCTTTCTTGGGAAAAGTTTCATTTCTTTTCTCCTCTAGTCCTCTCTTTGTGCTTTTTTTTTTTTTTTTTGGAAAGTGGGTTTATTGGAGCAAGTTTTTCTTCCCTGTTTTTATCTATTTGTATTTCTTCGTGTTTTCATAGCCAAAGGATATTAGAAGAACACCAGCAGCAACAACAACAACAATAAATGACAGAATGAAACAATTCAGGATAAAGTAAACTATTTTTTCTGTTGTTTTTTTTTTTTTTTTTCCTTTAAAAGCACAAAAGACAACAAAATGATAGCTCTAATTTTGTATCCGTTTCTTTTTTCGTTTGTTTGCTAAGCTTAAAGAGAAAACACAAAAAAAAAATATGGAAAGAAAAATGTGTATCAGCTGGCTAACATCACTCATGGTTGGAACAGAACAATGTCAGGGAATCGTCCAAATGAACCTGATGGAAAAAAAGCATCTGAAAAGCTCAAAGCAAATTCCATTGTTGGCATAACAGTTAGTCGAAGGATTTTTCTTTCAATAATGGGTAATGCCTTCGAAAATTCCTGAGCAAAGCAAAGAACTACAGGGGGTTAAAGGTGTCCATTTTAATATTTATTAAAACTTTAATATTTTCCAAACAAAGTTGAAAGGGCCAACTGGACTTCATTAGAAAGAACAACTGGTGTTCTTTGAAAATATCTGCTTTGGGAAGACCAAGTGTTCTCCTAAGAGAATACCAATTGGCCTCCCATAAGAATATCAATTGGTCTTCTATGAGAAGAGCAACTGCTGTTTTAAGCGGGAAGAGTAACTGCTCCTCTAGGCGTGAAGAGCAACTGCTCCTCTAGGCGAGAAAAGCAACTGCTCGTCTCTGAGAAGAGCAACTGCTCGTCTCTAAGAAAAGGAACTGCTCGTCTCTAAGAAGAGGAACTGCTCGTCTCTTAGAAGAGCAACTGCTCGTCTCTGAGAAAAGCAACTGCTCCTCTCTGAGAAGAGCAATTGCTCGTCTCTGAAAAGAGCAATTGCTCGTCTCTGAAAAGAGCAACTGCTCGTCTCTGAGAAAAACAATTGTTCGTCTCTGAAAAGAGCACCTGCTCTTCTATGACAGGAGCTACTGCTCATCTATGACAGGAGCTACTGCCCTTCTACGACAGGAGCTACTGCCCTTCTATGACAGGAGCTACTGGCTTTCTATGAGAGGAGCTACAGCTCTTCTATGAGATGAGCTACTGCTCTTCTATGAGAGGAGCTACTGCTCTTCTATGAGAGGAGCTACTGCTCTTCTATGAGAGGAGCTACTGCTCTTCTATGAGAGGAGCTACTGCTTTTCTATGAGAGGAGCTAATGCTCTTCTATGAGAAGAGCTACAGGTCTTCTCTAAGAAGAGCAACTCTGCTCTTCTCTGAGAGGAGCAACTGCTCTTCTCTAAGAAGAACAACTCTGCTCTTCTATGAGAAGAGCAACTCCGCTCTTCTTTGAGAGGAGCAACTCTGCTCTTCTTTGAGAAGAGCAACTCTGCTCTTCTATGAGAAGACCAACTGCTCTTCTCTGAGAGGAGCAACTGAGAGGAGCAACTGCTCTTCTCTGAGAAGAGCAACTGCTTTTCTCTGTGAAGAGCAACTCTGCTCTTCTATGAGAAGAGCAACTGCTTTTCTCTGAGAAGAGCAACTCTGCTTTTCCATGAGAAGAACAACTGCTTGTCTCTGAGAAGAGCGATTGCCCATTTCTGAGAAGAGCATCTGCTCGTCTCTGCGAAGAGCAACTGCTCGTCTCTAAGAAGAGCAACTCCTCGTCTCTGAGACAAGCAGCTCCTCACCTCTGAGGAGAGCAATTGCTCTTCTATGAGTAATAATGTATTTTATTATATGACTAACATTTTTGGACTTATCTCTCTTATATGACGTCATCAAATATTATCTCTTATGGTTTATTTATGCCGTTGTCAAATCAAAGAATTTCCATTTTCCGGTACTTATAGAAACCATTTTCTCCAGCCAAAAGGTAAATAGCATTAAATTAGTGTTAAGCACAGACTTCCTGTACTTGTACCAGAGCAAAACAATTTGTGGCTATGGTCATTGTTTTAGTTGTTGGAGGTGTACATATGGATGCTTCCCTGGGAACCCACAAATTCCCCCTTTAAATAATTACAAGTGGCAAGTGGTTGAACATTTTCGGTAGATTTAAGTACAGACCTGCAGTTAGCACTTAACCGGGAATGAACCAACCAACCCTTGGCATGAGAATAGGGTCTTGGATTGTTGTTCTTCTTTTTGTTGTCAAATGATAATTGCTCGTCTTGTGAGCGTCTGCTCTGAGTCGTCTCCATAATGTCTGTGGCATGTTCCCTTTCTTTTGACCACTTAAGTTTGGTCATTAGTGGTGGTGGCTTGTTAGGTTCGTTCGTTCTTTTTTTTTTTTTTTGCTGATAGTTAGTTTTATTTTGGTTTTCTTCTTTGTTTTGACCCTCTTATTCTAAACGACTTGTGTGTGTGTGTGTGCTTTTGTTTTTGTTGTTTTTCAGTTAATCACTCCAACCAACAACAGAAAACGAATTGCTTGTTTTCACTTTAAGATTGCATCGTTTAGTCAAGTATTTCAACTTGACCCATATTTGTTTTGTGCCGGTGCTGGTGTTTCGAATCACCCACCCGAGTAAAACCGCCATCAACACAACAACGACAGCAAAAAAAAACGGCACGCAAGTTTTCTTCACGTGGTCATGTGAAAGAGAAAATTTATGTTTTGTTTGTGTGGGGTCAGTTGGAAAATTTATTTCAGAGGTGTGTGTGGGTGTGATGTTTTTTTTACCCTTCCGCCATTACTTTCATTGAGGTCCGTACTTAACAGGGCATAAAATTAACTTTTAACACCAACAATGTTTGCAATGAATTACTTTACTTTCTTGACTGAACAAGCATTCAATGGGAGTGGAACACGAACTGAAAGTGATCAAAAAAAGGAGGATTAAATCTCAGCCTGTATTAAATTTAATTTTTTTTTTTTTTTATAGAAAAGTAGATAAAGGATCTGAAGGTGATAAATGATGGCAAGTTCACCCTTCTATCTCATTGTCTTATGAAGGATCGAAAATTTCTGACATAATCACAACAATTTTTAGAAGACATGCAGGTCTTTTCATCAAGAACCAATAGGTTTTATCCTAGAAAGCCATTAGGTCTTCCGTTTTGGTTGGTTAGCTTTCGGAGACCCTTTGTTCATCCTAAAAAGAATACTTGGTTATAGGAAAGAGAAAAGATATAGAAGTGAAAACAAGTTACAACCAGTAAAGAAAGTCCTAAAGTCGGGCGGGGCCGATTTTATGATACCCTACACCACCTTGCTAATTTAGTTGAGCTCCACTTAATAATTAAAAGTTTTTATGGGAGAATTTTATCATACACGCTATGATTATAATTATAATTTAAAATTCAAAGGACTAAATATGCCGAAGCATTTGTATCTTTTAAATTCGGACTTGTATTGCCCATTTGGTGCGAAATTAATTTGAAATCGGAAAAAAATATATATGGGAGCTATATCCAAATCTGAACCGATCTCGATAAAATTTGGCAAAGATATTTCTGAGCTGTATTTGATATATTTCCCTGAATATCGTTGTTACGGAGTGCATATTACGGCTGTGGGTAACAAATACAATAAATCGAATGAACAATATATATGGGAGCTATAACTATATCCGAACCGATCTTCAACAAATTTGGCATACTATATTCTAGACTAAATTCGGTCGTATGTGCCAAATTCCATCCCATTTGGACAAATATTAGACGTTGGGTGCACAATAAAAGGTAAATCGGACGAAGTTATATATGGGAGATATATCCAAATCTGAACCGATCTCGATAAAATTTAGCAAAGGTATTTCTGAGCTGCATTTGATATATTTCCCCAAATATTGTTGTTACAGAGTGCATATTACGGCTGCGGAGGACAAAAATAACAAATCGGATGAACAATATATATATATATATATATATATATATATATATATGGGAGCTATAGCTATATCTGAACCGATTTCGATAAAATTTGGCATACTTATTTTCAGGCCTAATTTCAATAGGGTTCGTCCTTGGGCCAAACAAATGTTGTTTGGAAAATTTCATCTCAATCGGATAATAAATGCGACCTGCATTTTGTTCACAAGAATACATGGACAGACGGACGGACAGAAGAACTGACATGCGTAAATTAACTCAAAAAGTGATTCTATGCAGATCATCAAAAGGAACTATGGGTCTATCTCGTTTCCTTTTGCCTGTTACAAACAAATGCACAAAGACAATATGCCCTGACCACCTTGTGGTGTAGGGTATAAAAAGAAACAGTAATTTCGGCCGGGCCGATCTTTGAATACCCTCCACCATTTGGAACGAATTTCGAAATTTTCAAAAAATAAAATCCTTAAAATATTTTGTTAAAATTTTAAAAATACCGAATATAGCCGTTATATTGGGGTCTATACGACGTGGACCTACATAGGCATTGTTTGTCATAGGTCATTACCATATTCAAATTCGAAACTTGAAATAAACGGTGAATAATGTTGCTAAAATCATCAAAATATCGTATATAGGGAGGTACCGTTATATTGGAGCTGTGTGAAGACCTGGACCAGCATAGACAATTTTCTGTCATATATGGGGCCTATATGAAGACCTGGCGCTGCATAGACAATTTTCTATCACAGACTGTAGTTCCCATTACGAACTCTAAATACGTAATTTGAAACAATTCCGGTGAATAATGACGCTAAAATCATCATATACCGAATTTTGGGAGGTACCGTTGTATGGGGCTATACGAAGACATAGACCTGCACAGACAATTTTCTGTCATAGGCTGTAGTATCGATTTAGAACTTCAAATACCAAATTTGAAACAACTCCGGTGAATAATGTCGCTAAAATAATCAAACTACCGAATATCGGGCGGAACCATTATATGGGTGCTATATGAAAACGTGGACCTACATGGTCCATTTACGAACCTGTCTACGGGAAAAATAAACACGTGTGCAAAATTTAAGCCTTCTACCTCAATTCGTTCGAAAGATAGCGTGATTACAACAGACGGACAGACAGACAGACTGACATGGCTAAATCGACTTAGAATTTTACGCTGATCAAGAATATATTTACTTTGTTGGGTCTGACATGAGTATTTCGAGGAGTTACAAAAGAAATGACAAAGTTAATAAACCCTCAATAGTATGGTGGAGGGTATAAAAATAAAGCTTTCTAGACCTATTTTAATAGTATGCTGATCTACCTAGCCAGGATATAATTTCAGAAAGCCAATAGATAATGATAGTGTTCTACGTCGGAGAAGAACGTTGGAGTGTCTATTTTCCACCCACTGCGATATCTAGGCGTTCAATCGTCTCTATTTCTTATTTATTCTCTACAGTAGGCTACTGATCTTACAGTAGCCAGCACAACTGTTTTCAAAAGTTAAGGTCAGACATCTGATACTGTTGTGGCCAGTCAATATACCTACCGGAATTATCAGATCTGACCTGCCAGGTGATAGAAGCTATTCTGTTATTTTCCTCGAGATGGCTTTTCAAATGAACTTATACAGGTGAAAATGAAAAAACTGCAAACAATTTCAGACAGCTGTCATTCAGCCATTCGTTCGACAGTTCTTAAAATTATTCCAGTGACAGCTCATTATATTGTTTACAAGCCTACAAAAGCATTTTGGTGGGAATTTTCCAGAAAAAAAGTTTTTCGTGATGGAATTCAAGCGTGGTAGTGTGATTTCTTTATATTTGGCTGGAAAACCACAAGTGGCTATCGTTAGAGCTCTCCAGCATTTAAATTAAAATAAATCTATTGAGTCTCGTACCATCGCTGGTTACTGGTAGTGTAGCCCGACGTCAATGAAGTGGACGGAAGAAAACAGCAACATCCGTAGAAATGGTTCGAAAAGTAAAGAAGCGACTCGATCGAAACCCGCGTCGCAGTGGCCGAAAAAAGGATCGTGAGATGAACATATCGAAATATTCCATTCCGCAAATATTGAAAAATGAGCTCGAGGTAAAGCCATTGAAATTCCAAAAAGTGCAAGAACTTACACCGCAACGGAAAGAAAATAAACTTAAAAGAGCTAAAGAGTTGCCTCGCTTGACCGAAAGTGGTGAACTGCTGAATTTGGTTTTCTCCGATGAGAAAACATTCGTTATCCAGCAGTTTGTCAACAAACAAAATGATCGTGTTTCAGGTCAGCTGAAAATGTGCACATTCGGTTGGCCACCAGAATTTAAGCGCCGGCAATGGTAATGGTGTGGGCCGCATATTAAAGCGAAAATAATCGGGAGGGTGTAGTAAAGCCTTGGGCACGCAAATATTTTGGCCGCAGACGCTGGACATTCCAACAGGACTCAGCACCATTGTACAAAATACTTTGTACATATTTTTGAGTGCGGCTGAGGCGCTAGGAAAATATAGAGTTGAAAATCGAAGAGGGAGATTGGATTCTATTCTCATTTACAACCATCGCATGAAGTTCCTGGCTTCTTTTCCAGCGCACAATGGCCACCAAAATCTCCAGATACCAATCCGTGGGACTATTGTGTCTGGAGTGTTTCGGGAAGCAAGGTCGGCACTAAAAAATACCAAAGTGCCGATTACCTCAAGCAAGTGCTTCGCCGGGAATAGGCCAAAATACCGCAAAGCAACATTCAGACAGAGCGTGACGGTTTCATTGGCCGTTTGAAGGTCATAATTCGAATTCAAATCTAAACTTATTTTAAAATTTGTTGCAATTTCCGACATTTTTTTGTAAAATTATGGCGTTTGACTTTGTTGCAGGTTTTTTTTTATCTCACCCTATATAGTTCGGTTTTAGAATAACTTTGGAGTCTCTGTATCCCACCTAACAATAATCCCATGTCTCTTGCTTGAGAGCGGACCTTCACATAAAAGATCAGAAGGTTTTCACATAGGACACCAGAAGTTCTACACATAAATGACCAGAAGTTCTACACATAAAAGACCAGAAGTTCTTAATATAAAAGACCTGAAGGTCTACACACAAAAGACCAGAATGTCTGCCCACAGAAGACCAGAACATCTTCACAGAGAAAACCAGAATATCTTTACATAGAAGATCAGAAGTTCGTCATATAGAAGACCAGAAGTTCTTCTTCCTTCTCATGTAGTATACAATAGTTAGAAGCAATATTATCCCATTTTTCTGTCAGAAACTTTAAATTCTTACATCTTACCTGCCAATTAGTATAAGGGAGCAGGTTTTTCTGATCTGGGCCTGGTGAGATCTTGCAACTGGTTTTCAAGTGCCGTATCGTGCCAACTACTTTGGTGAAAGCCTTTTTAAAACGGCTGACATAATTCCTTATCTGTGGTTTGACGGTATCATGACGGAACGAATTTCCAGATCCAGTAACCTTTATAAAGTCTTCAAGGGAAGGCTAATCGGTCTGGAGTCTAAAGGCAATAAAGTCGAATTCGAGGGGCTTTAACATGACCACGATGCACCATTGTACTGGGTTAGGGATATGATGCAACGGCCATCAATTCTTTAAATTTACCCAAAATTTTTTTAGAGAGTGGTAGCCCTTCACAGAGTTCTAGATCTATTCCGCAGGTATCAATTCGAAAATCAGTTTTATGGGCTCCACTTGGCTCTTGGTAAGGAATTGAGGACTATCGTACTATCTGCTGCGCTGTGGGTTGAGAATGCAACTTCACGTCGAGCCGAAGCTTTACCAACGATTTGACTATAAACCACAACCACCATATTACACTCAACTCAGGGCCCTTTCCATAGCCAGTCTAGATCAACAGATCTAGAGGCTCCTGAGGAGTCACCGGTCAGACTTCCTAGTCGAAACTACT
This sequence comes from Musca domestica, assembly GCF_030504385.1. Classification (NCBI taxonomy): domain Eukaryota; kingdom Metazoa; phylum Arthropoda; class Insecta; order Diptera; family Muscidae; genus Musca; species Musca domestica. The sequence goes on along the minus strand of NW_026712393.1, from coordinate 158,079 downwards.
ACCAATTTTTGTTCCATACAACACTAGACTGGTCTGGCAGCCTTATCCACTCCATCTATAGACCCACAAAAGCTGATCCAAGATTTACTTTTGATATTCTTAAATTTTTTCAAACAGCAGACCATTTGATTTCGACCCGTATAGTTTTGATCCATGAACTAAATTTTAACTAAATACAGTTATTTTTTATATTTACAACAAAATCACTTTCGTGTCATTATTTGATTCTAATCTTGGCATGTTTCCTGAATTTCACCCCACATTTTGCTAATGAAACGACCGAAATAGAACGAAACAATGCAAATATGAGAATTAGTTTCTAAATTTTCTCCGCTCGACACGCTACTACATATTATATATATAATGCTCCATTAGTTTCATTTGTTTCGAACTTCAGCAGAAACGTAACTCACACAAAATAAATATGAACGTATCTAATTATAATTCCATTCAATACAAATGTTGGCATTTCATGCAATGAGGCATTAGAAAATGCCAACGTTTTATTTGGAATTGAACTACACAAAAACTGTATAGTTTTCCATATGGTTTTGGTCTGGTCTGGAAAACGTTCTATTGAAAATGGTTAGTTGTGGTGAAGGGTGGGAGGTTGAGGGGGTAATATTTGGGTGAATTCTGAACAAATAGAAATTCCCTTTTCCTCTGCCCTTCAGCGGAGATTTTATTGCTGGGAGTTGTATGAAGTAAATTGTTCGACCAATAACGTTGATGATGATAAATGCCTACCATGTGCCCATTAAATGAGGTGGCGAAAAGTCATTACCAACATTTTATGGTCTGCGAAATTTTTGGATAATAAAACATGTTATTGGCATGTTAAAATTTGCAATGCTTTTGGGACAAAAAAAGGGGCACTTGTAATTGCAGAAAAAGTGTGGAAAGAGTTAAAATCAATTTTGTTAAAAAAATATTTAAAACAAGTTAAAAATGTTCAATCGGTTCGGTCGACAGATATATACCCTCAGACAATGTTCGATTATTTAAAAATATGTTGACTTATGTTATGATTATTCAAATTGTTGACCCTCTTTGGAGTAGGTTCCGAAGGGATGGGCCAATATTGCCCTATCGTAACGGACCTAAATAAATATGATATAAATATTTGACGTACCAGGTTTGGACTATATCGGCTACTTCCTCAACTTTATATAAAATATATAATTTTAAGAAAATGTTAAGATGTCCGTGAGGTACTCCAGATATAGTCGACCGAAGTATTCCCTTTTTACACTTCATCTAATACAGATACAAACATTGATATGGGCAAAATTACAAGAAAATCGAAGATTCCAATCCAATTTTATGCGAAATGAGAAATTCCGAAAAATTTCCAATTTTTACATTTTTTAAAATTTTAATGAATGAAAGAAAGAAGATGTCGGAAATTGCATCAAATTTCAGAAAAAGGTTAGATTTGTTCGAATTGGTCACCTTTGGCACGAATTATGGCCTCCAAACGGCCAATAAACCGCCCGAATGTTGCTCTGCGGTATCTTGGCCCATTCTCGGTGAAGCGCTTGCTTGAGGTGATCGACACTTTTGTATATTTTTGTGCCAACCTTGCTTTCCAAAATACTCCAGACACAATTGTCCAACGGATTGGTATCCGGAGATTCTGGTGGCCATTGGTCACAGAGAAGACATAGAGGTCTTCATTGGGAAGAACTAGAGGTCTTCATGGAGAACACCAGATGTTTTCATACAGAAGAGGTAAAGGTCTTCACAGAGAAGACCTAAAGGTCTTCACAGAGAAGACCTAAAGGTCTTCATAGAGAAGACCTGAAGTCTCCATAGAGAAGACCTGAAGTCTCCATAGAGAAGACCTGAAGTCTCCATAGAGAAGACCTGAAGTCTCCATAGAGTAGACCTAGAGGTCTTCACAGAGAAGACCTAGAGGTCTTCATAGAAAAGACCTAGAGGTCCTCATAGAGAAGACCTGAGGTCTTCATAGAAAAGACCTGATGTCTTCATAGAAAAGACCTGAGGTCTTCATGGAGAAGACCTGAGGTTTTCATAGAGAAATGAAGCAAGGAACCTCCTATTGTAACCATTCTTGTGTGGCACGTGCTGAGTGTCATGGTGCTGAGTCCTGTTGGAATGTCCAAGGTCTGCGGCCAAATTTTTGCCTGTCCAAGGTTTTAATACACCCTCCAGAATATTTTTGCGATAATATTCGGCATTTATTCTGATGCCACGGTCGATTAATAGGAGCGGAGAGCGATCATCGGCTGTTATGGCGGCCCACATGGCCGGCGCTTGAGTTCTGGTGGCCAACCGAAGCTTCACATTTTCAGTTGACCTCCTTTGCAAATGAACATGATCAATTTGTTTGTTTACAAACTGCTGGACAGCGAATGTTTTCTCATCGGAGAAAACCAAATTCGGCAGTTCACCACTTTCGGTCAAGCAAAGCTCTTTTGAGTCTATTTTCTTTCTGTCGCGGTGTAAGTTCTTGCACTTTTTGGAATTTCAATGGCTTCACCCCCAGCTCATTTTTGGAATGGAATATTGCGATATGTTCAGCTCACTAATCAGTTTTCGGACACTGTGAAGCGGGTTTCGATCAAGTCGCTTCTTTACTTTTCAAACCATTTCTGCTGATGTTGCTGTTTTCTTCCGCCCACTTCCTTGACCTGGGGCTACGCCACCAGTATCACGGTAACGAGCGATGGTACGAGACACAAAAGATTTATTCCCATTTAAATGCTGGAGTGCTTTAACGATAGCCACTTGTGGTTTTCCAGCCAAATATAAAGAAATCACACTATCACGCGGGACTTCTATCACGGATAACTTTTTTTCTGGAAAATTCTCACCAAAATGCTTTTGTACGCTTGTAAACAATATAATGATCTATCACTGGAATAATTTTAACAGCTATCGGACGAGTGGCTTAGAAATGACAGCAGTCTGAAGTTGGTTGTAGTTTTTGTAGATGCATTTTGGTAAACTTACAGATTCATAAAATCAATGTAGATTTAAGATGGGTTTGGGTATAGGATTGAGAGATAGAAAATTGATCTTTAGCTGAGTCGATTTTCGATTTAAAGACGATTTTTGTTCTCGGTGAAGTATCCCTAGAGGTTATGCACTTCATTTCAATTCCTGAAAATAAAAATGTAATTGTTCAGTCTAACAATCATGGATCTACCGTTTTCAGATATATTGTCAAATATCCCTCTCTTCCCTCTTTTCATTTTTTCATATCACACCGATATTATCGCATTTTGGTAAACTTACATATGCATAAAATCAATTTAGATTTAAGATGGCTTTGGGTAAAGACTTTAAAATTGAAATTTTATCTGAGACAGAGTCGATTTTTGACCAAAAGTCAATTTTTTCCTGGACTAGGTATCACTACAGGTTATACTCTTCCTTTTAGTACTTTTTATGAGAATAAACAGTATTTGTCTGCTCAAAAATTCAAGGTCTAAACATCCGCAGATAACCTTATATTCTTCTTGCACAATATCGAATCTACTTTGAAATCTACTTTGTCAAAATCATTATCTCAATACCGCCAAATCCCATCCAAACAAATAGCTACCTTTCCATTAGCACCAAACTGACATGAATAAAATGCCAGATATACAATTCATTTGCCCTGGTTAAGTACGTCCGTTAAATCAACACCCAATTAAGTGTTTAATCTTCATTAATCGCATTATTTTTCATTTGCTTGTTTTTAGAAAGGTTTTCCGGTTGTCATTTGATCGTTCAGTCACTTGTCCATTATTTCATTTGAAACCCCGGCTAGGGGATAATAAATTGAGAATAGAAAAAAAGCAACAACACAAAACCCAACTTTTTTAATAATCCATTCACCCAAGAGGTGGACGGATTGTCTGTCTGTCCTCCACACCATCTGCGGGATCCAAAAACACAACAGCTAAAAAAAAAAAAATACAAAATAAGATTAATGTTTAACTAAATCAAACAGCCTGTAAAAACTGGCGTCAACACCTCACGAGACAAATGTCAGCTAGAATGGCGGTAAATTCAAATGATGGCTTAAAAACTGTGGGAATATCTTTCTCGAACAGACAAAAGACAAGTGGAAAGACAAAAGCCACTGCTAAATGGCAAGTTGTAATTCCATTTTTATTCAATGAATGACTGGGAATTGGCGAATTCATTTGGTTCGGAGGGCCACTCTCTTAATTCCGCAAAGAAGAAACGAAAAGATAAATACAACAAAGAAGTAACCTTCTTTATTATGTTAATTACTTAGGGCGTTTACCGAACACCGGGAGGCATGTCTTTTTTTTAGAAGCTAAGCTATATTTCTAATTTTTTTTCGCTTTGTCTCTTCAAATGTATAACAATTTGAATGGGGAGAAAGGTCATAAATAACTGCTAAGCGTGGCAATCAACAAGAAAATTATTATATATTTTTAGGTGATAATCCATTCAGTTTAAATCAAAACGGACAGGCTATGGAATGTGAATGCCTGATGAGTTTTGTAAATTTATTTGTAAAGATTTATTACAGAAAGGGGCATATTTTTTAATTAGGCTTTTATTGGCCCTTTTTGAAAATAGAGACTATTTTAAGAATTTGGCCAGAATATAAAACAGTTATTTTTATTAAAAAAATCTGTGATCTTCTGCACAGTCTTTTATAGCTGAGATCTTCAAAATTAAGGGAAATGTGGCAAGTAAAAATATATTATTATTTCGGTTATTGTATTATTCAAAAATTTTCAACAAATTCCCTTGCATACACAGTAGCTTCTCAGCTTTCAATTAGGCTGAAAACATCCCTACGTGTTCATGTCTATGAATCGTACACAATCAAGCCTTTTTTATTCGTGGTGGTTGGCAAGTCCAGTTTTTCATAAAAAGTCAGTGGGTTACTTAGGTTATCAGCGACGTCATTGGCATGAATATGAACCGATACGTTTGAATAAAATATATCATGTTAATAAAATATGGATCCTACGTCAGTTTTTCAACATCCTACGTTGAACCTATTTGATTAAATATTTAGCTACAATTGGAGTTACCCAGTTCACACAGGAACTTGTTCAAACGAAAGATTTATTAAAACGTACACATGGCTTCTGAGACACTGAAAGCATACAAATGTACAAAAATGAAACCAATTTAAATATATTATTATGTCGGTTATTGTATTATTTAAAATTGTATGAGTATTCTAATATGTTTGATGGTAGTAGTTCGGCTGAAGGTCAATAAAATAATTTCATTTAGTTATCTCCTTTTTTCTCTTTATTATATCCAATATTTCGATTGTCGTATTCTTTAAAAGAAAGCAAAAGTTCTTACGAAACATTAATGGAAGTAGTTATCCTGTATTGCCTAAAAACATCAATGGCGTCATTTGCTTGAATAAGATAGGATATGTCAAAGAAAATACATACAGCCTGAAACAATATTGGTTCTACGGTCAATTTTTGGATATACCTTTATTAATCTCTTCGGTAATTAGTTCACAAATGAAATTGTTCAAATGAGAAATTCACTGAAAAGAGCACATGAACTAGGTCAGTCGTTTGTTCACTGAACTATGACTGCATTCCAATGGTAATTGATCCGTATTTAGTTCAAGTAAAAAGTGACATAGTTCTCTATTCTTAATGGTACAAAAGATGGCTTCAGGTATAGTTTTTGGGGATGTAGTCAATTTGAAGGTTCACGCTTCCGGACGACTCAGTCGTTCCAAGTTCAACTTCTATTTTCATAGTAAAAAATATTATTATATCATTTATTGTATTATTGAACCATTTTGTCTACAACTTGGGACATCTGTAGATATTTAATAATTTAATATTACCTCTTCTTTAACTTCACATCGTCTATAGTAGTTAGGGACACTGTTGTCACATCTTATGGTCAGATGACCGGTCACTGCTACGATTCTTAGATCACATGTAGTAAATAATAGAAGGGAGCTCCTTCTTTTGCCTCGCGCTTACCGGCCAGATGGCCTTAGCTACCCTGCAACCGATTTCCAGGTGTAATTTTCTTTCCGCTTCTTGAATGAGATTTTTTTTGAGTACCTGACATTATAGCTCATGGGTGTTTTAAAAGTCTCATCAATCGGTGGATCAATCGACTGGAATCGATCTAGTTCATCAGCCAATTCATTACCCACTTTATTGCTATGTCCTGTAACCAAACAAAGCTTAATTAGTCTACTTGTTTCGAGGATGACTTTTATGCACTTTTGACTTTATAACATTGGTTTGGCTGCCTTCTTGAATGCGGTATGATCGATACGATGGATCTGTATGAGATCCAATGGCTCAATCCTGAATAAAACTTGAAAAACTTCTCGATAAAGTGTTGAAACACAATTGGAAATATTTGGTTCACAAAGGAACTAGTTCAATTGGAAAATTCATTCAAAAGTACCGAGGGTGAACACGATAACACGATTAAATCCTCAACTACAATTGGAACAAGATCAGTCGTTTATTCGCTAAACTATGAACACAAACAAAGGGTTCAAAAGCAATATAGTTCCGCATTTAATTCAAGTACAAAGAGATCCACTCGCCTATTTTTAGTGCTGGTTGAGGAATAATTTTCGGGTTTTGTTAAGTGCTGAAAACTGTTATTTCGTTAAGAAATATTGTGTGGTTTTTTGTGGATCTTAACTCAAGCTTAAAATCTCTAATCTGTCTTCAATCCATCGCTCATTTCCTAAGATAATAACCAACAAGAAAAACTATGGAAATGTAAGTATTATTGTATTGATTATTGTATCACTCAAGTATTTTAAAGAAAATTGAGGAGAAAATATTCCGAAGCTCGCTTTTCCAAAAGTCTTGGTTCTCTTTGTAGATTATCGTTACAGAATGACTATCACAAATCTCTTAGGAGCACTAGTTCCGTTGACCTTTTTGGTAAATTGTTTTCTTGAGTCAATTCCATTCAGATAACATCACTCAAATTGAAAACCTGTAAATCCCCATTTTTTGTCGCCTATTTCTTCTAAAAATTCTTAATCTTCAACTTGAAAAATATAACGTGTGAAACTATCTTTAGCTTTTTAGTTCATCTAGTTCCTTTGGTTCACATACTACCTTTAGTTCATCTCATTCTGTTGTCTTATCTCGTTCCGTTTGTTCTTTTGATTCTAAATTTTACTATTGTTTTAACCGATCTGGTTTCTTCCAAACCAAAATATTGTAAGACACACTTCCAATTAATTAAAAAGAAGAATTTTAACTGACCAAGTTCCTATGAACTTTGCAGTAAATGGCTCCATTTAACTAGTTCCATTGTGAACAAGATAACACAAATCAAATTGAAAGGCTGTTATTTCAGGTTCTTAGATCGCCTTATTCATCCTACTAGCCATCAAGAATAATGACATTTTAATATTATTTTAACATAAGATAGTACTGGTATCAATAAATCTGTGGTAAATGTAAAGTGAAGTAAGTTCAGGGTGATGAAAATGGCCTTGAACTTCTAAAATTGAAACCACTTACATAATTCACCAAAGTATGGGGCTAATATTAGCGGGAGGCATAGTGATTAGTTATTTTATTTTAAATTCTTTGAAACAGAAAGAAATCTTTTGGATGACATCGAACAAAATGTCATTTCGTATAAATTTGCATAATTTGTGTTTTTGTATTCCAAATGAGTAAAAGATAAATGAGAATCATTAGCTGAGATAATCGATAGATGAATACAAAACATGGTGCGATCTTGTGTTCACTGAATACCTTGCTGTGATCATCATTCACGAAGTGATCATCTTTGTCACATGAGTGCTGCATGTATTCAAATTGATTAATAATCATTTTTTTCCTGTCGATAGTAATAGTTGGATTTTTGCAACAATATTTCATGGTGCTTGTCTATTTAAAATTTGTTTATAAAAATGATCAATTAATTCAGTTGTTATGCAGTTTCGAAAACCATGAAAAGAAACATGTTCAGCTTGGATGGAACGAATTATCATATTAAAGTTTTTAGCAATACAAGCGGTAAATGTTGAATAATTTTAGAAAAAATGTTTATATTCCGACTCGCTTGTAGGAAATTGTTTGCTTCGAATCATTGCTTGTTATGGATATAAAATAAAATATTATTATATCGGTTATTGTATTATTTAAACCTTTTAAGAATTATTTGCATTGACTGTTTCTCTGTGGGACAAATTATGAGAATCCTAGAACTTTGAATAGACTTTGTATCGCGATTATGGAGATGGGACTTCGTAGAGACTACTATGCAGACGCCCCATGCTATCAAGAAAAAAATAGGAAGATAAGAACGCTCAGACGTAGATTTCATCACCCAAGGATTAGGTTTTCTACAAGTATATCATGGCTAGGCAAATCTTCATATATGTAGATCTTCTCTATCCCTTCTCACTGAGAGAGCTCAGTTTACATTTTTCCTATCACTGCTAATTCTTCATGGGATGAACTAATGATCTCCGAGTGAAGAAGCTGTCGACTTCAGTATAAATGTGCATACTATAACTTATCCTAGTCATGGGACTTCTTAGAATCTAACCAGCACATAAAAAAATCTCTAGGGTAACCCAAATTTATGTTTATTTATTTGTATGCTTCTAATCATTGTTCGGTAGGAATATACCTATGAAAATATTATTATATCGGTTATTGTATTACTTAAAACTTTTAAGAATTATTTGCATCGATAAAAATGTTTCTGTATGAGACATATTATGAGAATCCTAATACTTTGAATAGACTTTGTATCGTGATTATGGAGATGTGGCCTCGTAGAGACAACTATGCAGATGCTCAATGCTATCAAAAAAAAAAAAAAAAAAATACGCTAACTTTCTCCTTAGACGTAAATCCCATTATAATCCTTAGATTTGCTAAAATCTTATCATGGCTAGGCAAACCTTCATATTATCAGATCATATCTATCCCTTTTTTCTCTTTCAACGCAATTAACTAATGGTCTCCAAGTGAAGCAGCTGCCGACTTCAGTATAACTATGCATCCTGTAACCTATCCTAGCCACGGGACTTCTTAGGCTCTAGTCAGCTCAGAAAATTCTTTAGAATAACCCAAGTTTTTAGCTTCCTTATTCAACCAACATGGTTTATTATTACCTATATTATATTAAAACAAGTAAGCAAATGCTATAGACGTGCGAGGCAGACCATGTGATACCTTGCAACACTACCATAAGTTAGAACACCCTTATGTCCAACTCCATTGTGGAAGATTTCGCTTTTCAAAATTATATCACGGAGCACTGCCCATATATTACCCTTAGCATTTTGACCAGGGACATTTGCCCAATATTTACGCACTCCGCCGTGATGTTAGTTGTTGCGGTCCATTTTACAGCTAAATATATTCCAATGATCATCCAAAATGCTAGAATTCTTCCCTGACCTTAACTCTCTTCTCAGGCGTGTAGATTGGCTTCAAGTGTGTGATCAGAAAATTATTTCTGTTTTTGGTTCATTGAATTTTTGCGATCATCTCCAAAAGTAAGAGGCCGAGCTGTATCTCCAAATTTAGGCTCATCTATATGATTTCCTTGTCTACGATATTTTGCTATATTCGTCAACGAAATCAGCATTAAAAAAGCCAGAAGTTCTCCTTTCGTGTATTTCGGATATCGCCTGTAAGTAATGTTGGTATTTTTCACACAAAAGTAGTGGTCCATTCTACCCGCTGTCCTAATCTCTAATTCATGCGATATTGTGGGTCCTCTAATTTCTATTTGTGACCTTTATAACGGCTGCAAAATCAGGAACATTTTTAGTTGCTGGTCCATTTCAACCCCTAAATATATTATGGAGAAACAATAGGTCTTGCCCTTCTGAGCCTAACCCTACCCTTGTGAAAATTTTCTTGAGGATCGAATAATAATTGCAATCTGTATACAATAAACCCAACCTGTGTTGTAAGGTGAAAAAATATTACAAAATATACACTTCATTATTATAAGTCAAATTGAAAAAATCGCATGCGATAAAAAATAAAAAAAATGTCAAAATAAAAATCTACAAAATCTATATTAACATCATTATTGGCATATTTCTATGTGATTGTTTTAGATTTTATGTCTTTTGTATATATTTCAGAATTGACCTTTACGTCTGTTTGTGATTTCGCCGGGATTAAAAATATTCACGGTTTAATGGAAAATTTGACTTTTATTTAACACAAATGTTATGGTCCATTTTACCACCTAATTATACCCGATGACCACCCAAATTTGAAGGCTTCTGCTCAGTCCTTAGCTCTAGCCCCATGCTAACTTCCACGTCGATTGGTCTATAATTGTGTCCGGTAGAGCAACTGCAAAATCAGGAAAATTTTCAGTTTTTGGTCCATTTCAACAAATATTATGCGATCATCTCCAAAAGTAATAGGCTTCTATTGCTGGCCCTAGCCCCACCTCCATTCTAAATTTCGTGAAGATCGGGCCATAATTGCGACCTGTAGAGTGATTACAAATTAACATGGACAGACGGACCTACTAGACTCAGCTCGGCGAGATAGGAAGATCCATATATACTTTCCTATGTGGGAAACCAATATTTCGAGGTTTTACATAATTGTTGGCCCAATTAAACTTATAATATCCCCAACACATAGTGTTGTAGGGTATAAATATTATTGTTTCGGTTATTGTATTATTCAAAGTTGAAAGAAAATTTTGTACAGAAATAAAATTTATGTGACAAGCTTAAATGCCAGGTTTGAGATTCTGATTTGTAAACCCGCAAATATTTATAAAATAAGAACCCCATTTTTGAAGTCTAGTCAACCAACCAGGGTACCATTATTTCTCCACAACGTATCTTCAAATTCCTTACATAAAATATTTTTAAACATTATTTCGGAGTGAAGGTCACTGATTTTCACTCAACCGGCAAATGCTGTTGTTATTGCTAGCCAGGGCAGAAAAATCTCTAGGGTAACCTAAGTTTTCAGTATACAATTCCTTCCTTATATAGTCATTAGGGTTTATTATTGCCTATATTATATTTAAAAATGTTATTATTTCGGTTATTGTATTATTCAAAGCTAAAAGAAAATTTTGTGAAAAAATTAACTTATGTGCCAAGATTTAACGTCTGATATGAGTATCTGACTTCTAAACCTACAAATATTTATATTTCTAATAATAGTATTTTATAAATCTAGCCAACAAATCAAGGTACCATTATTTCCGCACAACTTATACTCAACTCCCTTACATAAAATATTGCCAATCATTTAGAAAAATAATAGCAATTATCGTTTACTTTTTAGTATCAAAGATCACTCAATACATATGTACTCACATAGGCTTATTAAAAACTATTTATGTACCTTTAACGACATCATTTCCCAGTGAAGGTCATTGATTTTCACTCAACCGGTAAATGTTGTTGTTGCTACTCTCTAACACAACGTCAAACCCATTTAACTACCCAACCACTATTATGGACTCCAACTAAACTAACAATGGTTGGATGAATTAAATTTAATTGATACATTAAACCCCAACACATACAACAGTACTGCACACCATTTCGACCCTTTTCAACCTTTTGCCACAAAATAAAATATTTCAAATAAAACCGAAAAAATCAAGGGAATTACCGGCTCAAACAAGTTTATGTTAAACTCGTGCCAGCCCCAAAACATTAAAAGCTTTAACTAAATACCTCAGACCCTTGGACAACAATTGGTTAACCACTGAAAAAACATGTTTTTTTTTGGAGAGGGTTGGGTGAGACAGACATGCAGTCGTTAATAACACGTTTAGCTCACTTTGCTCCATATTTAATAGCACCGCTGTTAGTTGTCCATTCGTTCATTGAGACATTTTTATGCCCCCATTAATGCATGTCTTCAACTCTTGTCACGTCATTGTTTATCCCTTTTAAATGTCGTCGTAGGGTTTTTTTTTTTTTTGGCGTGCTGCAGTCACAAAACGTTTAGCTGCATGCAAGTCAAGTTCAGGGTCATTGGGTGATTATGTAACATGGAAACAGAGAAACCTCCAAAGACTGGGTAAGGCAGACACTGTATGAACACTACGGGAAGAGAACCCACTAAACTTTTATGATAGAGGTTGCAAGCAAGTAGCCAAGACAAGTTATATGGAGGCACAAGTTGCCCGGCAATGTTCTCCATTCAATATTAGAATAGATAAGAATAATTGTGCGGCTGCGAGGTTAAGTTAGATTTGCTTTTTGGTATTCAAGCCAAATAAAATCGGATTTGAATACATACTCAAAAGAATTGAAACATATTCCCATTCTCAATTGGTCCTTTGAGCCGGACAAGAGCGACTAGTTTCTTTTCTCAACATTGGTATTTCGAACCTCAGAGATTTGAAATTGCAGTCGTGTCGGAAGATTGTATTTCGCTTTTTACTTAAAATTGGTCCTTCGAGCCGGATAGATTTAAAATCACACTCTAAGAAGTCGAGTTTGTACGCTTCTTTTATACCTTTGGTATTTTTGGTCGGATAGACTTGAAATCACACTCGAAAGAGCGGTTGGTTTCTTTTCTCAGTATTAGTCCTTCTAGCCAGTGAGATTTGCGAAATTGCTATTAGGCTTTAGGTGGCGCCCAACGTAAAATTACGTTTGCTATGCTTCGAAATTTGGTTCCAATCCAATGAGCCTTCTTAAAAATGGCCAGATTATCCCAACTTGTTCATTTTGAGAGGTATATACATTTCCTTCTGAAATATATGTATTACTATAAGTTTTAAGTGGCGCCCAACGTAAGGTTTTATTTGTTATGCCTTAGAATTAGGTTCCGATTAAAAGGAATAGCACAGAATTTTCCACATTGTCCCTCTGAGAAATATGTATTCCCATAACAGCATAATTCAAACAAATTTTAAGTGGCGCCCAACGTAAGTTTATATTTGCTATGCTTCAAAATTAAGTTCTGCATCAATAAATATTCTAGAAAATGCCCAGATTATCCCAACTTGTCCTCTCTGAAAGGCATATACATTCATTTCGGCACTATCAGTATTAAGTTTAGTTTTAGTGGCGCCCAACGTAAGTTTTTATTTGTTACGCCTTAGATAGAATTAGGTTCGAAACGGCACAGAATTTTTCAAATAGTCCCCCTTGCGAAGTATATAAATTTGTGTCTGCAATATCATGTAAGTTGTAAGTGGCGCCCAATTTAAGAAAGTTTAATACGTTTTAATTGGCGCCCAATATATCAATTACAGACTTGACACAAATAATCCTCCAACAAAGTTATGCAAATATGTTTCTGCAATACCAATATAAAGTTAACATTTAAGTGGCGCCCAACGAGAGGTTATAAATGTTATGCTTCAAAATTAAGTTCCAATCAATGACAATTTTTGAAAAAGCTCAAGTTTTCCCTGTAGAGTCCTTTCTGAAATTTATACACGTGTATTTCTGCGATATCAGCATTCTCTTTAGTTTAAATTGGTGCCCAATTTAGGGTTATATTACATATGCTCCAGAATTAGGATCACATCAAAGAAGCTTTCTGAGAAAGTCCAGATTTTGCCAAATAATCTTCGCTGCGATGTTTACATATTAATTTTAAGAACATCACATTTCAGTTAAGTTTTAGGTGGCTCCCAACGCATGCTACGCTTCGAAATTATGTCCTGCATAAACTATCCGCTTTGAAAAAGCGCGGATTTTGCCGAAATAGTCCTCTACGCTAGAAATGTACTTTTGCAATATCTTGCATTTTTAAGTGGCGCCCAATGTAGGATTGTATTTGCTAAACCTCAGAATTTAGGAAATTCCTTCCTAAAAGGTGTACACATATATTTTTGCAATATCAGTATTCACTTCATTTTCAGGTGACGCCAGAACATTACAATTGAATAAAGTTTTAGTTGGATAGTTTAGGATATTTTTGTTCACTTCGAAATTAGGTTCCGAATAAATTATCCTCTTTGAAAAACGCTGAAATTTTGCCCAAAATGTTGCAATATCTAACAACTTTTAAATGGCGCCCAACGTAGAGTTATGTTTGCTATGTTTCAGAATTAAGTTCTGTATCCATGAACCTTCTTTGTCCAGAAATCCCTTCGTGAACGTTATACTTATATATATCTGCAATATCAATATAAAGTGATTCAGTATAAGAATCCACATCAATTAAGCTTTCTGAAAAACTCCAGATTTTCCCAAATAACCTTCCCTGAAAGTTATGGGAATGTATTTCAAGAACATCACAATTCAATTACGTTTTAGGTGGTGCCCAACACAGGGATATGTTTCCTTCGATTCGAAATTAGGTTCATCATATATTATCCATTTTGAAATGGAGCGGATTTTCCCAAATTGTCCTCGGTGATAGGAAAAACATGTATGTTTAAAATATCCGGCATGTTTTATGTGGCGCCCAAGGTAAGGTTATATGCTATGCTTCAGAATTAAGTCCTGATTAATGAAGCTTCTTGGAAAGGCTCAAGTTTTGCCCAGAAAAGCATCTTAAAAGTTAAAGACATTTATTTCGGCAATATCAGTATTTAGTTTAGCTTTAAGTGGCGCCCAACGTAGGGCTAAATTAGCTTACACTTCAGAATTAGGTGCCACATCAATCGACCTTTCTGAAAAAACTCAGATTTTGTCATATAACCCTCCTCTAAGATATAGACATGTATTTTAAAAACATCACAATTCAATTAAATTTTTAGTGGCGCCCAACGTAAGAATATATATGCTACGCTCGACAATTATGTTCCGCATTAATGATCCTTTTTGAAAAAGTGCCGATTTTCCCCAAATAGTCTTCCATACTAGGAATATACATGTATTGTTGCAATATCCGGTAAGTTTTAAATGGCGCCCAACATGAGGTTATGTTTACTACGCTATTCATGGATTTTGAGATCAATCCTTAACCTTTTAAATATTAAAATCGAAATATATATACCTAAATGTAGTTTACCCCCACCCCCCAAATCACATCTTGTAATATGGCGCCTCGCTAGCTTGCGTGCCCAATGTAGCGTGCCAATAATTTTTATCAGAAACAATTCTTATTTCTTTTCCACAGAGTCATTCATCCGACGTCAATGTAATAAATAAACCAAACGAAAGCAAATCGACTAAAGCTATAATTTATATGGAAATTTCTAAAGAGCCAGACAGACGGATGACGACAAGCGTCAACCGCCAATAATAACTTTATATACGAGAAAAAATGAATATTCCTGTAGTTGTGGGTTATTATTGTAAGG
>NW_026712393.1:32500-113438 GCF_030504385.1 Musca domestica | reverse complement strand
ATAGAGTAGTTGTCCGTTTTTTGCTATCGAAGTTACAACAGTGCCAGCAGTTGCTGATACATTTTGTGGCACTAAGTTGTTGTCGTTTAGATTCACTCCTTGGATCCCCCTTGGCTCTCTCTCTCTCTTGTCAGTGAGCCACAGTCTGAGGAAGGAAGAGAACCCTGCAGCCAATAAAAAATACACAAAAATAAACAAATGCGGTTAAATTTGTTAACTTGAAAAGTTTTGTGGCTTTTTTTCTCTTTCTTTTCCATCTATTTCCACTGGTTGTGGGTTTTCTGGCGAATTACAGTTGCTGACTGTGAGAGAGTGTAGTTCCTAGTAGCCAAAAAAGAATGGATGGCTTTTGCTTAAGGTTAGTCTAAGATTTATGGCTGATTTAAAACAATTGGCTTTTTTTAATATAGAACTTAAGCTTGTTTTGAGAATTGTTTTAATTAAAATAAATTCCAAAACTAGTGGACCAATGGCCAATGGTAAGAACGGATTTGTTAAGAGTGAGTGAAACCAAAATTTTTAGCGAAAATGAATTTTCAATTCGAAGACGAAGACGTAATATCCTTTGGCAATATTATCGACATAATTACAAGGATTATTTAGGAGGAAATTTTTAACCATCAAGCGAGTCATAGAAGGGGTCTTTTGGTCCTTTTTCCAAAATATTCTTAAGGAATCTCTTTAAACGGGATTTTAGCAAGTCAAAGTAAGTTAATTAGTAGCAGTGGGGCTAGCCGACAGATGTATACCCCTAGTCTTGAGTTAAGATTTTTTTAACTGTTGACCATTTATGGGAGAGGTTCCGAAGCAGTTGGCTAATATTGTCCAATTTATATTTTGAAATAAGTCTGATATAAATATTACAAGGTGCTTGAGATGTACCAAGTCTGAATGGAATCGGATGTTAAGTTCGCGTTTTAGGAGCTTCATGGATATTTCAAATTTTGACCCTTTGTGGGGGAGCTCCCGGAAGAGTGGATCGATATATCCCATCTTCACAGCAGATCTTGTGTTAGTAGAAAAAATGGGATGTGTGAAATATGAAGACAACCGGATGCTTATTTCGGATTTTATGGTCGTTTCTGTTATTCAAAATTTTGACCCTTTGTGGGGAGATACCAAAAGGAATGGTCCCATCTCTACCATCTTTTTAACAGATCTTGTCTTGATAGAAATATTCAGATATATCTTGTCGGAATGAAATCTGAGATTAACCTCGCGTTTTATGAGCTTCTTAGATATTCAAAAATTTATGGGTGTGAAGATAAATTGGAAAGTTAAATTGGATGTTAACAGAACACAGTCACTTAACAGAGCTCTGTTAAGGACTTAACAGAGCTTTGTTAAAGACTGAGTAAAAAAGAAAATTTTGAAAAATATAATTATTTGTTAATTATTATATTAAAATTTATTACTTCGGTAATAAAAATTGCTTGAATACAAATTAAATAAATACTATGCAGCACCAACTATAGAACAAACCGTTTCAGACACCCGAATTGGGTCATATCTTTATTATGATGTAAAAAAACCGAATGGACCACTGTGCAAAGCCTATAAAACCTGCGCGAATCAAACTAGGCTTAAATGAAAGGTCTCTCCGAGCACTTTCAGCCCATATATAGGTTATAGTCCAAAACCGTTTCAGAGACCCAAAACCGTTTCAGAGACCCAAATTGGACCCATCCAGATAATAAGAAGGTCCAATTTGGGTCTCTGAAACGGTTTTGGACTATAACCTATGGGCTGAAAGTGCTCGGAGAGACCTTTCATTTAAGCCTAGTTTGATCCGCGCAGGTTTTATAGGCTTTGCACAGTGGTTCAATCTGTTAGGACCTTCTTATTATCTGGATGGGTCCAATTTGGGTCTCTGAAACGGTGTTGGACTATAACCTATATATGAGCTGAAAGTGCTCGGAGAGACCTTTCATTTAAGCCTTGTTTGATCCGCGCAGGTTTTATAGGCTTTGCACAGTGGTTCAATCTGTTAGGACCTTATTATTATTAAGGATGGGTCCAATTTGGGTCTCTGAAATGGTTTTGGACTATAACCTATATATGGACTGAAAGTGCTCGGAGAGACCTTTCATTTAAGCCTAGTTTGATCCGCGCAGGTTTTATAGGCTTTGCACAGTGGTTCAATCTGTTAGGACCTTATTATTATTAAGGATGGGTCCAATTTGGGTCTCTGAAACGGTTTTGGACTATAACCTATATATGGGCTGAAAGTGCTCGGAGAGACCTTTCATTTAAGCCTAGTTTGATCCGCGCAGGTTTTATAGGCTTTGCACAGTGGTTCAATCTGTTAGGACCTTCTTATTATCTGGATGGGTCCAATTGGGTCTCTGAAACGGTGTTGGACTATAACCTATATATGAGCTGAAAGTGCTCGGAGAGACCTTTCATTTAAGCCTTGTTTGATCCGCGCAGGTTTTATAGGCTTTGCACAGTGGTTCAATCTGTTAGGACCTTATTATTATTAAGGATGGGTCCAATTTGGGTCTCTGAAATGGTTTTGGACTATAACCTATATGGACTGAAAGTGCTCGGAGAGACCTTTCATTTAAGCCTAGTTTGATCCGCGCAGGTTTTATAGGCTTTGCACAGTGGTTCAATCTGTTAGGACCTTATTATTATTAAGGATGGGTCCAATTGGGTCTCTGAAACGGTTTTGGACTATAACCTATATATGGGCTGAAAGTGCTCGGAGAGACCTTTCATTTAAGCCTAGTTTGATCCGCGCAGGTTTTATAGGCTTTGCACAGTGGTTCAATCTGTTAGGACCTTCTTATTATCTGGATGGGTCCAATTTGGGTCTCTGAAACGGTGTTGGACTATAACCTATATATGAGCTGAAAGTGCTCGGAGAGACCTTTCATTTAAGCCTAGTTTGATTCGCGCAGGTTTTATAGGCTTTGCACAGTGGTCCATTCGGTTTTTTTACATCATAATAAAGATATGACCCAATTCGGGTGTCTGAAACGGTTTGTTCAATAGTTGGTGCTGCATAGTATTTATTTAATTTGTATTCAAGCAATTTTTATTACCGAAGTAATAAATTTTAATATAATAATTAACAAATAATTATATTTTTCAAAATTTTCTTTTTTACTCAGTCTTTAACAAAGCTCTGTTAAGTCCTTAACAGAGCTCTGTTAAGTGACTGTGTTCTGTTAACATCCAATTTAACTTTCCAATTTATCTTCACACCCATCAAAAATTTGACCCTTTGTGTGGGAGGTACCAGAAGGAATGAACCGATATATTCCATCTTCAGGACAATCGGATTCTTTTTACATGAGTTATAATTATTCAAAATATTGACCCTTGTAGGGGAGATATTTGTTGGAGTGAACCGATATTGTCCTTTTTCGCATCTGACTTATCACTAATGCAAATATTAGGATTTGCAAAGTTGGAGCAATATCGGATAATCATTTCTCTCCCTGTGCTGTAAAATATTTTCTTTGGAAATTTTGACCTTTTGTGGGGGAGATACCGGAAGGAGTGAACCTGTATTGTCTATCTCCGAACTCGATCTAGTTTGAAGATAATAATACGATGTACCATGTTTGGACAAAATGGCACACTCTCTTCGAGAGTTATCGTTCACACCAGCCAACCAGACAGACAGACGGACGGACGCACGTCGCTGGATCGGCTCCAAAAGTCCTGAAACGGATTCGGTCCAAAGAGGCCTAGGGTCTAAAACCGTTTTGTTCGTATCAAATGATATATACCCTCTCTAGCCATATGTCTGAGGGTATAATTTGTGGATTATTTCATTTTTCGAATGAAGAATTGGTGAAATTTTTTTTCCGAAATCCCCACTCGTGTTTTATTCATCCTCCCCTCAAATATCCATTAGCAATTTAATTACTGCCACATATGAATGGCCATAATCTGCGGAATTTGTTTTTTTTTTCTTTATTCGAAATACTTATATTCCAGAAAATAAGAATACTCAAGGCATGGTCTTACACATGCAAACTATAACAACAACAAAAACATAAATTTTACAACAAAAGAAACAACGACAAAAAATACTAAAATGGAACAAGTGCACTTTTCAGCCTGTCACTTCTGCGACAGATGACTAATGATGATGATGCTGACGATGATTGTCTGATTGTGAGATTTGGTCTGATGAATCTGTTGTGTGAAGTTAACATCCAGAAGTGGAGAGCGACAGGGAGAAGCTGGCAGTAGCATCATTGACTATTCTTCCATGGTAATGCTATGCCATCGCCACCACTTACCCATTGTTCGGCTTGGAGCAGCTAACAACAGAAGAGTCAGAATTGGGATAATGATGTTCTTGTCGCTTACAACAATTCATGTAACAACAACAACAGCAACACCAAATATGTAGGGGGAAGAACATCCAAGAATTACCATGTGTACAGTACTTGAGCCTAATGTTCCATTTTAGTTGTTGTTGATGTTGTTGTTATTCCTCATAATAATAGTAGTTGTAAACGCAACTTAGTCTCAACTGCAACTGCGTCTCCTGGCAACTGTGTGTTCGAGACGGATGATGCTTGAAATGTACGTTAGGGCGGAGTGTTAAATTTAACACAGGAACAAGTTGGCGGATGTATGAGATGGATAACCCATTACAGGGTAATGTATAATGGCAGCAACAAAATATAAAAAAAAATCCACCTGATATGATTAATGGCCATGTGTAACTTTGATCTCCACAATATATAAAGGATATAATTGTATTATCCCCCAGATATTATAAAACGATGAAGTCAAAAGAGTTGAGCGCCACCTATATTTTATTTTTTTTTCAGACATTACAAAGAGCTCAACCATAGGAGTCAGCAGTAAAGATAGTTTAGTAAAATTATGCAAATTTAGGATCTTCTAAAAGTTTTTTTTTTCTGAGGAAATGGCCCTGAGGAAATATAGGGTGAGATAAAAAACTTATTTTATTTTTAATTTTTACATTTTTTTTAATTTATTAAATGATTGCAAAAAAGTCGGAAATAGCATAAAAGCCTAGAATAAATTTAGATTTATTCGAATTGGTCACCTTTGGCACGAATTATGGCCTTCATACGGCCAACGAAACCATCACACGCTACCCGAATATTGTTCTGCGGTATTTTGGCCCATTCTCGGTGAAACGCTTGCTTGAGGTGATTGACATTTTAGTTTCAACCTTACTTTCTAAAATACTCCAGACACAATAGTCCAACAGATTTGTATCCCGAGATTTTGGTGGCCATTGTGCGCTGAAAATGAAGCGAGGAACCTCATTTTGTAACAATTCTTGGGTGGCGAGTCCGGGGTGCTTCCCCAAGGCTTTAATACACCCTCCAGAATATTTTCGCTATAATATTCGGCATTTATTCTGATGCCACGGCCGATTAATACGAGCTGAGAGCGACCATCGTCTGTTATGGCGGCCCACACCATCACCATGGCCGGCGCTTGAGTTCTGGTGGCCAACCGAAGGGACACATTTTCAGACTGACCTGTTTTCAAACTGCTGGACAACGAATGTTTTTTCGGCAGTTCACCACTTTCGGCCAAGCGAAGTAACTCTTTAGCTCTTATGGGTCTATTTTCTTTCTGTGCGGTGTTCTTGCACTTTTTGGAATTTCAATGGCTTTACCCCGTGCCCATTTTTTAATATTTGTCAAATGGAATATGGCGATATGTTCAGCTCACAAGCCATTTTTCGGCCACTGCGACGTGGGTTTCGATCAAGTCGCTTTTTTATTTTTCGAATCATTTCTGCTGATGTTGCTGGTTTCTTCTGTCCTCTTCCTTGACGTCGGGCTACACTACCGATGGTGGGAGACGCAAACGATTTATTCACATTTAAATGCTGGAGTGCTCTAAAAAATAGCCACTTGTGGTTTTACAACCAAATATAGAGAAATCACACTATCACGCTTGAATTCCATCACGAATAACCTTTTTTCTGGAAAATTCTGCTTTTGTACGCTTGTAAGCAAAACATTGAGCTGTCACTCGAGTGGCTTAGAAATGACAGCAGTCTGAAGTTGGTTGTAGTTTTTTCATCTCACCATGTATTGCCAGAGAACAGTTGGTAGTTAAAATGTTTTAGTCCAGAGGCCTTGTTCTTAACCCTCCAATGTTCCTAAATTAATCCACTCTGAATCTAACCAGCGTTTATTTTTTCAGCAGTGCCATAGGTCGTCTCGTCTCGCTCCGATGATGGTTTATCTGGATTACCTCGATCATTGGTCCTCCAGTAGGCGGGTTTTTGAAGAGTCGCTGATGTCCTTTTCGACTCCCTGTTTTGTGTTGGTTGGGGGCTCATCTTTCTCCTCCACGCTTTTGCTTTTGGCTTCATCGTCTAGGCCGATTCTCACCTTGTTGATCTTCAATCTGATCGCATTTGAGACATAAAAAGCAATGCCCTTAGCCTTTGTCATACTGGTCATGGAGATATCGTCAACTCCAAATTACAAGAAGAGTTCCATCATCCTTCTACTACCTGTGGAAGACCTCACATCTCTTCACGACCAAGGTCTGGTTTTGTCTTCCAAAGACTTCAAGCATACGTTCCGTCTCGAACATGCTGCCAAATTCTCTGACGTATACCGTCGTTTTTGTCTGGCGAGGAATTTCACTTTTTCTCACCAGCTTGAGGTTGCGGTTTTCCCAAGGGGGGTTTTATCTTCCCTATAATCTCCTTCAGGGCGGCAATGCTGCCATTTGTGGCAAGCTTAAAGAACATTTTGTCGTTCTTTATGTCGCTACTCATGATGGAAATTGGATCACCGCCTTGCATTATATGATCCAAAATTTTGTTCTTGACCATTTCCTCTATGGTCTCCAGGTAGTCTTTATATAAATTGCCAGAACCTTTATTGGTGTCGATCAATGCGTAGTGCATTACGTCCCTAAAATATTTCCTGGCTACTTTTGCACAAGATTGTTGTTTTCTTACACGTTTTCTTTCGACCGCTTCCTCTTCTGTTGGGTCAAAAACTCCAGGTTTAGCAGTCGATTTCGCGGCCGGGTTCACATTTTCGGTATTGGGGCCAACCTCATCGCCCTCGGTCAAAGTATTCTTATTACAGTCTCCTTTGTGAGGTCCTTGACTGGATTTTCCCCGAGCACTTGAAGGTGGGAAGCTCTTTTTTCCCACGACTTCGCAGTGTAAGATTCAATACTTTTGGCACAATTATAGTACGCATTTTCATAAATTTCAAAATCTCAACCTCAGATACCAACAGTGAACTAAATATCAAATTTTAGTATTTCAGCTCTCTAATTTCTCCCATAACCAAATTAAGAGACATTTAGTTCAATTATAGTCCAAAACTAGCTCCTTCTCTTAACCATGAACACCAACTGTGGCATCCATATCAATTTTTGGGATTCCAGCTCTATCCCTTAACCCAATTTAGTACGACTTGGTGCTTTTTGAACAATTATGGTACACATTACCGAAACCCCCTCCATATGACCAGACTACAAACGAACATCGACCCTTATACCAAGTTTCAGATTTCAAGCACTATTTGCTCACCCAATTCCAAATTTTACCAATACCTCTAACCCTTTACCCAATACCCAATTTAGTACCACATAGTACTTTTCATACAAATATAGGACGCATTTTCAAGCCACCGCCAAATCTCAAAAAAAAAAAAAAATTCCAACAGAGACCTTATTATCAAGTTTCGGGATTCCAGCTCTATCCCTTCAGTCTATACCAAATTTAGCACTTTTTAGTACTTTTCGTACAATTTTAGTACATATTTCCAAAACTACCTCAAAAATTCAGATTTCAAGTACTACCAGTACCAAATTTTACCAAATACTGTACTATTTAGTACTTTTTTATCAACTCGCAATACACATTTCTTCATCCGTTCACCCTAATCCATATAGTATCCAATAGAGTATCATTTAGTACAGTTCGCATACTTAGTACAGATTTCCAAAACCACCTTATACCATGATTTTCATGCCAAAATTTAAGTCTTTACCTCCATCCGCTCACATAATACCAAACGGTACCATTTTAGAAGTTTTGTACCATTTTAGAACTTTTCGTAACCTTAAAGTTCGAATTTCCAAAAACCCTTTGGGGCATCTATTCTGCACTCCATCTGTGATTCTAATTCCAAATTTCATAATTCTAGCTCATCTATTTGTCCAATACAAATTATTAAATTTTTAGTACATTTTAGTACTATTCGTATCCTATCCATAAACCCAGCCTTATCACACACATATACACCTTGGCTGACTCTCGAGTAAAATTTTAATTTAGCTTCAGACGTTTCATTTGGGTGTTAATTCTCAGTCTGTCAATTATTTTAGTATTTTGTTATAAATATAAATTATTCGGATTATAAGGAGGTAGAACAGCTTCGTTAAAGTACAGAAATACAACATTGGGGCTATGCCCGCTTTTTGTCAGAATTATTCAAAAGTAGATGCAGCAGGTGGTTCTAATTAATTTAATATTTTTCATTATTTTGAGTATTGTTACGCGAAAGATGAATGCAATGCCTGGATTTTCTTTCAAAAATATGATCTACATTGATCGATCTTCCAATTCCATGGCAAAAATGGTTAATACCCTTAATGTGTGCCCTGTAATGTACGTTTTTTCCAATCATTGATTTTGAAAATATTTGGTTGTTGGTTTTCAAAACAATAAATGCATACACAAAATTGGCAGAAGTCGGGCACACTTAGAAAAAAACTTTAACCAGCTGGTAGCTCTACCCTACCTTTTTATTGTACCATGGTAGCACCTTTCTTCTGATTGAATATAAAATTAAATTTCATTCCACCCTAATTCAAAATGTTTTACATATTTCACCTATGTTTAGATGTTTAACTTTCCGTAAAGATAGATGGAGATTATCAGGCATCTAATTTTGAAATGGCATAGATAGCAGATATGCATGCATGCATACAACAACATCAACAATAATAATAATGAATAAGATAAACGTTTCGAAACTTTAGTTTTCTGGAACAGTCAACAATGGCCAGCATAGGATTCTTACAACAAGCTGTTGTGGTATTTACATATCCATATACTTATATCCATGGATGTATAACAACAATTGAGCCATACTTGACAAAGGAGATTTTTACAAGAAGCATGGCAACATTGTCTTAGGTTTCAGTTTGATACAGCTTTACAAAATTATTTTCTTTTCGTATACATTTTGGTCTTTTTTGTTTAAGAAAAATAGTTTTACTATCTCTGTATTTTTGGTGTAAAACCCTACCTCCCCAACTCATCATAATCCATCACAGCTTTACAGCGCCTTAAGGCTTAACTTCAGTCTCTCCAATGCATTCCCATATTTGTTGTAAACATTCTGGGACTCTTAAGGACCAGAATTAGTTCTCATACACTCATCTAAATAATCCTCCCCTTACCTGTATCTGGTTTTTGACAAATTATGTCAAAACTGGATGCCTTTTAGTTTTATTGTTCTGGCTTGCTTTAGTTGGAATATAAAGTTCTTTAGAAATGGTGTGTATTTGGAACATTTGGGAAATCTAAGATCATTAATTATGCCCAAATTCTAAATATTCTATGAATTACTCTTAAAATAAATTACCTCGTTTAGGCAATTTGAGTTTTCATCAGGGATTGTTCGAAACTAGGTAACTTAAATAAGTAATTGGTTTCATTATCTGAGAGGAGGTGGGGGTGATAAAGTTTTAATGCTATTGCGTTAAAATTCTGTTAAATCTAATCAAATTAAAGAGTGCCATTTAATTTAGGAATTAACTAATTTCTAAAGAAAATGCCTAAAACTTATTGAAAATAAATTAAATTTACGAAACTATAGGAATTATTTTTATATTATATATTATATTATTATGACTTCATTAGTAAGTACTTTTGAACTTCAAGAACCCTAAGGAGCTACATCAGTTCCAAAAATCATAAAAAGTTCATTGGAACTTTTTTTTATGAACTTTACTGCTTGCTTCGAACTCCATGAGTTCGCTTGAATTCCTTGCGTTCATCGAAAAATTACTAGTTTTAGGAACTCTGTAGAAGCTTCTAACAATTCCACAAACTCACCGAAACTCTGGAAGTGCGTATTTTCCAGTAGTGTCCAAGAACTCGCAAGTTCAACGGAAATTAACTAGTTCATTGGAATTTTACCAGTTCACCGAAATTCCTAAGAGTTTATATGAACTCTGCGAGTTCATATGGACTTTGTAAGTTCATAGGAGCTCCCCAAGATCATAGGAACTTCACCAGTGCATAGGGTGTCCACCACTTCATAGGAATTCTACAATCAAATGGTACCGGTACGAGTTCAGAAAAATGCTACCAATTCAAAGGAACTTAGAGAAACTGCACGAGTTCGTAGAAACTCCACTAGTTCACAGGAACTGCACTAGTTCAAGGAACTACACTAGTTCATAGAAACTGCACCAGTTGATAGGAACTTAACAATGGTAATGGTACAGGTACGACTTCAGAAAAATTCTACCTATTGAAAGGAACTCAGAGAAACTGCACGAGTTCGTAGAAACTCCACTAGTTCACAGGAACTCCACGAGTTCATAGGAACTGCATCAGTTGATAGGAACTTAACAAGTTCATTGGGTTTTGTCGAGTTTTTATGAACTGTATGAGTTCGTGGGAGCCCCGGGTATTTATAGAAACCCGTAAGGTTCGTAGAATCTTGAAAGGTTCATCGCAAATTTTGGAATCCTTAGAAACACCACAAGCCCATAAGAGCTCTACGAGTTTATTGGAACTCCACGTGTTCATAGGAACGCCACGAGTTCATAGGAACTAACTCAGTTCATGGGAACTTGACAAGTTCATTAGAATTTGTCGAGTTGTTATGAACTGTATGAGTTCGTGGAAGTTTATAGAAACTCTTAGGGTACGTAGAATCTTGAAGAGTTCATAGCAGAAGTAGTAGTGGTTAGGAACTCCAAAAGCCCAGAGGAGCTCTAGGAGTTCATTGGACCTCCATGTGTTTATTAGAGTTTGTTGAGTTATTTGGAGTTATATGAGTTTATAGGAACTCCAAGAGTTGATAGGAACTCCACGTGCTTATTGGAATTCAACGTGTTCATAGGGACTCCGACAGTTCTTATGAACTCCACCAGTTCATTGGAATTTTACAAGTTCTTATGAACTCTACGAGTTCATAGAAGCCTCGTGAATTTATAAAAACTCAAGGGCGCGTAAGATCCTGTAAGATTCATAGGAACTGCATAAGTTCTTAAAAAAATCACCAGTTCATAGGAACTGTGCGAGTTAATAGGAACTCTGTGAATTTATACATGCTTATTGGAACTCCAACAGTTCATTGGAATTTGTTAAGTTCTTATGAACTCTATGAGTTCTTGGATGCCTCGTGAAATTATAGAAACTCGAAGGGCTCCTAAGACCCTCAAGGATTTACATAATCAGCATAAGTTCTTAAAAACTCCACCAGTTCATAGGAACTCCCCGAATTTATATGAACTCTATGATTTATTTAAACCTCTACGAGTTCGTAGGAACTTTACGAGTTCATAGATCACATAGAAATTAATAGAACTCTACCGATTCACAGGGAACGTACCACTTAATTTGAAGCCAACACATTCATAGGAGCACGAACAGTTCCTAGGATTTTGTAGTTTTATAGGAACTGCATGAGTTCTCAAAAACTCGCATTAGTTCTAAGAAACTCACAGATGTTGGCTTGAACTATGTTAGTTTTTGTGAACCGCATTTATATTCATGAACTTGTGCCGATTTATTTTCAAGTCATTTAATCAAGTCATTTGAAATCTTTAAGTTCTTGTCAAATTTTCAAGGTATTATTAACCTCCTACGTTCTTCCTGAGTTATTACGAACTCGTGGAGTTTCTTGGAACTCCTTGAGTTCTTGTGAAACTTAGCATTTTTACAAACTTTTTACTCTTTAAAGCTCTTTAGATTCTGGTAAACGCGTTGAGTTGGTATGAACTCCTTGTGTTTTTATGAACTCCATTTGTTTCTATGAACACTTTGAATTCCTGTGAACTCTTTAAGATCCTACAACTTCACTGAGTTCCTGTGAACTCATTGAGTTTCTATGAACTCATTAAGTTCCTCAGTGAGTTCATGTAACCTAAGTGAGTTCATGTGACCTTAGTGTGTTCCTGTGAACTCTGTGAGTTCATGTAACCTCAGTGAGTTCCTGTGAACCCAATGAGTTCCTGTGTACTCTGTGAGTTCCTGTGAACTCACTAAGTTCCTGTGAACTCATTGACTTTCTGCGAACTTATTGAATTCCTGTGAACTCATCGATTTCCTTCTAACTCATAGAGTTTCTAGGAACTCATTGAATGCCTGTGAACTTATTGAGTTCCTTTGAAATTTTTGAGTTCCTGTTAACTCATTGATTGCCAGGGAACTCATTCAGTTCCTTTGAACTGGCTGAGTTGAGTTCCGGTGAACTCGTTCAGTTCCTGTGAACTCACTGAGTTGAAGTGATCTCATTGAGTTCCCGTAAAGTCATTGAGTTCGTGTAATCTTATGGAGTTATACTAAACTCTTCCACTTTCTTATGAGATCCAGAAATTCCTATGAGCTTATTAAGCATGCCTGTGAACTTATTGAGTTCCTTTGAAATTTTTGAGTTCCTGTTAACTCATTGATTGCCAGGGAACTCATTCAGTTCCTTTGAACTGGTTGAGTTGAGTTCCGGTGAACTCGTTCAGTTCCTGTGAACTCACTGAGTTGAAGTGATCTCATTGAGTTCCCGTAAAGTCATTGAGTTCGTGTAATCTTATGGAGTTATACTAAACTCTTCCACTTTCTTATGAGATCCAGAAATTCCTACGAGCTTATTAAGCTCCTGTAATCGAATTGAGTTCATGTCTCAGTGAACCCACGAAGTTCCAGTGATCTAATTGAGTTCCTGTAATCTTATGGAGTTTTGGAAACTCTTTGAGTTCCTGTGAACTCTTCTAGATCTTTGTGCACTGGAAACTACAGAAATTCCTAAGAGTTCATTTAGCTCCTGTGGACTCATTGAATTTCTATGAACTTCCTGCGTTTTATGGCAACTTTTTAATTCTTGTAGGCTACTTTACTTTTTCCTAAACACCATGAGTTCTGATGAACTGAACGAGTTCTTATAAACTTCACGAGTTCCTGTTGAATTCATATGAACTCCAAAAGCCCATGTGGACTCATATAATATTTACATGTGAACTCCAAGAGCTTCTATGAACTCCTTGAGTTCTTTTTAACTCCTTATGTTCTTATGAACTCCTGGAGTTTTTAGGAACTCTTTGAGTGCTTACGAAATTCATAAATTTACTTTTAGTCCATGAGTTGATGTGAACTGCACGAGTTCGTGTAAACTCCACGAGTTCGAGTGAACTCCACGAGTTCGAGTGACCTCCACGAGTTCATGTGAACTCCACGAGTTCATGTGAACTTCATAAGTTCATGTGAACTTCATAAGTTCATGTGAACCTCATAAGTTCATTTGAACGCCATGAGTTCAGGTGAACTGAATAAGTTCTTGTGAATTCTGCGTGTATTTGTGAACTCAACAATTTCCTGTGAACTCCGCAGGTTCCTATGAACTGTAATACTTTTGACATACTCTAGGGATTGATGCGAACAACATATGTTCAAATATTTTAATGGTTTGTTCCAATCTACCGTAGAATACGGTTATTTATGCAACCAGTTTAATGGCAGATTAAAAATTAAGAATATTTCAATTGTATATTAATAATTTAACATTTTTTTTTCATGTTCCCAGTACGACTGCTTTAATGTGTAACAGTTGTTCACAATAACGAATATTTCTTTATTTTCAATTAATTTTGTTTATCACGATCTACATTGACTTAGTTTTATAGTTTTTTGGCAGTTGCTATTTCATATTTGTTTCAATGTGTATTAATCGTGGCCGTTGTTGAACTCAAACGACCTTGCCATAAATGTGTATAGAAACTAGTTAACTCCCACATTCTCAAAGAAATAGAAAAAAAAAAAACAAAAACAAATTATCATATCACGTATTAGATTTAAGACAATTGTTACAATACAAATAAAAAATCATACGAAACTACATACGTACCGAATTTGTAGATTAAATTGTGATTTATATAAATTACAAACAAATGTTTGTCAAATTTTTTGGAAAACTTTAGGTCTGGGGTTGAAATAAAACAAAATCTGATTTGGGATTTGAATTAAGGTGTGTGTGTGTGAAATGTTTTTAAGATATTCGCATAAGGAAATGAATATTTGGGACATTTGTGTTCTCTGAATAAGCCAAATATAAAAGGAAAAAAATAATTCCCATAAACTCCTCCAGTCCGTATGAACCCCATCGAGTTAATTTGAAGTCCTCGAGCTCTTATGAAAAGCATGAGTTCAAGTGAACTCAATTTGTTGGTGTGAGCACAGTAAGTTAATGTGAACCCCAAGAGTTCATATTGACTACACGAGTTTCTAAGAACTTCTCGATTTGTTGGGAACTCATTGAACAGCTGTAAACTGAACTAGTTCTTGTGAACTCCACATAAAAGATACTTTTTGGCTTACGATAGTTTAAATTTAAAGAAACATACCATTTTGTAAAGAAAACGAGTAAGCAAAGGCCATAGTCAGGCGAGGTCGACCATTTAACACCCTATAACACTACAGTTTGCGGAAATGTTTCCGGCGATCTAAAATCCTTTCGACTAAAATAAAGATTCCTCTATGATACAACCCATAATATATCTATAAAAATGGAAAATGTTTGTATGTTTGTAATGAACTCGAAAACCGCTGAACAGATTTTCCTGAAAATTTTCAAGTATATTACAACATTGACTGAAAGTAACATAGGCTATATAAATTTATGAAATTCCACTTGGAACTGGAGATATAGCATCAGAATCGGAGGTACCTCCCAAAAATTTAGATTTTATATGCACATATCTATTGATCGATTACAGATGCAGTCTCGGAATTTGAAACAAAAATAAATTTGCCTAATTATATGGTAAAATCGGTTCAGATTTGGGTATTGCTCCCATATTTATTTTCGTCCGATTTCACATATTTGATGCACCAAACACGATAAGTATGTCCGATTTCAATAAAATTCGGCAAATGGTGTGAATTTTGCTACATCCGACCGAATTCAGCCTACAAGCATGTGCGTCAAATTTGGTTCAGCTATAGCTCCCATATATATGTTCCATCCGATTTTAGTGTTTAAGTCCCTTACATTCGTTATATGCACTCCATAAGACTGATGTTTAGCACCAGATATTAGATTCAGCCTAGCAATTCATAGATCAAATTTTATCGAGTTCGGTTCAGATTTGGATATAGCTCCCATCTTCATCATTTTAGGTTTCTTGTGCACCAAATAACTAATATCAGTCCAAATGGTGTGAATTTTGGTACTTCAGACCGAATTTTGCATAGAAATAAGTACTTCAAATTTGGTGGAAATCGTTTCAGATATAGCTATAGCTCCTATACATATGATGCACCCGATTTGGTGTTTGCCCTACATTGGTAATATACACCTCACAAAAATGATATTTAGTACCAGATATTAGATTCAGTCCAGCAATACATGATTCATATTTTATCAAGATTGGTTCAGATTTGGATATAGCTCCCTTATATATGTTCGGAATATGCACTCTATCATAATCATATTTTGTACCAGATATCTCATAGAGCTCAGAAATACCCAGTATAAACCTTTCTTTTTACGAGAGCTCTACTAAATATGCATAGTAGTGTAGGGTATCATATAGTCGGCCCCACCAGACTTTTGAGCTTTCCTTACTGTTTTATTTTAAATTTGTTTATTTATTTTTTTTAACCAACAAATATTCGTATATAAAATTTTGAATGCATGCAAAATCAAAAGTGGTAGCGAAGCGCACCGGGTTCACCTAGTATATTTATAAATGTTCTTGTTAGCTACATATCCGCATATTCTTAATATAAATAAAATTCTTTCACAATAAATCATATTAATCATAAAAACAACTTCATATTCTCATATATTCATCAGACTTCACGGAAACATAACGTGAGATAGTGAACATCTAAAATATTTGCATAAAATTGAAAAAATTCGTGCCGCTTTCGCATTCATTGTTAAAATGAAGTT
Source organism: Musca domestica (assembly GCF_030504385.1). Classification (NCBI taxonomy): domain Eukaryota; kingdom Metazoa; phylum Arthropoda; class Insecta; order Diptera; family Muscidae; genus Musca; species Musca domestica. The sequence goes on along the minus strand of NW_026712393.1, from coordinate 97,317 downwards.
TCAAGTTGAAGAACTTTTAGTTGTTGAATGCAAAAAAAAAAAAAAATAAAAATAAATAAAAAATAATAATAATAATAATAATACTAAAATAAATAAAAAAAAATTAGATTTGACAACTGAATTCAACATTATTCTCTTCAGAGTTCTAATTTTTTTAAAACAATTTTTAATATTTAAACAATTGCGCTTTAAACTCCAATTAATCCCAAAACATTCAACTTTAATTCACTTCAAGCTATTTCTCCTTGCAAATGCCTTAATGTAATTTTTGTTAGCCTGCTTTTCCTCCATCCCTCTAGTGGAACTACTGCCCAAGAGAGGGGAGGTTGCACACATATGCTATGCAAGTTCATTTTCGGCCAAATTCATCTTCAAAACTATGCCAACGAAGGTATCTCTATGCATTAACTATGGGAAATTTCCTACATTTGCTTCCTGACATTGCAACAAGAAGACGACGACGACGAAGTCAGGAAGCGTAGCGCCAACGTCAAGTGAAAATGTTGCAGCCAGAAGAAGAAGAAGAAACTGAAGAAGTAGCAGCAGCAACAAATTCATTTAAGCATTCATACATATTTTATGATGCAACATTGTAAAGTTTGCACAAACACGCACACATATACACACATGTGTGTATGTGTATGTTGTCGTTAAAATGATGTATAAATATGTGTAAGAGGAAGAAGATGTTATGCCAAAAATGTGTTAAACTCAGATGCATACATGACCTCAGATATTAGGGTGAATACAAAAGAGGAGATTTTTTTTTTTTTGGTTTGACATTAGGGTGGGCGTGATTTTGGATATCGATAAATAAAATATGAAATATATAAAAGAGTAGTGAATGAATTGGCTGACTAACTGAGAATCAACGCCCAGGCAAAATGGCCAGTCGTGGAGCATTGGCGTACGAAAAGTATTTAAAGGTACTAAATATGTTAACCTTTGTATTTGAGGAAGCATTAGAGCTAGAACTCTTAAATTTGGATATGAGGATCACTGATGGAATGTGTAGTTTTTGGAAATTTTATAAGTGCATGAAAAGTACAAAAATTTACTAAATTTCGTACCACTTCGTATCACGTGAACGGCTAGAGCAAAGAACTTGAAATTTGGTATGAGAATCAAGTTTGGAAAGTAAGTTTGATGTATTAAGGTGGTCTTGGATACGTGTATTAAGTGGTCGAACTGTACTAAATGGTATTGATCTTGGAATAGCTTCGTTAAGTGTGAAAGGATGAAGCTCAGATTTTGAAAATTTGTATTAGTATTGTACTAAATTTGTATTTGTATTGTACTAAATAGTACTTTATTTGGTACAATTTGTCATTTGGGGAACAGAAAGCGCGTAATATGGTATTAGAGTCCCTATATGGGGGTAGTTTCGAAAATGTGTACTATAGTGTACTAAAGAAAGTACAAAAGGGTACTAAATTTGGTTGGATGAAGGGATAGGACTGGAATTCTCAATTTTGATATTGAGTAGGATTATGAAGTTGGTTTTGGAAATAAGCACAATAATTGTACGAAAAGTACTAAATGGTACAAAAATTTAGTACTGGGTGAAAATAAACTGAAATCTTGAAATTTCCTGGTAAGATATGGCGGTGGTTTGGGATTGTTCGAAAAGTAGTAAGTGGCACGAAATTGGGTATTGGGTGATGATATAGAGCTGGCATCCCGAACTTAGATATTAAGGTCTCTGTTGGTTGTAGGTTTGTGATAAAGAAGTGATTTTGGAAAAGTTTTCTACAAGTGCACGAAAAGTACTAAATAGTGTTATATTTGGTACAATTTAGTATTGGGTGAACAGATGGAGAGCTTCAAACGTGAAATTTGGTTGTGATCCTCAAATTTGATATAGAGGGGCTGCTCGTATCTGGAATTGAGATTCAGAAATTTGTTCTATAATTATACGAAAAGTACTAAATATAACCATATTTGGTACAACTTGGTGTTGGGTGAACGGATAGATATCTTAAAAACTGAAATTTAATATTAGGGTCGCTGAAGGCTGGATACATGGAGGTGGTATAGGAATTGCGTACTATAATTGAACGAAAAGTACTGAATGGCACTTAATTTGACATTAATAGAAGGAATAGAGCTGAAATCTTGAAATTCGATATTAGACTATTGGCATCAAAGGTTGAGATGTGGAGGTGGTTTTGGAAATGTGTACTACAAGTGTACAAAAAGTACTGAGTAGAACTATATTTGGTATTGAGTGTACGGACAGGTTTTAAAATCTGAAATTTGGTATAAGGGTATAAGGGATGGTACTAAATTGCACATTGGTTGAAGGAATAGAGCTGAAATCCTGAAATTTGATAACTGATGTTGTCTGCGATTCTGATTTAGTGGTGATTTGGAAATACCTCCTATATTTCTACGAAAAGTACTAAATGGTACTAAATTCATTACTAGGAGCAAAAATAGAGGCGAAGTCCTGAAATGGATTATGGGTGTTGGTGTCTGTGGTTGAGAAGACGAACTTGTTTTGGATTTGTGTACTATAATTGTACTAAATGGTACAAAATTTGGAAAGAGCTGAAATCCTAAAATTTTATATTGAAATCTCTATTAGTATGTGGGATGAAGACATGGAGGTGGGTTTAAAAATGTGTACTATAATTGTACGAAAAACACTAAATTTCTGTACCAAATGTACTGAATAGAAAAGGACTATATTTGGTATTGGTTGAAGGGGTACAGACAAATTTCTGAAATTTGATATTTAGATGATGGCATCGGTTTTTGTTACTTGGCTGTGGTTTGGAAATGCGTCCTATATTTGAAGGAAAAAGTACGAAATGGTACTAAATTTGGTACTGGATGAAGGAATAGAGCTGAAATCCTGGAATTTGATATACTGTTGGTAACTGAGGTTGAGATTTAACGGTGGTTTGGAAATGAGTCCTATATTTGCACGAAAAGTACAAAATGGTACTAAATTTAGCATTGGGTGAAGGGATAGAGCTGAAATCCTTAAATTCAATATGGATGTCTCCGTTGGTGTCTGTGGTTAAGATATGGAGGTGGATTTGGATATGTACTATGGGACTAAATTTGGCTTTGGAAAAAAATGAAGAGATGAAATCCGGAAATTTGATATTGATTTGGAAAAAGCGCACTATAATTTTACGATTAGTACTTAATGGTACTAAATTTGATATTGGGTGAGGGATAAGGCAGGAATCCTCAAAATTTGTTTGAGGAATCCTCAACATTTGTTAGAGGAATCCTCAAACTTTGTTTGACGTTGAGAACTGGTGGGGGTTTGGCAAAGTTCGAAAAGTACTAAATGGTACTAATTTTGTATCACTCTTGGTGTTAAGGATGGAAGGATGTAAATTGTTTTGAATTTGCATACTAAATGTTAAATAAAAAAGGGTTTTACTGATATCCTCTTCGGTAAACTTTAATATTAAAGATTTTGAAGACTTTTTGGTGAAAAAATTCCTCCACTTCATTTTAAATCCCTACCGCCACCATGCTACAAACTTAAGAAACTCTATTACGCCAAAGCTTCCGAATTAGCTTAACATGCTTGGCAATTCCAATATATCACGTCATCCACACCTCCTTTAAGTATTTTTTATTTTATTACTTATTTTCCTCTTTGGCTTTCTATAGTAGAAAACTACCGCCAAACCGCAACATGTTTCTGTGCGAGCATTTCCTCTCTCCCTCTCTTCTCCTCTTAGCCACTCAAAAGCCAAAAAAGCCGCAACAACAACAATGTAAAGAAGAAAAAGAATGTGGTCGATTTGGTTAGTTTTTATTTTTTTCCAGTTCTTTTCCACATTTTCCTTTCATTCTTGCATCTTTGGAAACATTGGTGCTGCTGCTGCTTGGTGTTTCAATCTCCAGAGAGAGAACGGAGTGATGGACTAACTGAATGACTGCCACAGTAACAGGGGTGCCTGACTGGGGGGAAACACAAAATGTCACAGTAATGGCATTCTTTCCTCAGTATTGCAATGCTAGTACAATATTGGAGTGGGTTATGATCAAATGATGAGAGATCTGTTAGATTGACTGGGTCAAACGTTTTATATCCAGGAGAAAAAGGAAAGATCATTTTGGTTACTTTCCGCTGTAAACATGCAAAACGACGATACACATGTTTTCTTTTTTAGCTCTTCTTTCATAGTCTACCGGAAAATATGTGTTTGACATTACATTGTAATGGGTTTACTTCACTCTTTTGGCTTCCACTAAATTTTCCCGGGGTATTTTAGCCACTCTAATATTTTATTTCAATTCACCCCTTTTTCTCATACATCTCTTAGCCACATTCTTGTGCAGTTGTGAAGTTTTCTTTTCAAATATTTTTATTGTTTTTTTTGCATTTTTTTGCCAACATTCAAACATTAACCCAAATTTTATTATGAAAAAATGTTGCATAAACAAAAACAAAAACAAAATGCAACATAACTGGCAAAGACATATTAACATTGACTCGCACAACACAGGGGACTACATTATGTTCTACTTAACTATGCCGCACGCTGTGGCAGGTAGGCAAGAAAATGAGATTTTATTCTTTAAATACTTTTGACAAAAAAAAAAGAGAAAGAAAAATTAAAAAAATAAAATAGTTTCTTAAAATTTTATGGCAATTCTTGGGAAATATATAGGAATTTCCTTCGAATTAGCTTTGAGAAGGATCTTCAAGTTAGGAATGTCGAATATCGTTTTAAAACCCCTTTCACTTTTGGGGTACCAGTCAGACTTTATTTGTGCTGATATCTATTAGGATATGTTGAGGCATTTGACAAGGGGAAAATTTTCATTATTCAACATCGATCGTTTTTTTATATTGGATGCTTGAATTCGGGCCAAGGTCTTTCAGATGTTCAGTTGTTTTTTTTTTTTTTTTGCTAATTTTATCGAATGCAAGACATTTTTTTGTGGGATTTGGACACCAAATCGATTTATTTTCTGGTAGTACATTTCGATGATTCTTAAACGACTTTTAATTTACACCTTCGCCTTAACGACATAAAATTTACACCTTCAAATACTCTGGCAAGATATTTGGAGGTTACCTTCAGAAATTCATCAATATTCAATAAATTGGCCATTCCAAAATATTTTGGGTTTTAGACAGAAAATCAATTTTGAAAGTATTCACACACTTCCATTTATGAAACCCTCAGTCATATGACTAGAGAGGGTATATATCATTTGATATGGCCAAAACGCGTTTCATAAAAATAACGGTTTTAGACCCTAGGTCTCTTTGGAACAAATCCGTTTCAGGACATTTGGAGTAGATCTAGCGATGTCCGTCTGCTGGCTGCTGCGCACTATATCTCTCGAAGGAAGCATCAGTTTTGTTCCAAACTTAGTACATCGTAATCTTATTATCAAACTTAGATCGAGTTCGGAGATGGGCAATATCGGCCTACACCTTCTGCTAACTCCCCCACAAAAGTCGAAATTTTAAAAAGAATATATTTTAATGCAGAGAAAGAGAAAGGAAAATTCGATTTCGTTCCAACTTTACAAATCCTAATATTTCCATCTCTGCTGTGAAGATGGGATATATCGGTCCAATCCTTCTGGTACCTGCCCCACAAAGGGCCACCAATTTGAATATCCATGAAGCTTATAAAAAGCGAAATAACATCCGATTCCATTCAAACTTGGTGCATCTCAAGATTTCCATCAAGATAAGATCTATTTTTAATATTGTAGAGATCGGACTATTTCGTCTGTTAACTCCCCCACAAAAGGTCAAAATTTAAAAAAAAATATTTTACTACACAGAAAGAGGAAGGATAATCCAATTTTTCTTTAACTTTGCAAACCCAAATATCTGCATCGGTGCTAGTTCAGGTGCGAAAATAGACAATATCGGTCCACTCCATCAAGTATCTCCCCCAGAAAGGGTCAAATTTTCAATAATTGTAACTTTTATAAAATGTGATATAAGAATCCGATTGTCTTTAAATTACGTACATCAAAATATTTTCATTAGCCCTAATTTTAGTGTGAAGATGGAATATATCGGTCCAATTCTTTTGGTATCTCCCCCGCAAAGTGTCAAATTTTTGAATATCAATGAAGCTCATAAAACTCGAAATTGACATCCGATTCCAGCCAGCCTTGGTATATCTCAATATTTCTATCAACACAATATCTACTATGAAGATGACGATATGTCGGTCTACTCCTTCTGGTATCTCCCCCAGAAAAGGGTGAAATTTTCAAAACAAAAAATAATAATAATATCGGCCCACTCCATGAAGTACCTCTCCTACAAAGGGTCCAAATTTTGAATAATTACAACTCTTATAAAATGTAATGTTAGAGTCCATTTGTCTTCAAATTGACACCTCCCATTACTTCCACTAACGCAAGATCTGCTGTGAAGATAGAATATTTCGGTCGACACCTTCTGGTACCTCCCCCATAAAGGGTAAACATTTTGAATATCCATGAAGCTCATAAAACGCAAGATTAACATAATTTCATGCCACATCTCAATATTTCCATTAACACCAGAACTGTTATAAAGATGGTAGATATCGGACCATTTCTTCTGGTACCACCTCCATATTGGGTTCGAGGCTTTGAAAAATAAAACGCTCCAAGAAAGCGAAATAAGCAGCTAACTCTCTTCAAATTTCACAAATCCAAACCGTTTTTGCTAAGACAAGATCAGATGCGGAGATGATATATATCTCTGAACCCCTTCTGGCACCTGACCCACAAAGGGTCACAATTTCTAATCCTTATATCTAATAATTATAACTTGCGTGAAAAGTCGGCGATTCTTTATAACTTGCTATATCTGAATATTTTTCTTAACCAGAAATCTGATATGAATATGTTATTTATCGAAATTTGCGATTTCGCATAAAACTGGATATAAATGTTCGATTTCCTTCAAATTTTGCATATAGCAATATTTTTATCTGTATTAGAAGAAGTATGAAAATTTTACCCATTTTCTAAAAAATTGCACATAGGAAATATTTGTATAGGAACAAGTCGACATAGTCCAAATCAAGGACTATATTACATCAGTCTTAGGTCAGATACGAATTTGTCAATATTGGTCAACTGCTTCGGAATGATCAAAAGTTTGAAGAAGCATAATTCCAGGCTGGGGGTAAGCATCTGTCGGCAAAACCGACTGATTTTAATTCACTTTTTTATCAATATCCTTAAAGAATTTAAAAATTTTCAATAGATAATTATTTGAGATAATATTGTTCATGACAAAAAGCCTCCGTCTATGCATATAGCCAATAAATGGTCACATGTATGTATGTCATTCCGAAGACAACTTTATCCATCAGCAGAATCTCTCCTGCAGCTACTCCTCTTGGCTGGTGCCTCAGTTGTATTTCCCATTATTGAAGCAAATTACCTTAACCTGCTTTGCGTTCAGTGTTTTCTTTCTCGCGTGTACAACCTCTTTTCGCCGTGTTTCCTTGTGAAATGTTCTACTTATATACATATACACACACTACATATACATCGTTTTTGCAAAGAACATAAGACATAAATACCATTGCAATATATGTTCCTTCATTTGCACTTCTACAGCAGCCACTAGATGCTACTGACTTTAAAGCTCATAAGACTTTAGCTTGTGGTGAAATTTGTTTAATTAAATCATGTTTATTTTGATTATAGAGCGCTGTTATCAAACCCCTCGGTTCTGTCACCAAAACGACAAGGAGCTATGATGTTGTAGTTGGTGTTGTACTTGTTGTTTTGACATGTTGTTGTTCAATTTAATTAAATCTTCTCGTTGCTCTTCATTTTTTTTTTTATTTTTTATAAGAATAAAAATAATTATGATGATGGCAATAGTTTTATATTCTGATGATGGTGACGATGATGATATTGCTGTGATATTATTGTTGTAGTAGTCTTGAACTTATTTTTCCCCCTTCCATTGTTGCGAACTTTCTTTTGTAGCAACCCCGGCATGGCTTAGAAATTTTATGAATGAATTGCTTTCTAAAAATATTTAAATAAAAATTGCAGAATAAAAGCCTTGTCGTAAGCGTTGAACAACAATGTTTTCATTAACTTTCATTCATAGATAGCTGTAGCCATCAGAGGCCCGAACAATTTTGGGGAGTGGGGTAAAAGAATAACAAAAGAACATTTTTACTTTTTTTTTTCATAGAAAATAATTAAATTTCTTTTGTTGTTTTGAGAAAAATACAAAGTTACATGCTTTGAATTCCGTCGGAGAAAGATCAGGAAGCTTTCAGTAGTTACTAGAAATCGATGTCGCTCTTAGCAAAAATTTGAGAGTTGTTTGAGACGATAAAATCCATTAAAAGGTTATGTAAACAAAACTACCTTTAGGATAACCAGTAGGTTGAACATAATGGGTTATTTCTCTAAAGCAAAAAAAAAAAAGACAGTAAAGAAAGTCCTAAAGTCGGGCGGACTTTATGATAACCTACACCACTTTGCTGATTTAGTACAGCTCCACATTTTATTTTATGGGAGAATTTAATCATACACGCTATGATTATAATTATAATTTAAAGTTCAAAGGACAAAATATGCCGAAGCATTTGTATCTTTTAAATTCGGACTTGTATTGCCCATTTGGTGCAAAATTATTTTGAAATCAGATAAAGATATATATGGGAACTATAACCAAATCTGAACCGTCCTCGATAAAATTTGGCAAAGATATTTCTGAGCTGTATTTGATATATTTCCCTGAATATCGTTGTTACAACAATCGGATGAACAATATATATGGGAGCTATAGCTAAATCTGAACCAATCTTCACCAAATTTGACATACTAGCTTCTAGACTCAATTCGGTCGTATGTGCCAAATTCCATCCCATTTGGGCAAATATTAGGCGTTTGGTGCACAATCAAAAGTAAATCGGACGAAGTTATATATGGGAGCTATATCCAAATTTGAACCGATCTCGATAAAATTTAGCAAAGGTATTTCTGAGCTGTATTCGATATATTTTTCCCCTAATATTGTTGTTACAGAGTGCATATTACGGCTGCGGAGGACAAAAATAAGAAATCGGATGAACAATATATATGGGAGCTATAGCTATATCTGAACCGATTTTGTTGCTTGTGCAAAATTCCATGCTATTCGGGCTGATATTACACGTTTGGTGCACAATAAAATGCAAATCGGACGATGATATATATGGGAGCTATATCTAATTTTTTACCGATTACCTCCAATGTCAATAGGGTTCGTCCTTGGGCCAAACAAATGATTTGTGCAAAATTTCTCAATCGGATAATAAATGCGACCAGCATTTTGTTCACAAGAATACGTGGACAGACGGACGGACGGACGGACAGACAGACTGACATGCATAAATCAACTCAGAAAGTGATTCTATGGAGATCCTCAAAAGGAACTATGGGTCTATCTCGCTTCCTTCTCCATGTTACAAACAAATTCACAAAGACATAATACCCTTACCACTATGTGGCGTAGGGCATAAAAAAACATTGTCCTCATACCAAGAAAAATTAGTAACATCAACTCGAAGTTGTATATCCGACTACAAAACCGAAGGTTGTGAGTTCGATACTCAGCGTCGGCTAATGAAGTATCATAAAGGGTGTTTTTTAAGATCTATAGGAAAGTTAGTAAGTAAAAAAGCAGTAAGTTCAACCTCAACGAACTTTGAATATCCTCCACCATTGGGAAAAAATTTGGAAATTTTCAAAAAAAAAATAAATAAATAAATAAATAAATAAAATAAAATTTGTTAAAAATTGTGTTGAAATCTTAAAAATACCGAATATAGCCATTATATTGGGATCTATACGAAGACATGGACCTTTACAGGCAACTTTTGTCATAAGCCATATTTAAATACGAAACTTGAAAAAAAATCGATTAATAAAGTAGCTAAAGTCATCAACATATCGAAAAGTATGACCTTCACGAAATTTCAAACAATTTCGGTGAATATTTCACCTGAAATCGGCAAAACGTCGAATATAAGGAGGTACAGATATATGGGGCCTATACGAAGACCTGGAACTGCATAGACTGTGGTTTCCATTACGAACTCTAAATACGAAATTTTCCGGTGAATAACGTTGCTTAAATCATCAAAATACCGAATATTGGGAGGTAACGTTATATGAAGGCTATACGAAGTCGTGAGCCTGTATACGATTTTTTTTGTCATAGGCTATAGTACGCATTACGAATTCTAAATACGAAATTTGAAACAACTCTGGTGAATAATGTTCCTAAAATGGTCAAAATATCGTATATCGGGGAGCACCGTTATATGGGGGATATACGATATCGTGGACCCATACAGACAATTCTCTTCCAGAGAGTAAACTACTTACATGGAACTTCTGGCGTGGATTTTCAGACAATTCCATTAAACAATTTGACTACAATCATCAAAATGCCGAATATCGGGAGGTAAATTTTGAACCTTTGTGGGGCACATACCAGAAGGAGTGGACGGATATATCCTATCTTCACAGCAGATCTTGTGTTAGTAGAAATTATGGGATGTGTAAAATATGAAGAGAACCGGATACTTATTTCGGATTTTGTAATCTTTTTGGTTATTTAAAACCTTGACCCTTGGTGGGGAATTAGCAGAAGAAATGGTCAGCTCTCCACCAGCTTTATAAAAGATCTTGTTTTGATTGAAATATTGAGATGTGCCAAGTCTGAATGGAATCTGATATTAATTGAGCGTTCAATGAGCTTCATGGGTACTCAAAATTTTGACCCTTTTAGATTTAGATGTGGGGTAGGTACTTGATGGAGTTGACCGATATTGTCCATTTTCGCACCTGAGCCAAATCGGATGATCCTTTCTCTTTCCGTACAGTAAAATATATTCTCTGAAAATTTCAACTTTTTGTAGGCGTGGTAGGAGGAGTGGGCCGAATATATCCCATCTTCAGAGCAGATCTGGTGTTAGTAGATATAATGGGATGTGCTAGATTTGAAAAGAACGGGATGCTTATTTCGGATCTTATGCTCGTGTTGGTTATATAAAATGTTGCCTTTTTTTGGGGTGGGCGTGTAACAAAATGATTGGTCCGATATTCATGGATATTCAAATTTTTGACCCTTTGTGGGGGAGGTGCCAATAGATATATTCCATCTTCACACCAGACCTTGGTTTAATAAAAATATTTGGATATGTAGAATTTGAAGACAATCGGACTCTTACACCACATTTTATCAAAGTTATAATTATTCAACAATAATAGGCTTTTTGGAGATATTGCGCATTTTCACACCTGACCTATCACTGATGCAAATATTAGGATTTGCAAAGTTGGAGCAAAATCGGATAATTCTTTCTCTTTCTGTGCAGTAAAATATTTTTTTTTTTTTGAAAATTTCGACCTCTTGTGCGGGATGTATCAAAAGAAGTGGATAGATATTGCCCATCTCCGAACTCGATCTAAGTTTGATAATAATATTACGATGTACCAAGTTTGGACCAAATCGGATACTCCGTTCGAGATTTAATGTGGGCACCAGCCACGCAGACAGACTGACGGACGGACATCGCTAGATAGACTCCAAATGTCCTGAAACGGTGTTTGTCCAAAGAGACCTAGCGTCTTAAACCGTTATTTCGATGAGGCACGTTTTGGCCGTATTAAATGCCTGTTTAGCCATATGACTGAGGGTATAAAAATCAATTTATGTCTCCGTTCTCCCCACTCTGGTTTAAAATATTAAAGAAGCTTTTAATTTCGGGATCTACTTTTCCTTGGATTTTCCTTACTTTTTCATAACTTTTTTCCCTCTTCTAACTTTAATTCCATGGCAAAATTAATAGTAGCTGGGACATCCAATACCCCCAGTTTTTTTGCGCAAATTTCTTTTTATCCCCCTTACAAACCATTTTGTATGGAAAGTAGTTCATATCTTCATTTTTAGTTTATTTCTTCTAAACTTAAAATGAAAATTACTTTCCTGCACCTTTTTTCACTATTTGTTTGGTTTTTCTTTTGGGTTTCCTTCAGCTTTGGCCGGCTACTCATCTTATTTACCATCAAACTGTTGCCATCCATCTAAATACTTCGAAATATGCTAGCCATCTTATGGATGGAAACTGTCGTTCGTACAGGTGCATTAATATCAATTCCACATTTACTTTTACCGACACGTCCACAGAAAGCAGGGGCAGCAGAAGCATCAGCGGCACCTGAAAGCATGACAAAAAGAAGAAAAAGAAAAAAAAAACGAGAACTGAAAACGATTTACCTGGCTTTCTTTAGGAAGCTGCTGAGTAATTTTTTATAACGTTTGCTTTTCCACCCATTAGAGTGAGTGCATCCTGACCTGTTTCTATGCTTCCTTTATCTGCTGCGGATTGAATGGTTGGAAATGTGAGTGTGTGTGGTGGTTATGCCAACAAAACACCGGTGCCATTACTAGCCAACCAGTCATCCAGCCAGGGAAACATTTCCCTCCATCCATTTCTCTCTCCCTCTCTCTCTCTCTATCTCTCTCCGTGTAACAACAAACCATAGTTCAAAGTTTAAAAGCAACAACATTTTTTTGCTCCTTGTGACCAATAACAAGGAGGCTTGGCTTGGCTATGCACACGGTGCTGGATTTAGGTATTTGGTAACCAAAGTTACTTCCTGTATTTGGTGCCGAGTTAGGCAGGCTTCTTTACTGGCCTAACCAGAGATTAGGTTGGTGGAAAAGTTTTATTACTTTGTCCGTCGACTTTCTTTCCTTTCTGTGGGTGTGTGAGTGTCTGCATGTGCAATGGATATTTTTGTTGTCATTCTGGTATTCATGTTGTTGCCGTTGTTGTTGTTGTCTCCGCAAAGTTTTCTGCATTTCCATTTTTATGCTGCTGAGGCTGCAGCTTCTCCCACCATCCAGCCATCCATGCATCCGCAATAGGAGCTTAGCTAAATGGCATAAATTTGTAAGTGGTCATATTTGCTTAGTTGGCTGTATTAAAAATGGTAGCTTAAATTGCATGCCTTTTGTGCATGCTCTCGCTTTGTGTATCCCCGGAATATAAGCGATTCTATTTGAACGAATTTTCAATGACATATTTTCATGGAAAACCCAGAATTGGCAATTTCGCCACAAAACTTTTTTTCATAAACAACAAAAAACAAACAAATAACAGAGCTCCCAGAAAGTATTTATTTTTCGAACTGTGCCACGGATTTGTTATTGAATTCCTCTTATTTTTATTCAGAACTCCCAGAAAATATTTATTTTTCGAATTGTGCCACAGATCTGTTATTGAATTCCTCTTATTTTGTTCAGAACAACACATGTTTCTGTTAATTTGCCATAACTCTGTCCCTCTCTCTCCATCCCCCAGTCCTCAAAAATTTTCTGCTAATTTCCTTCCCCACACATAAAACAAATTGCATTTATAGTTTTGCAATTAATTACAATAAAGTTTTTCAATATATTTGGAATTTCATTTACAACAAGTTTACAATAATTTGCTATTTGCCAGAGTTATACAACAGCCGTATCGATGGAGGCGTTAGGGAAGGTGGTGGCCCAGCTACACCTCCTCCCGAAAGCAAAACTCCACCTATTTGCAAAACGCCTTCACATCCTCCCCAACATGTAACCGTCGATTTGTTGTAACCTTGCAAAAGCACCCACAGCTGAATGTTGTCGTCTGCTGCCGTTGTTGTTGATTTTGAACTATTGCAGGGTTGCCAAAAATCGATTTTATGAGATCAATTATGGTAAAATCAGGAATAGAATTTAGTTTTTAATATAAGAAATCTCTAGCATTTCAAATCGAATTGCCTTCAACTCTGCTTTTCAAAGCAAGTCAAAATTTCAAATAGTTTGTGAAATATGAATTCTTGGTGATCCAGAGCCCTTTATTTTTTTATAAAAAATTGTCTTATAATTGTCTTATTCATTATAAAATTTTCCTGAAGTAATGGAGACCTCTGAAATTCTTAAAAAAAAATCTGGTGTCCTCTAGGCCCTCCGAATTCTTCTTTTCAAACCAAGTCAAAATTTCAAGTAGTTTATGAAATATGAGTTCCTTGTGATCCAGGGGCCTTTATTTATTTATAAAAAATCTGAAGAATATAAATTCTAAAAATTCTAAAATTCTAAAAAATTTTCCTAAACTACTAGATACGTCTGAAATTCTTAAAAAATCCTGGAATAATTTAGGCTCTCCAATATTTTTTTAAAAAAATTTTGAAGGTCGAGAGTTTTCAATATTCCATAGAATACCAACAAATATGAAGCATAAATATTTTTTATAAAATTTTACAGAAGTATTAGAGACGTCTTGTATTTAAAAAAATCCTGGTGTACTGTAGGCTCTCCGATTTTATTTTTGTTCTAAATTTAAGAAGATAGAGAGTTTTCAATGTTCCCTAGGACACGAACTTTTTTTAGGAATAATTGTGCAACATATCAGCTAACAGAATTGTGAATATTAGATCGTATGACTATTGACATACAGCATACGACCTAGGGTAACCTACAATAAATTCCCTAAAGAGATAAGACATAGTTTTATTAATTTTTTAAGGATAGTATTATACGAGAGGGTACAGGATAGAAGATTTATTTTTATTTTAAAAAAAAAGATAGGAGTCCTATAAATGGCCAATTATTTAATTATATGACGGCGTATGAGCGCTGGCGTTAATCATACGCACCATATATGGTTTCAAATAAATACTGGAAATTTTTGGATTTTTATAACAGTATTTCTGGTAGAATTTTGCCCCTTTCAAGAGCTTGAGAATCAACTTTAACGTCGATTAAACAAGAGCATTGTTTTAAGATTTTTATACCCTCAGCCATATGAATACAGAGGCCAAACGTGTCTCATCGAAATTATGGTTTTAGACCCTAGGTCTCTTTGGATCAAATCCGTTTCAGGACAATTGAAGTCGATTTAGCGATGTCCGCCCTTTCGTCAATTTGTCTGCTTGGGGCACACGATAACTCTCGAAGGGAGTATCCGATTTAATCAATCTTAGATCGAGTTCAGTGATGGACGATATCGGTCCTCTACTTCTGGCACCTCCCACACAAAAGGTCAACATTTCCACAGAAAATAATTTACCGCATAGAACACGAAGGGATCATCTAATTGGGTGGAAACTTTGCAAATGCTAATATTTTTTTATTAATTCTAGGTCAGGTGCGAAAATGGACAATATCGGCGCACTCCATCAAGTACCTCCCCGCACAAAGGGTCAACATTTTGAGTACCACAATCTTATAAATGCGATTTAAGAATCCGATTCTCTGCAATTTACGCACATCACAACATTTTGAATAACCCAAGGTCTGGTGCGAAGATAAAATATATCCATCCACACCTTCTGGTACCTTCCACACGAAGGGTAAAAATTTTAAATATCCATGAAGCTCATAAAACGAGAAATTAACATTCGATTTCATTTAGATCTTACACATTTCAATATTTCCATCAACACAAGTTCTGTTATAAAGATGGTTGAGATCGGACCATTACTTCTGGTTCCTTCCCACAAAGGGCCAAAATTTCGAATGACCAAAACGATTATATATTATATTTCACACACCCCATTATTTTTACTAACACAAGATCTGCTGTGAAGATCAAATATATCGGTCCACTTCTTCAGGTACTTCCCCTACAAAGGTTTCAAATTTTGAAAATCCATGAAGCTCATAAAACTCGACATTAACATCCGATTCCATTCAGACTAGGCACCTCACCAAATTTCTATATGCACAAAATCTGCTGTAAAGATGGAAGATATCGGTTACTCTTTCTGGTACCTCCCCCATAAAGGTTCAACATTTTTAATATCCATGAACTTCATAAAGCCTGAAAAAACTGCAACCAACTTCAGACCGCTGTAGAAATGACACTCGTCCGAGGGCTATTAAAATTATTCCAGTGACAGCTCATTATATTATCTACAAGCGTACAAAAGTATTTTGGTGAGAATTTTCCGGAAAAAAAGTTATTCGTGATGGAATTCAAGCGTGATAGTGTGATTTCTTTATATTTGGCTGGAAAACCACAAGTGGATATAGTTAGAGCACTCCAGAATTTAAATGTCAATAAATCTTTTCTGTCTCGTATCATCGCTCGTTACCGTGATACTGATACTGATACTGGTAGCGTAGGCCGACGTCAAGGAAGTGGACGGAAGAAAACAGCAACATCAGCAGAAATGGTTCGAAAAGTAAAGAAGCGAATTGATCGAAACCCGCGTTGCAGTGGCTTGTGAGCTGAACATATCGCAATATTCCATCGGCAAATTTTAAAAAATGAGCTCATGGTAAAGCCATTGAAATTCCAAAAAGTGCAAGAACTTACACCGCAACAGAAAAAAAAATAGACTCAAAAGAGCTAAAGAGTTGCTTCGCTTGGCCGAAAGTGGTGAACGATTCAATTTGGTTTTCTCCCATGAGCAAACATTCGTTGTCCAGCAGTTTGCAAACCAAAAAATGGTCGTGTTTACTTGTCAAAGAGGTGAGCTGAAAATGAGCACCTTCGATTGGCCACCAGAACTTAAACGCCGGCCATGGTGACGGTGTGGGCCGCCATAACAGCCGATGGTCGCTCTTCGCTCGTATTAATCCACCGTGGCATCAGAATAAATGACGAATATTATCGCGAACATATTCTGAAAGGTACGCAAACATTGTGGCCGCAGACCTTGGACATTCCAACAACCATCGCACTCAGCACGCGCCACCCAATAATGGTTACAAAATGAGGTTCCTCGCTTCATTTCCAGCGCACAATGACCACCGAAATCTCCGGATACCGATCCGTTGGACTATTGTGTCTGGAGTATTTTCGAAAGCAAGGTTGGCAAATACCAAAGTGTCGATCACCTGAAGCAAGCGCTTCGCCGGGAATGGGCCAAAATACCGCAGAGCAACATTCAGCCAGCGTATGACGGTTTTATTGGCCGTTTGAAGGCCATAATTCGTACCAAAGGTGACCAATTCGAAAAAATCTAAACTTATTCTAAAATTTGATGCTATTTCCGAAATATTTTGCTTTCATTCAATAAAATTAAAAAAATCGGCCGGTCCGATCTTAGAATATTCTACTCCATTTGGAATGCTTTTGGCAATTTTCAAAAAAATAAAATCGGTTAAAAATTTTGTAAAAATCTTAAAAATAACGAATGTAGCCGTTATATACGACATGGACCTGCATAGGTAACTTTTGTCATAAACCATTACAATATTCAAATGCGAAACTTGAATTAAAATTTCGGCGAATATGTAGCTAAAATCATAGGCTGTAGTATCCATTACCAATTTCAAACAGCAAATTTGAAACAATTTTGGTCAATAATTACGTGAAAATTAAATCGTGAAAATACCGAATATCGGGGGGTACCGTTATGTGGGGGCTATACGAAGACGTGAAAACCTGCACAGACAATTTTCTGTCATAGGCTGTAATACCCATTATGAACTTCAAATACCAAATTTGAAACATTGCCGGCGAATAATTTCGCTTAAATCATCAAAATACCGAAAAATTTGAGGTACCAATATATGGGGGCTATACCAAAACGTGGACCTACATCACCCATTTGAGTAAAATTTTATCAACTTACATCCTTCCGTTCGAAAGCTAGAGCGATTTCCATAGGCGGACAGACATCGTTAAATCTATATAGAATTTTGTGCTGATCAAGAATATATATACTTTGTGTGGTCTAGAATGTATATTTCGAGATGATACAAATGGAATGACAAACTTAATATACCCTCCATATTATAGTTTAGTGTATTAAAATGTAAAAATTATAGCGTTTGACATTGTTGCGGTTTTTTATCACACCTTGTATGCCATGCTGGATTGTTAGCAACCAAAAAATGTATTTAATTCAAATTCAAAAATATTTTTAGTGTTTTCATTTTTCTCACTTTAAAAAGTATACAATCGGACCTGCTGAACTTATTGTATTTTTTACTTTTCTTATTATTGTACGGCAACTCTTCTTCCTCTTTTTTCCTATATATTTTGACTCAAAACAAGAATATTTTTATAATGGTTGTTTTTATATTAAACATCATTTTCTTATTTTTTTTGCCTCTTCTTCATCTCCTTTGGAGTGTCCAACGGTTCTACAATACTTGTCATCTAAAGTTTCTTAGCCAAAGGCAATTTGAAGCATGCTCTTCACATAAGCCATAGACCAAGATGCCACCAAGATGGCAAATACTTTACAAGCCATAAGCTGTCACATAGCAAAACAGAAAAACCCTTTAGACCATAACCCAAACAACCGACCAACAACTCCCCCGTCTTTCTGTGTTGTTGTTTTCTCAACTCAAGATTGGAAAATATAACCACAGTTCTTTGTGTGTTGCTTTGGTTGTAACTTGAATAAGTTTCGATTGTTTGTTTGTTGTTGCTATTGCTTTTGTATCGATTTTTATTTCTATGGATTGTTGTTGTTTTTGCTAGTTTTGTAATTTTTGCATTGCTTGAAAAATTTATGAAAGACAATTTTCTTGTCACATTTTATTGTTGAAAAAGTTTTGTTGGTCGTTTGGTTGGTTGGCTTGCTGGGCTGCTGGCTGGCAGAAGTTGAGCTGTAATTTGACCAAGATTTTGCCTGACTGTCAGTCAGTTAACACCACCGCCAACAAAAGGCACTTTGTTCGAAAATCTCTTAAATTGCCCACAATGCAAACCAGTCGCAATTTTGCACATGGTCGTGGTGGCAACAAACGGTTCAAAGTTGATTTTTTTGGGGAATTTGTTTGGGCGCCGAAGAGGAAGAGAAAAAGACAGACACACTCCAATATTGTGTATATCTTTATGAGGCTGTAAATTATGACTGGCAGTCTGTCGTCTATGGTTAATATTTTTTTTTTTTCTGTTTCTTGCAGTTTCTGTATTTTTTATTTGACCAAACAACTGGACAAATGGTTCGACGCAATGGCTTGGGTTGTGTTCATACTGCCTGCACAAACACACACACACACCAAAGCAGTTGGAAAGCACAAAAAAAAGTTATTCATTAAATTCATTTATTATTTAATTATGGTAATTTGGTTGAAAAATAACAACAGCAGCAACAACAACAACAACAACGCATCAGCATTGATGAGGCGAAACGATACCGCGAAATTTGCGTCTTTTTCTGCAAATCAAGCAAAAAAAATCAATTTTTGCATAACAAAGTTGTTGGTTTTTTTATAACCTCCACTATAGTATGGAGGGTATATTAAGTTTATCATTCCGTTGGTACAACCTCGAAATATACATTTTAGACCCCACCGAGATCAGCATAAAATTCTATGTCGATTTAACAATGTCCGTCCGCTTGTCCGTCTGTGGAAATCACTCTAGCTTCCGAACAAATTAAAGTAGGTTAATAAAATTTTACTCAAATGTGTATTATGACCGCAGGACTTTTGGTATTGAAAATGGGTCATGTAGGTCCATGTTTTGATATAGCCCCCATATAACGGTACCTCCCGATTTTCGATATTTTTATGATTTTAGCGACATTATTCACCGGAATTGTTTAAAAATTGGTATTTGAAGTTCGAACTGGATACTACAGCCTATGACAGAAAATTGTCCATACAGGTCCACGTCTTCGTATAGCCTCCATATAACGGTACCTCCCGATATTCGGTATTTTGATGATTTTAGCGGCATTATTCACAGGAATTGTTTGAAATTTAGTAATTGAAGTTCGTAATAGATACTACAGCCTATGACAGAAAATTGTCTGTGCAGGTCCAGGTCTTCGTATAGCCCCCATATAACGGTAACTCCCGATATTCGGTTTTTTGATGATTTTAGCGACATTATTCATCGGAATTGTTTCAAATTTCGTATTTGAAGTTCGTAATAGATACTACAGCCTATGACAGAAAATTGTCCATACAGGTCCACGTCTTCGTATAGCCTCCATATAACGGTAACTCCCGATATTCGGTTTTTTGATGATTTTAGCGACATTATTCATCGGAATTGTTTCAAATTTCGTATTTGAAGTTCGTAATAGATACTACAGCCTATGACAGAAAATTGTCCATACAGGTCCACGTCTTCGTATAGCCTCCATATAACGGTACCTCCCGATATTCGGTATTTTGATGATTTTAGCGGCATTATTCACAGGAATTGTTTGAAATTTAGTAATTGAAGTTCGTAATAGATACTACAGCCTATGACAGAAAATTGTCTGTGCAGGTCCAGGTCTTCGTATAGCCCCCATATAACGGTAACTCCCGATATTCGGTTTTTTGATGATTTTAGCGACATTATTCATCGGAATTGTTTCAAATTTCGTATTTGAAGTTCGTAATAGATACTACAGGCTATGACAGAAAATTGTCCATACAGGTCCACGTCTTCGTATAGCCTCCATATAACGGTTGCTCACGATATTCGGTATTTGATGATTTTAGCGACATTATTCACCGAATTTTTTCAAGTTTCGTATTTGAATATTGTAATGACTTATGGCAAATGTTGCCTATGCAGGTCCACGCCGTCGTATAGACCCTAATATAACGGCTACATTCCGTATTTTTAAGATTTTAACAGAATTTTTAACGGATTTTATTTATTTATTATTATTTATTTTTTTATATATTTATTTATTTATGTTATTTTTTTTTTTTTTTGAAAATTTCCAAATTCTTTGCAAATGGTGGAGGGTATTCAAAGATCGGCCTTGCCTGAACTTATTGCTTTTTTACTTGTGTTTTTTTTTTTTTTTTTTTTTTTTTTTTGGTTGGTAATTTTCTCTCGTTTTTTCTGCCGCTCTTTGGCCAAGTGTTAATTAATTTTAATTAAGTCATTTTTTAGCCAACATCATTACCGCGCAATACTTAGCCCTTTTAAGTGGTTATTATAAATGGATTTTTAACTTGGGGTTTAAAATTATGGCCGGCTTCGTAAAAAATGATGGCAAACACTTAATTTTGTCGGTATTTTTCTAGGCACCATTTTCCTAGGAAATAAACGTTTTTGAATTATTACTCCATTTTGGGTGACAGCCCACTTAAATCCTTGTATTGGTCATAAAACCTTGCCAAAGAGTAATTATTTACGAAAAAGAAACGAAAGATTATAACCTTTTGCAAAAAATTTTTGTCTGCCATGAAATTATTATTACCTTTGCCAATTTTCCTCCTCGAAAGACTTTCCCAAAGAAGTGCGTTTTTTTTCGAATGGCGACATAAATTTCCTTTGTAAATTATTCTGGTTGCTTTCACCTGAAAAAAAAAGACACATTGAGTGCCGAGATTTATTTGAAACGTCAACAGATAACTCAGACAACATCAAACGCTCTTTTAGCCATGTCGTGTCAACCTTGTCCTTAATTTTTTTTAAGGTTTTACTCTGAAATGCGGCCTACGCTCCTCCTTTGTGTTGAAAGAAATGCTGAAATATGAAATATTCAACGGAAATTTTTAATTAAATTAAGTGCTTAGCACGAAATTTGTGACAAAAAATACGTTGCCTAATTTGCCTTTGAGGATATAAATAGCTGTAGGATTCAAAAGAAAATATGGAGAATGGTATGGATTTTAAATTCAAAGAAAATTATTTTGAGTAAATATTTCTAGACACTTCTATAAAATATTCTAATAATTTTTGTACTTTTTTTTTCTTTCAGAAATTTCCACAAAGTAATTGCCAGCACTTTGATATGTAATCAAGGTAAGTATTGAACTTTTAAAAATTACATATAAAAATGTTAACAAGTAAAAAAGCAATCCGTTCGACCGGGCCGAACTTTTAATACTCCCAAACATTTGGAACGAATTTGGAAGTTTTCAAAAATAAAATTAAATATTTTAAAAAATACCGAAAATAAAATAATATTGGGATCTATACGAAGACGTGGACCTGTATAGACAATTTTTACAATATCACAATATTCAAATACGAACCTATGGTGAATTATGTCGCTATATGAATATCGGGAGGTACCGTTATATCGGGACTATACGCAGACCTGCAAAGACAATTTTCTGGCTGTATTATCTACTAGGAACATCAAATACGAAATGTCAAACAATTTCGGTGAGTGTTGTATCTAAAATCATCAAAATACCGAATATGGGGAGGTAAATATCGAATATCGGGAGGTACCGCTATATGGGGCCTATGCGAATTCCTTGACCTGCATAGACAATTTTATGTCTAAAATGTATATTTCGAGGTGTTACAAACGGAATGACAAACTTAATATACCCTCCATACTATATACTATGGCGCAAAAATCATAAAAATACCGAATGCAGGAAGTTGCCGTTATTTTTGGGCCCATACGCAGACGTGGATCTGCATTGGCAATTTTCTTTTACTTAGTACCCGTTACGAAGTGCAAATACGAAATATGAAACAATTCTGGCCAATAATGTAGCTAAAACCCCATGTAACGAGATACCGTTACATGGGGTTATACGAAGACCTAGACCTGCATAAATTTTCTGTCATAGTCTATAGTACCCATTACGAACTTCAAATACGAAATTTTAAACAATTCCGGCGAACAATGTCGCTAAAATCATCAATATACCGAATATAGGAAGATCTGGACCTGCCTAGACAATTTACTGCTATAGGCTGTAGTACCCATTAGAAACTTCAAAATTGAAACAATTCGGGTGAATAATATCACTGAAATCATTTAAATACCGGATATAGAGAGATGCAGTTATATGGGGGCGATAACAAGATATGGACCTATGTAGCCCATTTTCAAAACCAAATGTCCTTCTTCAATTTGTTCGGAAGCTAGAGTGATTTCCACAGATGGACAGACAGACCTATGTGGGCAGGTAGCAAAATAAATTGTCCGATCTCTACCATCTTTATAACAGATCTTGTGTTGATGGAAATATTGAGATGTATCAAGTCTGGAATGGAATCGGATGTTAATTTCGCTTTTTATGAGCTTCATGGATATTCAAATTTTGAAGCGTTGTGGGGGAGGTATCAGAAGGATTGGACCGATATATCCCATATTAACACCAGATCCTGAGTTAATAAAAATATTGGGATGTGTGATTTTTTAAGACAATCGGGATCTTACATCACATTTTACAAGATTTATAGCTATTCAAAATGTTCAACCTTTGTGGGGAAAGCACTTGACGGACCGATATTATCAATTTTTGCAACTGACGGAGAACTGAGCAAATATTAGAATTTTTAAAGTTGGAGCAAAATCGGATGATTGATTCTCTTTCTGTGCAGACAATATACTTTTTGAAAATTTCTAATTTTGTGGGGGAGGTAGCAGAACGAGATGGCTGATATTACCAATCTCTGTACTCGATCTAAGTTTGCGAAAAACGAGAGTTATCGTACGCACCAGCCAGCCAGACAGACGGACGGACGGACGTCGCTAAATCGACTCCAAATGTCCTGAAACGGATTTGTTCAAAGAAAAATAGGGCCTTAAATCGTTATTTCGACTAGGCACATTTCGACCGTATCAAATCATATATACCCGCTCTAGCTATATGCCTGAGGGTATAGTGAAGGAGAAAAATTAAAATTGGTGCCGCCCTATTTGCGCTGTAAATTACAATAATAAAGACAAAATATTTGCATTTTATTTAAAATGGTTAATTGAATTAATTGAGTGGTTATTGAATTCGACGATTTTTAAGTAATCGAAAAAAAGTTAAAACAAAAAAAAAAAAACAAATATGGCAATACTTCTTAAATGAATTTTCTAAAAATTGAT
This sequence comes from Musca domestica, assembly GCF_030504385.1. Lineage (NCBI taxonomy): Eukaryota > Metazoa > Arthropoda > Insecta > Diptera > Muscidae > Musca > Musca domestica. Next base: position 73,611 of record NW_026712393.1, on the reverse strand, counting down.
TTAAGATTGGGAAACAACTGACACGCATATATGGCTCATCCGATTTAGAAAGAATTTCGGTGTTCAGGCTGTTTGCGATTTTTGCTTAGAGAAGTTCCCTTTAACCCCCATCTGCTTTCATATGAAATGTTATAATCTGGCTATGGCATAATTAGCGTACACCAAGGATCTCCAGTTGTATTGCTCAATAAAATATTGCAATAAAAGTATTTCATTTTCTTCAAAATATTTCGTTTAGTTGTGGTTTTAATAAAATTAGATGTTTAAAATATTTTTCATTCATTTGCATTGAAACTTAAAATGGCATAGATGAGGAATTTGTTTGTTTTACCTGAAATAATCTCAATCTCTTTTTATTGGAATGAACCTCTGCATCCGTCTAATATATGATCGCTGAAATCACCACCACCATTTTATGGATTATAATTAAGACGAATATTTGGCCATCACTCTTGCTGTCCATTCGAAAATTCACAATGAAAGCTTTAAATGTGATAAGATACCAAAACGGAACAACAACCGGTATTGAATGGTCCAAGAAAAAAAATACAGAAACCGAAACAAACAAATGGATCTATTGTTCGCGTTTTTTATGAATAATCATAAATTCTCAGTTTTGGTTTATTTTTCTAAAGAAACGATTTTATGATGCAGCAACTTTATTTCGAAGAATTTTTTAACCAAACTAGGAAAAAAAATATTAAAATGCTGTGGGTCATTAATTAATAAAATATGATAGCTAAGAGCAGCTGTAAATTGGATAAAATATTTTTCGATGAGGTAAATTTGACAGAAAATTGAAAATCCACAATTATCAATCCAGAAAGTTTTTTACACAAAACTGTATAATTTAAAACATATTATAAAAAATATATTGAAATATAATGTTTTTTGCAAGAAAAAATGTCTTGCTGTATTAAAATTTCTTAGATTTCAAATTTTCCAATTTTATTGGAGACAATTGAAAATGTCACTAAAAATTTACAATTTACTTACAAAAGTCTACCAAATACAGTATGTAAGAATAGTACCTTCCTTCTATAAACCCCCGGGAGAAATCATTTTCAAAAATCTCAAAAAGTTCTCATTTCTTACAGAAAGATGTTTTTAGACACCACACTTCTTGTTACATTTCTAATTTGCCCGAGTGGTCATCAGAAAAAATAGTATCCAAAATTGTTTACCTTCTCATTAAAATTTTGGCACTTTTTTATTTTCTCTTCCCTCCCCCTTGATTTCTAATAAAATCGAAATTGTTATGCTGTCAAATATTTCCATTTCATTTTTATTTTTAATTTCACTTTTTTTTGCTCCCCATTGGGCGCCATCGATAGATATTGACTATATTAAAATAAATTACGGTGTGTGCGGTGATCTATTTTGACCAAAAACAATAATCACTGTTTTTTTTTGGCCAAAAAGTTTCAAAGAAAAGTTTTGATTTTTGTTGCCTTAACTTTGCATTTTATTATGCCAATAACAATACCATAGACAAAGACATAGCTGAAGAAGAAAAAAGAAGAAGACCAAGATTATGAGTCCCATCTGGAAACATAAAGTCTAGTCACGTACCAAAAATCCAATCAAATGTTTTCTTTCTTTCGGTCTGTCTCTTTCTTCGCATTCGGTAATATCTACCTGGATGAGCCATCCATGGAGGGCACAAACAAATGACCATTAAAAAGGTGAAGAATAGTAAATGAAATGTGATTGAAAGAAGAGGAAAAACAACAACTATGGGAAGATAGGTATGCAAAAATATTTGTTTATGAACCAAGCACAGTGATGCAGAACTCGAATTTCTTGGGCAAAATTCCAGTGTTTTAAATAAAAATATCAAAAATATTTATAAAATCTGTTATTTTAACACAAAGTGAAAGAAAGAAAAGGAAAATATTATGGAAGTAGAACTAAAAATATCAGACGTTTAAATGCTTACATGACGAGGTAACCAATTTAGGGGGGATAAATATCATTTCTAATATTCGATATAAGATTCCTTGAAATCCATGCATTTTAGGTATACAGTGTCTTTGGCAATATGATTGGCAAGACTACGGGGAATATTTCTGTAACGCAAATTAAACCCCAATCGAGTCATTAAAGAGGGCTTTTAGGTCCTTTTTTTTAAAAACTCCTCTAAGATGTGGTCGTTACAGATCAAAATATTCTGGAAATTTGTTTGAAATACGACTGAGTAAACACCAAAACTCTAAAGCTTACCTAACAGCTGGAAATTGGTAAAAATAAAAATAAATCGCACTCCATTTGATAAAAGACACAAATATTATATATAAAATTTCTCCATAAGTAGACAAAAATGTAATATCACTTTTCCTATCAAAATTAGTATCATTTAGAGCTTTTCGTACAGTGTTAGATCAGATCTCAACACCAGATACCAAGAAAGACCACAATATCAAGTTTCGGGATTCCAGCTCTATGCCTTCATCCAATACCAAATTAAGCATCATTTAGTACTTTTCGTACAATTATAGAAAACATTTCCAAAACTACCTCCATATTTTAACAACAGACATCAAGAGTAGTAATATGTGTATCAAATTTCTAAAATCCTTCACCCAATATCAATTTTAGTACTTTTCGTAAAACTTTGGTACACATTTCCAAAACCACCCCATATATCCAGGCAACACATAAACAGCGACCCTAATACCAAATTTCAGGTTTCAAGCACAATAAGTACACTCAATATCGAATTGTACCAAATGTAGTACTATTCAGTACTTTTCATGCAATTATAGGACGTATTTCCTAACCCATCTTCACATCTCAATTCCAGATACCTACAAAGACCTCAATACCAAATTTCAGGATTTCAGCTCCAATACCAAATTGTACCGCATAAAGTACTATTCAGTACTATTCGCTCACTTGTAGTGCTCATTTCCAAACCCCAAAAGGGATCCCAAAGACGACATTTTAAAATTCCAGTTTCATCTGCTCAATCTAAACGAATCTAAACCATATTTAGTACCATTTAGTACAGTTCGTAAACTTAGTTCACATATTTCAAAACCACCTTCATATATAACTAACTAACTAACTAACTAATTTTCCATCCTTAATTCTCATACCAAATTTCTCGTTTTTACCTCTACCCGTGCACATAATACCAAATGGTTCCATTGTAGAAGTTTTTGACCATTTAAGAACTTATCGTAACAGATTTCTAAAACGTTCTATGTATCCCAATCCTACACTCGGACAGTAACCTTAGTTCCCATTTTCAGTACACCAGCTCAATTGGTTCACCCAAATCCAAATTGTACCAAATTTTGTACTATTTGTACATATTTTCACTACTACCAAATTGTACCAAATTTTGTACTATTTGTACATATTTTCACTACTACCTACATCAAATAGTCCAATAGAAATCATATTTCCAAATTTCAGGATTTCAACACTGCCGGTTCTTCAGAGATTTAAATTTAGTACCATTTGATACACATACGAATTTCCAAAACTACCTACCTACATAATCAGCATAAAATTCTAAGTCGATTTAATGATGTCCATCTGTCTGTCTGTCCGTCTGTTGAAATCACGATACAGCCCACATTATTGTGTGCAGGATGGTTGGTATTGAAAATGAGAAATATCGATCGACGTTTTGGTATAGTCCTCAATATAACGGTACCTCCCAATATTCGATATTTTTATGATTTTTGTTACAGTTTTTCACGGATTTGTCTAAAAATTGGTATTTGTAGTTCGTAATGGGTTATAGCTCCGGTGGCGGAACATTGCATGTATAGGTCCACGTTTTGATATAGTCCCCCTATACCTCCCAATATTCGGTACTTTTGATGGTTTTTGCCACATTTTTTCACAAATTTCTCTGAAAATTGGTATTTGTAGGTCATAATAGGCCCTAGTTCGTGTGGCGAAACATTGTATGTATAGGTCCAGGCTTTGGTGTAGCCCCTCTTATAGCGGTAACTTTCGATATTCGGTATTTAAATGATTTTCGCCACATTTTTTCACCGATTTGTCTAAAAATTGGTATTTGTTGGTCATAATGGGTTCTAATGGGTCCGGTGGCGAAACATTGTATGTATAGGGCCACATTTTTGTATAGCCCCATATAGCGGTACCTCCCGTTATTCGCTATATTGATGATTTTTGCCACATTTTCCCATGAAAATGTCTAAAAATTGGTATTTGTGGGTCATAATGGGTTCTAATGTTTCCTTTACTCTAAGGGTATTAAAAGTTCGGCCAGGACGAAATAAATGTTTTTTTACTTGTTTAATAATCCGATGCGCCTCCCACCACTTAGTGTAGCCAACCATTTGAATATTAAATCGGCTTTATCTATGTTTGTCAAATTTGATCCATCTAACTTTATTTCCGTTTTACATTGTGCAAAAATGGTTCCCACCATTAACCTCCTTTATGCCACAGTGTAAATGCCTCACAATTTGTCCAAACACTAGCTTCACTCATAAAATAACTATTTTTATGGAGTCAACTCTTTTCTGATCCCAGATAAAGAATCAATAAACCACAGCAAATGACCACAAAAAACAGGTACCTGTGAGAGTACCTCACCATCACCATTATCATAATTCTCATCCAACCAACACCGCCATTACCTCTCCCACCATCTTCACCATTAACTAATGAATTTTGTTTCTAAATTTAGTTAATGACATTGAAATGAAAAAATCCTGATATGTGAGTTAGTGAATGTATGTGAGCGCCCACATCCTGTCATTCTTTTAACGTTCTTTTTTTTTTTTTTGTTTAGCTTGGCTTTGCATTGTCAGTCAGAAAGCTATTTTTGTAATGCCATCCCCATCACAAGAAACTGTTAGGGGGTTTTTTGTGCAACATCAGCATTATTAATCAGAAATTTATTACTCACCATTTCGGAATTGATGGTGTTATTGGAGATACGGTGTTTATTTTTAATAATTTGGAATTTTATTTTAAAATAAAAACAAGTTAAAACGTATCAGCCGACAGATGTATACCCTCAGCAAATGTTCGATTATTTTAAAATATTTTGACTTCTGTTATGATTATTCAAAAAGTTGATCCTCTAAGTAATAGGTTCCGCTGGAATGGGCCAATATTGTCCATCTCGTATCGGACCTAAATAAATATGATATAAATATTGCAACGTGCCAGGTTTGGACTATATCCTTCACTATATATGAGATATGAGATAATTTTTAGAAAATTTTAAAATGTGCGTAAATTACCAGATATAGTCGGCCGAAATATTCCATTTTCAAACTTCATCTTATACAAGTAAAAATATTGGTACGGGTAAAATTACATGAAAAGCATCTCCGGTTTCTGGTTGAGAGAAATGTTTAGATACAGGAAGTTATAAAGAATAGCTGATTATTTCGCATGTTATGACAGATAAAAATATTGAAAATTTTGTACCCTTTTTTGGGTGAGGTACCAGAAGAGATTCGCAGTTATAAATTATCATCTTCACAGCAGATCTTGTGTTAGCAAAAATGTTTGCATGTGTGAAATTTGAAGAAAGTTGGATGATAATTTCGCTTTCTTTGAGTGTTTGATTTTTCACACCTTGAACCCTATGTGGGGGAGTTCCAGAAGAAATAGTCCGATTTCTACCATCTTTATAACAGAACTTGTGTTTATGGAAATATTGAAATGCACCAAGTCTAAATGAAACCGGATGTTAATTTCGCGTACTATGAGCTTTATGGATATTAAAAATGTTTACCCTTTGTAGGGGAGGTACCAGAAGGTGAGCGCCGATATATCTCATTTTCACACCAGACCCTGTGTTAATAAAAATATTGTGATGTGTTTAATTTTAAGGAACTGGATGCTTATTTCGGGTTTTTTATATTCGCATTGGATATTCAAAACTTTGAACCTTTGTGGGGGAGGTACCAGAAGAAATGGCCCGATCTCTACCATCTTTATAACAGATCTTGTGTTTATGTAAATCTTGAGATGTTTCAAGTCTGAATGAAATCGCAGATTATTTTCACGTTTTATGAGCTTCATGAATATTCAAAATTTTGATCCTTCGTGGGAGAGGTACCAGTGAGAGTGGACCGATATATCCCATCTTCACACCAAATCTTGGGTTATTAAAAATATTGTAATGTGTGAAGTATGAAGAGAACCGAATGCTTTTTGCGGATTTTATAATCATTTTGGTTATTCAAAACATTGACCATTTGAAGGGGAGGCATCAGAAGGAATGGTCCGATCTCTACCATCGTTATCGTAGATCTTGTGTTGATGGAAAAATATTGGGATATGCCAAGTCTGAATGAAATCGGATGTCAGTTTCGCGTTTTATGAGGTTCATGGATACTCAAAATCTTAATCCTTAGTGGTGGAGGTACCATTGGGAGTGGACCGATATATCTCATCTTCACACCAGATCTTGGGTTAATAGAAATATTGTGAAGTGTGTAATTAGAGGACAATCGGATTCATACATCATATTTTCTAAGAGTTATAATTATTTAAAATGTTGGCCCTTTGTGGGGGAGGTACTTGATGGCGTGCACCGATATTGTCCATTTTCGCACCTGATGTAGCACTGATGGAAATATTGGGATTTGCAAAGTTGGAGCAAACTTGGATTATCCTTTCTCTTTCTGTGCAATAAAATATTTCTTTTTGAAAATGTTGACATTTTGTGGGATATGTACTTGATGAGGTGGGCCGATATTGTCCATCTCCGAATTTAATCTAAGTTTGACAATAACATTACGATGTACCAAGCTTGGACCAAATCGGATTCTCCCTTCCAGAGTTATCGTGCACACCAGCCAGGCGGACGAATATCGCTAGATCGACTCCAAATGTTCTAAAACGGATTTGGTCCAAAGAGACCTTTGGTCTAAAACCGTAATTTCGATGAGGCACGTTTTGGCCGTATCAAATGATATATACCCTCTGTAGCCATATGGCAACAATTGTTCTGATTTTAGAACTATGGGGCTGAATTTGTTTTTAATTTCACAACCTATATTTTTTTATTTGCCGAGGGAGAAATCTTGATACTGTGTTGGGCGATCATGAATCCCAACGGGCGTTACCATAGTTTTTAAAAACGAAATTTCAGAGCCTCATATCTAATCTTAAAAAATACACTCTACCTTATGGCCACAAAATATGGCAAATAGAAATGACGGAATTTGACTCCATTTCTCTTTGGACAAAACTCATTTCAGAGCTCTGACAGAGTCATGAACTCGACATGACTCAAAGGAGTATCCAAGTTCTGGAGATTATTTTTAGTACCTCTCCCAGCAAAATTTCGTATATTAAAAAGCATAAATCTCACATGTATCGTAGGGAGTATTCGAGTTGGCTTAAACGTTGCGCCTCGTAATATTTATTTAGATTAGAATTCGGTCAACATGTATTAGTATATAAGTACTTACCGCTTCATTGGTAAGTACTTACTTACTAATACATGTCCATATTAAAATACCAGGTTAGTCAGTACATTATGATTAGCCGATTTTCTTCAAACTTGGTACATTCCAAGATCCGGTAAAGGATTCCAACGCTAGATCTGGGAAAGGATATGATATACCGTTTCTTTTCTTCCTATACAGTAGGAGGGGAAGTTCGGACAATAAATAAAATATCAGCAATTCGGTTCTCATTGAGGACTTCAGCTCCCTACAAAATATTTCTAAGTTTCATTTCCACTGCAAAAGGTTTAATTTCCGCTGCAAAAAGTTTCATTTCAATTGCAAAAGGTTTCATTTAATCTGAAAGTGCTATAACAACACCCTCCAATTCCCTGCGGGATTAGATGTTTTTAAGGTTTTTTTATGGTTCTTATTAAGAACTTGAGTTCTGCAAAAAAAATGCTAGATTTCAGATAAACTTTTCCTCCCTATATCTGCCCCGCTCCAGTTAAGGTATTTTGAAGAATTGTCCACGTTTTTCTATCGAATGAGATATAATTTGGCATTTAAAGTAACAACTCTTTCAAAATCTCTCCACGTCTTAGTAAAGCCCTATATGATGATTTCACAAGAGTTTAACCCTCTTTTCAACCGCCTTTGGCTGTGCATTAGTATTTAGGGTTCTCATTTGTAGACAAGTATCGAAAATCGGCCTCATCACTGTTTTGACTCTGACCTATCTTTATACTCTCTACTCACATGTCTTTCATAGAGGGACAAAAATATTTATGGGTTTAAAAAAACCTTAGCAAAAAAGTACTTCCGTACATACGTTTTGACAAAAAGCCGTGCATAAAATTTTTTCGCAATTTAAAATAAATAAATAAATTCAATACAAATTTCGTCACCCAAATAAGAAATGTTAAAACAGACATATTCATTATTTCATACCAACGTCATTGTAGATGCCCTATTTATTTAGCTGTTGGCCCCACAATATAATTCTTATTCGAAAATAGTCGATAACAGCTACTTAAATATATATGTGCATATGTATGTATGTATGAATGTGTGTACTTTTTCCGCCACTACAAAATAGTTAAAAAATTTAGTTTTTTTGTTTTTTTTTCTTAAAATTAAACTTGAAACGAAGTGGCTGATGACAAAGCTGTTACTCTTAACAGTGGGACTACCTACTGTTATTGTTGTTTTTGTTCTTATTTTTTCTGCTGGTATTGTTTACACATTATTTTTTGTGAGAGTGGTGTGTGGGGGGGAGCTCTTTAGACCACCTGTTTCCCACAGTTAATCGCATTACACTCAGTTTTCGTTGCGATCTTATATTACCAAGACCAAGACCGGCAGATAGCCAACAATAACAACAAACTTACCGAGTGCTGGTGTCATTCAAAACGCGACAACAATTGTAACAAAAATCGAAATCAAAATAAAATAAAACAAAGAAATGCCGAATTCAAAGAAAACTAAAAACAGTCTTCAATTACCGTGCCGGTGAGTGAGTTTTTTTTTTTCGTTGTGAAATCGATCTGAAAATCATTCGTTTGAAATCTCTGTCATGTGATGCTAAGGTTTTAAATATTTTCTTTTTAACAAAAAGACGTAAATAAATTAAAAAATTTTTATAGAAATTTCGAATATTTTATACGAAGTCTTCCAATTTAATTTGGAATAACTAACTTGGCCTAATTGGCCGAATTTTAGACTCCAATATGAAGAGCAATTTTCCATTTCGTACTCTATTTGTCCATCTATTCTATTTCTAATACAGTCACCCCTTTCCCATCCTAGATTACAAAATTCGTATCACTAACAAACAAAATTATGAACAATTTAATACTTCTAGCCTACATTGCTGCAAATTTTAAAATATTTTCGCAAGCATTCAATTTTTCTCCGAACATAACACTAGAAAAAAAAAATTAAAAAAATCTTAGGGTTTTAACTAATGGGGAGTAAGATTTCGATTTCAGATTTCAAACTTAGTGCCTTGGCATTTATTACAATTTCTTACCGTTTTTGCTTCCATGCAATATTTCAGGATTGTAGCCAGATTTACAAAATTATACCCCTCAGCATTTGTTCTTTATTTAAATATATATTTTAACTTGTTTTAGAAGGTTCAGAAGGAGTGAAAAAATATTAAAAGGTGCGTTAGGTTCCAAATTCATCTAAAACTATTAGAATTAAGTTAAAAAGCATCAGTCGAATTAACCAACAGATGTATACCCTCAGCCAATGTTCGATTATTTCAATATATTTTGACTTCTGATATGATAATTCAAATTGTTGACCCTCTATGGAGTTGGTTCCGAAGAAATGGATCAATATTGCCCATTTCGCATCGGACCTAAATAAAAAATATATAAATATTGCAACGTGCCAGGTATCGGCTACTTCCTTCACTATATATCAGATATGTGATAACTTTTAGAAAATAATAAAATGTGCGTGAAGTACCCGATATAGTGACCAAAGTGTTCCATTTTCATACTTTATCTAATACAGATAAAAATTGTTGGTATGGGCAAAATTACAAGAAAATCGAAATTTTATGCGAAATAATAAATTCCTTGTTCGTCTCTGGTTTCTGGCTGAGAGAAATATTTAGATACATCAAGTTGTAAAGAATAGCTGATTATTGCGCAAGTTTTGACAGATAAAAGTATTCAAAATTGTGACACTTTGTGGGTGAGGTACCAGAAGGGGTTCGCAGTCATAAACGATCATCTTCCCAACAGACCTTGTGTTAGTAAAAATGTTTGGATGTGTGAAATTTGAAGAGAGTTGGATGCTTATTTCGCTTTCTTTGAGCGTTTTGTTTTTCAAAACCTTGAACCCTATGTGGGAAATGATCCGATCTCTACCATGTTTATAACAGATCTTGTGTTGATGGAAATATTGAGATGAACCGAGTCTAAATGGAATCGAATGTTAATTTCGTTTTCATTTCATGAACTTTATGGTAATTCAAAATTGTCACACCTTTGTGGTGGAGGTACCAGAAGAAGTGTACCGATATATACCATCTTCACACCACACTTTGGGTTAATAAAATTTATAATTATTCAAAATCTTGCCGCTTTGTGGGGGAGGTATTTGAATGAGTGGACCGATGTTGCCCATCTCCGAAACCGATCTATGTTTGACAATAGTATTTATATGTACCAAATTTGGACCAAATCGGTTACTCCCTTCCAGATTGACTCCAAGTGTCCTTAAATGGATTTGTCCAATGAGACCTAGGGTCTAAAATCGTTATTTCGATGAGGCACATTTTAACCTATCAAATGATCTATCCTTTGTAACCATATGGCTGAGGGTAACTCCTTATCTGTTGCATTGCAACAATTGGGACCCTTATGTGAAATTTCAAGATTCTTAGTTTGAAAGTAAAAAGGATAGCTCTAATAGCTCCATTTTAGGAAATTTTTTACCCTCCACCATACATAGTATGAAGGTTATAACAAGTTCGTCATTCCGTTTGCAACTTATCGAAATAGTAACAAAGTATATATATTCTTGATCAGCGTAAAAATTCTAAGACGATTTAGCCCTGTCCGTCCGTCCGCCTGTCTGTTGCAATCACGATAGAGTTAAAACGAATTAAGATATGAAGCTAACATTTTGCACCGGTCAGTCTTTTGTGTGCATGCTGGTCAAGTTCGGAGATGGGCTTTATCGGCACACGATATCGAATGGCCCCCATATAACGATACCCCCGATATTGCCATTTTGATGAATTTGGGCACATTTTTCAATGAAATTGTCTGAAATTCTATACAAGGAGTTCTTCGTAACTACTTTAATCCCTGAAAATTGTCTCTATAGGTCTATGATCTCGTATATCCCCAAATAGACCTGTACCTCCCGACATTCGGTATTGACAATGACATTGTCCGAAATTCTTTGTGAGTACTTTACCCCCTGAAAGGGAATTTTCTATATGGGTTCACTCTATGCCGAGATGTTCGCTATTTTGATGATTTGAACGACATTAGTCGCCGGAGTTATACCAAATTTCGTATTTGAAGTTCGTATGGAAAATTGTCTACACGTCTTAGTGTAGCCCCATAAAACAGTACCTCCCTTTATTCAGTATTTTGATGATTATTTCGTATTTGTAGTTCGGAATTGGTCCTACAGCCAATGACAGAAATTTACTTATCCAGCACCACGTCTTCGAATAGCTCCCATATAAAGGTTTTTTTTTTTGGAAAAATGTCAGTAGAAGCTTAGCCAAAACCACAATTTTAGCACTCTGTTCCTTCGCATTCTATATATTCTTGGCACATTTTAGTAACAAAAATGTATAATTTTACAAGCAGTACCTTTTGTGATGATTTGCACCTGCATGACAAATTTCAAGCGTCTTGATCTTAAATTAAAAAAAAAAAACAAAAAATCAAAAAAAAGCAAAAAATCAATATTTAAAATTTTAAGATTCTACTTCTAAAAAACAGAATTTAGCACCAGAACACAATTTTTTTAAATTTTAGTACCTTTTTTACGAATTTCACCTTTTTTACGAAACACCGCCTTATCTGTTTGTTTTTGACCAACTTGAGTAGTTTTTGACCACTTCGTAAAAGCTATAGAATTTTAGCCTAAAAACATGAATTGTTCTACTTTTTACTACCTTTTTCGATACGAATTTTCGAGAATCCTCACCTTTCCGAAGCTTAATGCATTTTTTTATTTTCCCCATTCATAAAACCCTTTACATTCTTATTCCGTTTAATAAATCCCTTGAAACCCCAAATAGCGATCCTCGTACTTAAAAGTCCATTAACTGTGACTATAGTGCTATTATTGTTGTTGTTGTTTTTCTCATTCTTACGTTGTGTTGGTGGCTGGTGTTGCCTGTCACAGCGGCCATTGTAAGTGGTGTCAGATGTAATGCCATCTAAGCGGTTTTCTTTGAAAATGAATTCATTATGGAGACTACTACCAGTAATATGCATCTCCATGGCCCCTCCCCCCACTCTCTATCTCTCTGGCACCACCCTGCAACACTTTGGGTCTCATGTGTCAACTGGAGTGTTGGATTTTCAAAATGTTCTACGTATTTATGATCAACCAAGCAAGCAAACGGCCAGCCAGCCAGCCATCCAGTCCCTCACTCAGCTTAGAGCGATGGTTAGAATATTTATAATCCGTTTTCAAATTCATACTAAGTATGTGTACTCGTCGTACATATGTACGTGTGTTTGTGACAATGTTTACATTGCACAGAAATTCTATTCACAAAACCATAGAAGGAAAAAAAATTACAAAACTTATGTTGTCTGGCTCGTTGAGAAATGAAATGAAAAAAGAAAACGCCTCTTGCTGGGTTATAATGTTTGTCTATCGCCTAGCCTAGCCAGCTATACACTCCCTCGCCCATTCACAAAAGCTGAGAGTGTGATTATGAATAAAAGAAAAGATTTACCCAGATTAAGGGTTATTTTCTTTTGCTTCTTTTTATTCGAATAACATGCGTTACTATTTTTTTTTTAACCAAAGCAAAGTGTGTATTTGCAAATACTTGTCGTTGAATCCGTATTCCCGCCTGAGACTATAAGTGCCAGTAGCTAACCGCTGCTACTGCTACGTGCATGGAAATCTCTAGATTGAGGCCATTGAACTTTTTTTATTATTATTCTCCAATGGAAAATATATTAGAACGTGTTCTCAGGCAAATGTCTGTTTGGATCGGCCGCATTAGAAAATTGTAAACCGCAAAAGGATGTAAGTTTTTTTTCTTTTTTGAAATGTCAAGCGCTTCTTTTGTGGCCAAATGAATTAAATGCATGGAACGTGTCTTCGAGTAAAAGATATGGATTTGAAAATGGAAAAAAAAACACTTGAGACAATTTGAACATTTTCAAATAAAACTAATGGAGATAATTTGGTGTCCACCTACAAGGATCCAAAAAATTGGGAATTACATTCCCTCAATTTGGATAGATATAAACGAATATTGATAATAAATTATCCCCCAGTTTGGATAATTACACTGTGCGACAAAATATAATTTTCCGATAAATTCCGGGAAAACTCAGTAGATTATGAAAGTAGAGCTAATAATAGAAGTTACGAGTATCGGCGTTTTGAAATTTTACTTCGCAAAGTAACCTTAATAGAGGGGACATGACCTCTCTCTTCAACATTTTTTTTAATGTTCCAATTAAGATACCTCGAAATCCGTGCAATTCGGGTACATAGAGTCTTCGACAATATTACAACTAACAAAACGAAGATTATTTTGGTAGAAACTGCTGACCCCAAAAAGAGTACCCAAAAGGGCTTTTTGTTTTTTTTTTTATACCCTCCACCATAGTATAGTCATTCCGTTTGTAACACCTCGAAATATACATTTTAGACCCCACAAAGTATTTAGTATATTCTTGATCAGCATAAAATTCTATGTAGATTTAGCGATGTCCGTCCGTCTGTGGAAATTACCCTAGCTTCCGAACGAATTGAATTAGATTGATAATATTTTACTCAAATGTATATTATGTCTGCAGGACTTTTGGTATTGAAAATGGGCCATGTAGGTCCACGTTTTGGTATAGCCCTCATATAACGGTACCTCTCGATATTCGGTTCTTTGTTGATTTTACCGACATTATTCAACGGAATTGTTTGAAACTTTGTATTTGAAGTTCGAAATGGATGCTACAGCCTAAGACAGAAAATTGCCTACGTCTTCGTATAGCCAACATATAACGGTACCTCGCGATATTCGGTATTTTGATGATTTTATGGACAATATTCATCGGAATTGTTTCAAATTTGGTATTTGAAGTTCGTAACGGATGCTACAGCCTAAGTTTAAGTTTCGCATTTGAATATTGTAATGGCTTATGACAAAAATTTTTCCTATGCAGGTCCATATCGTCGTATAGACCCTAATATAACAGCTACATACATTTTTTTTTGTAAGATTTTAACAGAATTTTTAAGGGATTTTATTATTTTTCCAGTTGTTGTCTGAATGTTACGGAAAATTTCGTTTTAGTCAGAAGGTTTCAAAAGAAGAAATGTTCTACACAAAATTTCACTATAAATCTCAGAAAAAGACATATATTTAGGTTTTATAGTTTTTAAGAAAATTTAATTCGAAATGTCAGTATGACAAATGAATATTATGTGTTTTTTAGGTTTTTGATTGTAAATTGTATACGTTTTCAATCTGAATCAAAATCTCCCTTAACACTTCGCTTTTTGGGGAAAGTCTAAAAGGAAGTAATATTCTACATCGAATTTCATTATAAGTCGCCAAAGAAATTAAATCTCTATATCCATTGTATAATAAGAAAATATTCGCATCAATGTTGGAAAAAAATGTAAAACAATAATCTAAAATATTTCTTAATTCTTTTTTTTTTTCTATTTTTTCTAAGACTTTTTTCGTGTTAATGCCTAAAAGTTACATAAAATTTCGTTGCAGGCAGTAGGTATCAATGGAAGAAGTATTCTACACAAAATGTCAATAAAAAACTCCGAAAAAAAAATATATCTTGGTTAAGTAGTTTCTAAGTAAATTACATTCGAAATTTATTTATTAGAAGTGAAAATTATGGATTAGCTTTTTTAGTGCTAATTTACCACGATTCCAATAATCTTCCACAAGACTTCATTTTTTTTGGGAAAGTATCACAGGAAGAAATATTCTACATCAAAATTCACCATGAGTCTCTAAGGAAAAGAAATCTCTATATCCATTGTATAATAAGAAAATATTTGCATCAATGTTGCCAAATAAAATCAAAAGTATTTCTTAATTTATAATCAATTCTTCCTCTGACTTTTTTCGAGTTGACGCCTAAAGGTAACATAAAATTTCGTTGCAGGCAGAAGGTGTCGAAAGGAGAAATATTCTACACAAAATTTCACTGCAATTGTCGGAACAATCTGTATATCTAAGTAAAATAGTTTTTAAGAATATTACATTGGAAATGTATGTCCTGAATGTGAAAATTATGTCTATTTTACTGTTTATTTAACACGTATCCCATCCAAGTCAAATTTTCCCTTTATACTTCTTTTTTTGGGGAAAGTGTCAAAGGAAGAATTATTCTAGACTACATTTCATTATGAGTCTCTGAACAAACGAAATTTGTATATTCAATATTTACATTAAAGAATTTCATCAATTTACCTAAAATCTAAAATCTCAATCCGAAAATTTCCAAAAATGTGAAAAAGGGGTAAACATGCCCCTCTTTTTTGGTTACTTCGCTGTGTAAACTTTCAAAACGCCGATACATGTCTCTTCCATTTCTAGCTCTATTTTCATAATCTCCTAAATTTTCTCCTCAATTATTCAAAAAATTGACATTTGTCGCTCTAAAAATAGAACTGAACAATGGCTAGGCCTTTTCCAGATGTGATATTGGCCTTGTTAAGAAAGTATGAAAACTTCAGGCACATTCTTGGCGAAACTAAGATAACTCTCGAAAAAATGCCTATATCACCTCTCTATAACAACAACAACATTGTGAGCATGTGCTTTAGTTTTGTGAAATTATCAAGTCAACATTTTTTGCATGTGACTGTCACAGAGATAGCAGCAAAAAAAGTTAGCTATGGCGCAACTTTAGTGAAATTCGAGATATGATTGGCGGCTGGGGAATACAACAATCGATTTCAAGGTGGCTGACCTTATCACTTGAGGGGATTGAAAAATAAAAAAAATAAGTAAAACAAAAAACGCCAACACCAACCATTGCCGCCGATTTGCTTATCGAATATCTCTCTGCGGGGTCTTTGAATGACTTGATGGTTGATTGGTTGTTTTGGCTTGCTCGGCTTACCTTAGATGCCCTTTGGAATTGGGTTACCTGTGATCAAAGTTAGCCAGGCAACAAGTCAGCCAGCCAGTCATCTAGCTTGTCATCCAGCTCCCTTTATAAACAATTTGTTGTTGTTATTTTTTGATTTTTAAATAATGTTCAATTGCTGTCAGGCATTTGTCATTTGCGATTTCGAGGTGTTGTATTGATTTTCAATTTAAGAAAATTATAATAGGATTTAATTGAATTTCACATAAAAATAGGCTAGGCGTTACAGTAATTTTTTGGTAACACTGTGCGACAAAATTATTTTGGTTTTTTCAATAATTAAGGGAAAATCCAGCAAATGCAGTTAATTAGAGCTAAGAAAAGAAGACATGTGTATAGGCGTTATGAAAGTTTACATCTATTTTTTTTGGGAACATTGATGGCAACATTTTCTTGATATACAATGCAAGTACAGATTTCTTGTTTTTGGTGACTTACAGATGAAATTTGATGATTTGATACAGTGAAATTTGATCTCTTTGTTGGAGATTTTTGAACAAACTCACAAAAAGTACTTCTTTAACCCTAAAATGTGTTTTATCCTCCTTTTTTGTGTATTCATAACTGTTTGATGCCAACTCATACACGACTGTAACTATATGACTGTATTGCTGCCATCTAATATCAGTTGTTGAATGAAATTTCATTTATTGTCATAGCCAAAATAATTGTTTAATTCCCAGTAACTTTTGTTGCTGTTGTTATTATTCTTTTTTATTTCCAGCTAAATTAATTAAGCTTTTCGGGTTTTTCGTTTATTGCCTGTAAATGTGTGGTGTGTTAATCACATTTATTTGCGATTGGCTGGCTTAAATTTTATTGGCCAAAACTAAACCAACAAATCCATGGACTACCTACCTACCACCACATATTATCTATTTTCATTCAATTTTCGATCGTTTATCTATCACGCAAAAATTTTAATTGAAATATTTGGAATGAGGCGAATTTATGTGGCCAAAAGAGATAAAACGTTAAATGCTTGACCCGAAAAAGTGAAATTTAATTAAGTTTTAGTTAAAGTAAATTAAAAAGCGATAGTAAATATTAATTCGGATTTTAGTTCATCGATTTTTGAAAAAAGGTTTTTTTGTGGATTTTACACACAGTAGCATTGGTTGAGGAAGGCAAAACATTGATGTTATTGTTCTGTATGTCGATACAAAACTAAATTTGAAAGAAAATTACTATTCTTTTTGAAGTTTTTAAATTTGTTATATAACTCAAAATATCAAATACTTGAATGACTTTTTTGGAAAGAGATTTTTCTTTCGGATTCTTTTTCGTGTAAACATACAGAAAAAGGTCCGGAATATTGAATATCTTAACTAATAGTGAATATTCTTATTGAATATTACTTACATTTTTGCCCGAAATTCAAACATTTTTGTGTATGAAAAAATAAGATCGAAAAATCAGCAGCGGCCTTTGAATTCAATTTTCTTAAAAATCCTACTTCTGCCAGTAAATCCTTCATAAAATATTCATCAAAAATACAATCTTTCAGACAAAAAGTGCTTGAAAATATTTTTAATCAACAATTTTCAAATCAAATCAAATTTTGTCGCATTAATTCAATACCAATAGGAAAAACTCATTATATTTAAGCTTACCGGTAATGCAGAGGGTATGTACTTATAAATATTTTTGCACTGCTGATAATATAGAAGATAGTTGTCATTATTAATAGAAGGATTAATCCAAAGTGAAGATGGGATATTCTTTGAAAACTGTAGTAAATTTTTGGCATTATTTCCTTGATAAGTTATTTTAAAAAAAGTCAATGATTTCTTGGCCTGGAAGTTCTTGATAAAAATCCAAAATTTAATTTGCAAATGAAATCACTATTTTCGGCCGGAAACATTCGAATACAAATTTTCTAAAAACTCACGATTGGGCACAAAGTCCGCTATAAAATATTCCTAAAACAAGTAAAAAAGTTGTAAGTTCGACCAGACCGATCTTTAAATACCCTCCACCATTTGGAACGAATTTGGCAATTTTCAAAAAAATAAAATCCGTAAAATCCTGTTAAAATCTTAAAAATACCGACTGTAGGGTCTATACGACGACGTGGACCTTCAGAGGTAACCTGTGTCATAAGCCATTACAATATTCAAATGCGAAACTTGAAAAAAATTCGGTGCATAATGTAGCTAAAATCATCAAAATACCGAATATAGGGAGGTACCGATATATCGGGCATATACGAAGACCCGGACCTGCATAGCCAATTTTCTGTTCATTACGAACTTCACCAAATTTGAAACAATTCCAGTGTATAAGGTCGCTTAAATCACTAAAATACCGAATATCGGGAGGTACCGTTATATGGGGCCTGTACGAAGACTTGGACCTGCAGTGACTATGTTCTGTCATAGGCTGTAGTATCCATTACGAACTTCAAATATCAAATTTGAAACATTTCCGGTGACTAAAGTCGCTAAGTTCATAATCATAATACCATAATACCGAATATAGGAAGGTACCATTACATGTGAGCTATACCAAAACGTGGACCTGCAGAGACAATTTTCTGTCATAAGCTGTAGTATCCATTGCGAACTTCAAATACCAAATTTGAAACAATTCCGGTAAGTAATGTCGCTAAAACCATCAAAATACCGAATATCGGGATGTAACGTTATATGGGGGCTATACCAAAACCTTGGCCTGCACAGAAAATTTTTTGTCATATGCTGTAGTATCCATTACGAACTTCAAATACCAAATTTGAAACAATTCCGGTGAGTAATGGGGGCTATACGAAGACGTGGACCTTCAAGGCCCATTTTCAATACCAAAAGTCCTGCAGACATTATATGCATTTGAGTAAAGTTTTTTCAACCTACTTGATTTCGTTCGGAAGATAGAGGGATTTCCACAGATGTTGATGATTTTAGGTACATTTTTACCGATTTTTTTTTTTCAAGTTTCGCATTTGAATATTTTAATCGCTAATGACAAAAGTTGCCTATGCAGGTCCACGTCGTCGTATTGATCCTTATATAACGGCCACATTCGGTATTTTTAAGATTTTAACGGAATTCTTAACGTATTTTATTTTTTTAAAAATTGCCAAATTCGTTCCAAATGCTGGAGGGTAATCAAAGTTCTGCCCGACAGAACTTACATGTTTTTTACTTGTTATTATTTAATTTACTTTGATAAACATAGTGATGGATTGTATAAAATGTTCAGCCCGGCCACAAAATTTAACAAATTTCGAAACAAAAAGGAATTTTTAGAAATCTTGCTACCAAATTGATAATATTTTTAAGGCGAATTGTTTGGGTCGGTACAGTTATGAACATTTAATGACACTCTAAGCTATCGTTCTGTGACCATACACCCCTGGACTTTGGAAAATTGTATTCGACTGAATTCTAAATTTTACTTATGTGTGGTAGGGCTATTCTAAATTATTTTGTTATTTGGAGAGTTTTAATTTCCAACCAAAACAATTTTAATTTGATATTTTTCAGTTTCTTGTTTTCTTTCTTTTCGAAGTATATTCAATATGGATATAGCCTCCATACACGGAATTTTCACATTTAAGGAATTGTGAGGATAATTGAGGTGTGGGCGGGATGGTCTCAAAGTATAGTAGTTTTCATACACATCAATCCTAAGTCTATTGGTCCACCCTAACCTAGAGAGGACAGTATGCTGATTTTTATATTCATATAATAATTTTTCATGCGTCAAAATTTTACGTGGAAGATGACATTAACCTTTTCAGAATAAAATCTTTAATTTTTCCACAGATTTTTTTTTAAATAAAAATTACTTCTTAAATTTACCCCTACCATAACAAATGGAATGTGTGAAGATGATATCATTTGTATATGATTTGTATTTTCATATCTTGACGTATGCTTTTTGCATTCTTTTCTAAGTGCGTGCTTGGCTTCGTGCCACTACTTCAACTAATTATTTTTTCTCTCTCCCTCTCGATTGTTATAATTCTTCTAGATTTTATTTTATTTAAAAAAAAACTATATCACATGCAAATGTCAGGTTTTATTATTTTTTTCATATTTCAATTCATCATGAACCCCACAATGCTAATTACACACATACATAATGGCCAGAATGTCAGCGGCTGTTATTTACTATTTGAGTGCGTGTGTGTGTGTGTGTTTTTCCTATTCTTTTGATAAATGGTAAACATTTTATATAAATGGTCTATTCATAATTATGGCGAAAAAAATCAGTATGACTGTATTGTTTGTATTTTGTGGATAAATTAAATAATTTTCGTTTTAAAAGTCCATTATCGTGGATGAAGAACAATGTTAATTGCTGGACATATAATTCACACAACGGGGAGTAATTTAATATGTATATCTTGAAAATAAAAAAGTCCAAATCCTCTGTTTTCGTAATAAGAGAACGAAAGAAATATAGTGATGTATACATAATTCGGGATCACAGGCCCTTTAAGGCTAGAGATGCCAAAATAAACGTCGAGTGAGGTGTTTTGGAAAAAAACCTGAAAATGCTTTAAATCGACTGTTTTATGGGCATTAGAATATTTTGTATTATTCGAATGTTTGCAACTGCAAAAACTTCTCTACTCTCTCGCACTCTCTTTTAAGAAGTGTGGATTTAACAAATCAACATCAACAATCTACAAATACTAATAAGAGACTGAATCTATCTTCTCCATAATTTTATGGGATGTACACAATGGTCACCGTTTGGGGTAGCTGTTTAAAGCCGCACTTCTTAAAAGAGAGAGAGCGTGAGAGCAGAGAAGTTTTTGAAGTTGTAAGCATTTCAATAATAACAAGTAAAAAAGCTGTAATTTCGGCCGGGCCGAACTTTTGAATACTCTGCACCATTTGGAACGAATTTGGCAATTTTTAAAAAATAAAATCCGTTCAAAATTCTGCTAAAATCCTCAAGATACCAAATATAGACCTGCATAGACAATTTTCTCCCTTAAGCTGTACTATTCATTACGAAATTCAAATACCATATTTAAAACAATTCCGTTAAATAATATGGCTAAAATCATCAAAATACCGAATATGGGGAGGTACCGTTATATGGAGACTATACGAAGACGTGTACCTGCACAGACAAATTTCTGTCTTAAGATGCAGTATCCATTTTGAGCTTCAAATACCAAATTTGAAACAATTCCGTTGAATAATGTCGCTAAAATCATCAAAATACCGAATATCGGGAGGTACCGTTAGATGAGGGCAATACCAAAACATGAACATGGCCCATTTTCAATACCCAAAGTCCTGCAGACATAACATACATTTGAGTAAAATATTATCAATCTACTTTATTTCGTTCGGAAGCTAGAGTGATTTCCATAGACGGACAGATGGATAGACGGACAGACGGACGGACATTGATAAATCGACATAGATATTTAGGCTGAACAAGAATATATATACTTTGTGGGGTCTAAAATGTATAGTTCGAGGTGTAATAAACGGAATACTGTGGCGGAGGGTATAAAAAAATGTTATAATTTCACAAGAAATGTTGGAATTCTTGAATTGCAATTAAATCAGGGCTGGACAGAGAGTAGCACTATTATGTTCTCCCTCCTTTTTTCTCTTTGATTTTAAACTCTCAGCCATATGTCTAGAGAGATTTGATACAGCCAAAACGTGCCTCATAAAATTAACAGTTTTAGGCCCTAGGTCTCTTTGGACCAAATCTGTCTCAGCACATTTGGAGTCGATCTAGGGATGTCCGTCCAAACTTTGATCTAGGTCAGAGTTGGTTAATATCGGTCTACTCCTTATTGTACATCCCACAAAAAGGTCGAAATTTTTAAAAAAATATGTATATATTTTACTGCGCAGAAAGAGAACGGATAATGCGATTTTGCTCCAACTTTGCAAATCCTAATATTTCCATCAGTACTAAGTTAGGTGCGAAAACGGACAGTATATATCTACTCCATCAAGTACCTCCCCCACAAGGGGTCAACATTTTGAGTACCTCAATCTTATAAATGTGATTTAAGTATCCGATTCTCTGCAATTTACGCACATCACAAAATTTTTAATAACCCAAGGTCTGGTGCGAAGATGGAATGTATCCATCCACTCCTTCTGGTACCTTCCCCACGAAGGGTAAAAATTTTGAATATCCATGAAGCTCATAAAACGAGAAATTAACATCCGATTCTATTCTGACTTAGCACATCTCAATATTTCCATCAAAACAAGATGTGCAATAAAGATGATAGAGATCGGACCATTTCTTCAGGTACCTCCCCCACAAAGTTTTGAATAACTAAAACGATTATAAAATCCAAAATACACATCTAGTTCTCTTCATATTTCACAGATCCCATTGTTTTTACTAACACAAGATATGCTGCGAAGATGGGATATATCGGTCCACTGCTTCTGGTACCTCCCCCACAAAGGGTCAAAATTGTGAATGTCCTTCGTGGATATTAAACACTAAATTATCATCCGATTCTATTCAGACTTGGCAAATCTCAACATTTCTATCACACAAGATCTGTTATAGAAATTGTAGAGATCGGACCATTCCTTCTGGTACCTCCCCCATAAAGGGTCAAATAACCAAAACGATCATAAAATCCAAAATAAGCATCCGCTTCTCTTCATATTTACCACATCCCATTATATCTGCTAACACAAGATCTGCTGTGAAGATGATATATATCGGTCAACTCCTTCTGGTACCTCGCCCACCGAAGGCCAACATTTTGAATATCCATGAAGCCCATAAAACGCGAAATTAACATCCTATTCCATTCAGACTTGGCACATCTCAATATTTCCACCAACTCAAGATCTGCTATAAAGATGATAGAGATCGGACCATTCCTTCTGGTGCTTCCCCAAAAAGGGTCAAAGTTTTGAATTACCAAAACGATCATAAATGCCGAAAAAACGTCCGATTCTCTTCAAATTTCACACATACCAATATTTTCGCTAACACAAGATCTCTTGGGAACATGAAATATATCTGCGAACCCCTTCTGGTACCTCACCCACAAAGGGTCACAATTTCCGATACTTTTATCTGCCATAACTTGCGAAACATATCAGCGATTCTTTACAAATTGTTATATCTAAATATTTCTCTCAACCAGAAACCTGAGATGAATATGGAATTAATCAGAGCTTATAATTTCGCATTTAATTGGATATAAATGTTCGATTTTCTTGTAATTTTTGCCGATACCAATATTTTTTCTGGATTACATGTATGTATATGGTACCTTCCGCAGATTTTAACATTTTCTAAAAATTATCACATATTTCATATAAAGTAGCTGATGTAGTCCAAACCTGGCACGTCGCAATATTTATATCATATTTATTTATGTTCGCTACAAAATAGACAATATTGGTCCATTACGTCGAAACCTACTCCATAGAGGGTCAAACATTTGAATAATCATAACAGAAGTCAAAATGTATTTAAATAATCGAACATTGGCTGAGGGTATACATCTGTCGCTGTGGGAATACATCTGACTGACACTTTTTAACTTGTTTTAAATAGGTTTGATTGAGAATGTTGAGAGAATTGCCTGGCCCTGAATTTAACTGTTTCGATTAACGAATGGAAATCTCATATTATAAATGACATATTACGAAATTTTCCATAACAACACGAATTTCGTCACTTTCATTTATTTCATAATTTCAACCAATTTTCACTTTCCCTGTGAACCCATTATTCAAGCCTATCTTGTTTAAAAACCCACAATTTTATCACATAATTGTTCCCATTTCTCATGTTTTTTTTTTTTCTTCGTTCCACATACGCCTCAGGATTACCGCATTCTGATAGTGATTATCACAAAACCCCAACTTCCAGCAATTTGGCACCACCACCACCACAACATGTTACCATTGGCATGTCATGGTTAAATTCCAACGCTTTCAGTATTTAATTACTTCACAGCTATGAAAAAAAAAAAACAAAATTAAACAAATGAAAACGGAATTATTTATCAAATTAACCAAAGAAACAAAACAAAAAAAAAACTGAAAACAACCAACAAAATATAAAAAAGACGCCAGTCACAAAACATGCTGTGTTTAACCACAATTAAAATTGTGGCAACCTTGTCAACGCATGACCACGATTCCAAAAATAATAGAAAAAATTGAGTAGTGAAATGAAAAACTAACACGCATTGTTAACTCACTTTCAGGAAGAAGAAGCAGAGGAAATTAAAATAGAAATTGCGTACAAGTGGTTTAAAAAAATTACATCCTCTAATTCTCACAAAAAAATGAAGTGTCATTTTAAAATTTATGACGAGGAAGAACATTTTTACTGGTAATTTTAAAACGTATGGAAAATTTATTAGTATTGCTCAAAATATGTGGAAAAATCTTTTGGAAAATCTAGTATTGAAAATTTCCTAAATTGAAAACAACCGTTAATAAAGACAGAATATAATAAAATATTGAGGTCCAACAACTTGAGGTCATTGAGGACTGCTTTTTTAACCTTTTATTGGCGTGGTAGTTTTGTAATTACTTACTTACCTTGACATATGCATGTTTTAATAAGGGCTTTTGATGATTATTTTACAATGAGATTTTTTGCTTGGTATGGAAAGTTATCTACTCAATATGATTTTCCTTGTACAGGGTTGCCCATATTCGACGGACCCATATTCGACGGACCCACTTTTGACAGAGATGTCACATCGCCTAATGACATACCGCGTTTGAAGCGTCAGTCCAAGCAGATTTTTACCATGAACCAATACTCGCCACGCGAGCGCTCTGAAATAGTTGAAATTTACATTCAAAAGAAGAAGTCAATTGTGAAAACTCAACGTGCTTTTAAAACATTAAAAAATGTGAGAAGTGCGCCTTCTAAGAACACCATTAAGCGTTTATACGAAAAATTTTCGACTGGTAAGGCTCTTTATAATCCGAAGAGGCCATATAAAAGTCGTCCAAGGCGATCGGCCGAGAATATCGCTGCCGTACGAGCCAGTGTTGAGAGGTCCCCAAGAACATCCCAAAAACGCCGTTCTCAGCAGTTGGGCATGGCTCGGTCCATTTTACAACGGATTATTCGCATTGATTTACATTTGTTCCCGTACAAAATTCAATTGACGCAAAGAATGTTGCCTGCGGACAAGCCTCGTCGATTGGAATGGGCCCAAAGGGCCCAAAGGTCCGTCGAATATGGGCCACCCTTATAAAATTATTTTATCTCAAAAACATGTGCTCGAGCACAGAGAATATCATTGAAAATCTGTGATTTTCGAAAATAGTTTGGAAAAGGTACAAGTACCCTCGGAGTCTCGATAATATCATTGAATTTCCACGACTCGCAAAAATATCCTCGAATTTCCACGATAATATTCTTAAAGAATCGAGGATTTTTTTAAATATCCAACATTTGTCGAATAATCCTTGAATTGTGAGTTTGAAATATGATTCGCAGTTAACGTGAAAAACCACAAGTTTTGACAAATCAAAATTTTTAAAAATTTACAACTTTCGAAATTAATGTGTGAGTACATAAGCAGCTTAAGGTATTCGCATGGCATATTTAGTGACTTATCAGAAAGGGATCCCAGAGCCGAAGTCGAATTCTGTCGTCGTTTCCCTTTATAGCCATGATGCCAAGCTGCTTATGTAACG
Organism: Musca domestica; assembly: GCF_030504385.1. Classification (NCBI taxonomy): domain Eukaryota; kingdom Metazoa; phylum Arthropoda; class Insecta; order Diptera; family Muscidae; genus Musca; species Musca domestica. Next base: position 47,727 of record NW_026712393.1, on the reverse strand, counting down.
TCACCTTTATTCCTTAAAAACTGTACTTCTTGAAAATATCTTTAACATCAACAAATTAAAAAAAGAATATCTTGAAAATTCACAAGTTTTGAATAAATTATTCAAAATCCATGAGTTCCAAGTTTCATCGAACGTCTTCGAATATTGCAAATATACTTGAAAATCCTATAAGTCTGAAAAAACTAATCTCAAAAGTATGCTTAAGTATTCCCGTGTTTTGAAAGTGCTTAAAAATCCACGAGATTGGAAAATATCTTGGTTTTTAAAAATATCCGTCGAAAACAAAAAAAAAACTTAATATATTCTTAAAACTCCATGAATTTCAAAACAAAAAATCTTAGAGACTCGAAAACTTTCTTAAAAATGCAAAATGTCCTTAAAAAGTCAGATTCTTGAAAATATCTTTGAAAAAACGCAGGATTTCAAAATATCCTCGGAAGTTTAAAAGCGTAGCTTCGCTGATCTCCGAGTTTAAAAAATATCTATGAAAATCTACGAGTATAGAAAACATATAGGGTGAAATAAAAAAAAACTGCATCTAAGTCAAACGCCATTATTTTTACATTTTCTTTAATTTTATTGAATGAAAGCAAAAAATGTCGGAAATAGCATCAAATTTTAGAATAAGTTTAGATTTGTTCGATTTGGTCACCTTTGACACGAATTATGGCCTTAAACGGCCAATGAAACCGTCACACGCTGCCCGAATGTTGCTCTGTGCTATTTTGGTCCATTCCCGGCGAAGCTCGTGCTTGAGGTGATCGACGCTTTGGTATTTTTTAGTCCCAACATTGCTTTCCAAAAAACACTTGAGACACAATAGTTCAACGGATTGGTATCCGGAAATTTTGGTGGCCATTGTGCGCCGAAAATTAAGCGAGGATCCTTATTTTGTAAACCATTCTTGGGTGGCGCGTGCTGAGTGCGATGGTGCTGAGTCCTGTTGGAATGTCCACGGTGTGTGTGTCGAAATGTTTGCGTGCCCAAGGCTTGAATACACCCTTCAGAATATTTTCGCTATTATATTCGCCATTCATTCTGATGCCAAGGTCGATTAATATGAGCGGAGAGCGACCACCGGCTGTTATGGCCGCCCACACCATCACCATGGTCGGCGCTTGAGTTCCAATCGAAAGTGCACAGTTTCAGCTGACCTCTTTGCCAAGTCAACACGATAATTTTGTTTGTTTATAAACTGCTGGACAACGAATGTTTTCTCATCGGAGAAAACCAAATTCGGCAGTTCACCACTTTCGGCCATGCGAAGCTCTTTTAAGTATATTTTCTTTCTGTTACAGTGTAAGTTCTTGCACTTTTTGGAATTTCAATGGCCTTACCCCGAGCTCATTTTTCAATATTTACCGAATGGAATATTGCGATGTGTTCAGTCGCGATCAAGTCGCTTCTTTACTTTTCGAACCATTTCTGCTTATGTTGCTTTTCTCTTCCGTCCACTTTCATGACGTCGGACTATGCTACCAGTATCACAGTAACAAGCGATGGTACGAGACACAAAAAAGTTATTCACATTTAAATGCTGGAGTGCTAAAATGAAAGATCTTTGAAAATCCATGAAATATCGATAACATTTTTGGAAAATCAGAAAATTTCTTTCTTGGTACTTTCAAAATATCCTTGAAGTTGCACGAGTGTTGCCCGAAATTCTTCGAAATTATTCTCGTGAAGCTACTCTAATTTTGCCTCCAAAATATCCTTTAATATCTCCGCATATTCTTAGTTTCCCATAATTGTCCTGGAAAATCCACAAGTAAGCTCTCATATCCTGATAAGTCCGCAAGTGTTGAAAATATTGTGTGATAACCCCTCACAGTGTCTGGATTATCTCAAAGCATTGCTCTCATAGCTTCGAGAACGTGTGTCCTTCAAAATCTACGAAAGTTGATCCCAAGTGCTTTGAAAACCTCCACGAATATGTGTGTCGAAAATATTTAAAATCCAATAATGTTTCAAGGATAAGGAAATATGTCCTTACATTTCCATGAGAGTTATTTCCAAAGCGTCTCAATAATTTACCCTGAAAATGTAAGAGAAAAGTTTTATTGTATTCCTGCCATAGTGTCTCGAAAATCGACGACTATTTCTGCCATAGGAACTTTTGAATATCTTTGAAAGATATTTGTTCCAAAAATATTTTTGTAAACAATCTACAATTCCTTCCACCGTGTGTTGTTTCTTGGAAATCCTCTAGATTTGCTATTTAAGTACAACTCACTGAACACTGTTTCCATAGAAGTCCGATTGGAGCTCCTCTTTGTATAAAGGACCTCCAGAGGCACATTCCATTCCAAGAGTATTTTTTGCATGTGCCTTCATTGCCTCTATGTCGCTCGAAAAAATTTTACCAATCCGCTTGAATAACTCTATGATGTCTTGAAAAATCACGACAATTGTTCCCATAGAATAATGGAAATATCTTTAGAAGAGTTTGACTAGCGCGGTGTCTCGAAACCTTCTTTGAAATCTACTAATTTGACCCCCATTGTATTATCCTTTGAGATAGGATTTCTAAAACATTCTGTAATATAGATAGTGTCTCGAAAATATCTATCGCAAATATCTAAATATTTTTCCATATCCTCTAGTAAATCCTCTACAGTGTCTCAAAACGATTCTTAAAAATCATTGGATTTGCCCTGGAATATATTCTTGAAAACCATGAGCATTGCTCCAGAAAATTTTGAGAGTACAGATGATCTCCCATTCCTAGAGTACTGTTCCCAATAGAGCCTCGAATATATCCCTGATAATTTATGAATATGGACTCATCCTTCGAAAATCTGTTTAAATCACAAAGTCGTCCCTACATTGTCACAACTTCCTATCACATTCAAATAAATATCGCACTCAACCATTCAATCTCTTCTCCCACATTCCTAAATTTGATTTTAGTTTCATTCTCACACCAATTGAAACATAATTTTTCATATTTTCAATAGAAAAATTGCAATGACCTCCAGCATAAAACGGTTGATGTTGTTGTTGTGAGTATTTTGGGCAGCTGGTACTGAAACCCTATTAAGTGGCCTCTATTAGAACTCATTTTGCCATAATAAAACCTAGGGAATTGTAAAATAAATAAACATTTGAAGGTTGCCAGAAGATGAGTTTATGCTTCCCCCATCCGAATCTACCAGGCACTCAACCAGTTTGTCAAACCAAAACGATTTTTCCCTTGATGCGTTTTCGTGCACGAAAAACAATAGCAACACCAACAACATAAAATATAATTTACTCTAAATAAATTTCATTTAAATTGTCGGCAATAAATCCCTGTACCCCCTCCCCCCTACAGCAACACGGCCACACGACGATGTTGATGATGATGGATATGAAACCCTGGCTTTGTTTTACAACAAATGCGTTGGGGTTTAAAGAGGAGAGGGGGTGTTTTGTTTATGTTTTTTGGAAATCTATGTCATTTATATTTACTTCCCCTTTGCATTGAACGAAATTTTTATTGCAGCTCTCATGTCGTTTTCTGGGGGGAGGGGTTTTGGGGTTTCAAGGAAACGAAACCACCACAAAATTTTGCATTCCCTGTGACAAAGAGGATTATAACGCCACACACCCAACCACCCACACTTCTTATGCTGTGGTGGGTGGTGTTGGGGGAGTTAGTTTAATTTATTTCACCGAAGTGAGCAATTGGTGTTCATTTTCCCCCCTCCCAACATGTCGCAGTTTCTTCCTGTCTGGGACTTGCTTCGAATGGGAGTAATACAGAAGATATTTTAAATTGTGTTTTTTTTTTGTATTTAATGAAGAGCGAGAGACAAACTGAGCAAGACATGTTGACAACTTGACAGCTGTCATTTTTGAACTGTTAATAAAGAAAATAAGAGTTTTATCAGCTAACTAAAGAAAATAATATGTGAACTTGTGTGACCTAGTGCGTGTGAGTAGAAGGAACTGCGTTGATGAAGATGTTTGTCATCTCGCCTGGGCGTTGTAGGATTTTGAGCTTAAAGTTGGTTGGTGGAATATTAGATTACCTTTTTGATGGGGGGAAGTTGTAGGAACCCCTGCTAAAATAGCTGCAGAAGACCTGAAATACTTCGTTGCAGAAAGTATAACAGGTCTATTGCAGGACTTGAAGAATGTGGGACTCTTATAAAAGATTACACTGGGCAACTTTAACTTTTTCAATAATTGCCGAAAAAATCCAGAATAAAAGTAGAGCCATAAATAGAAGACATGTGTATCGGCATTTTGAAAGACATCGCAAATCAATCGAAATAGAGGGTCTAAGATCCTCGTTCTTCCACATTTTTCTGAAATTTTCGATCTAATATGCCATAGGATCCTTGCGTTTTAGACACATAGGGTCTTCGGCAATACAGGGTTGCCCATATTCGACGGACCCATGTTTTTTTTGTTTGTTTTGAGGCTTGTCCGCAGGCAACATTCTCATTTGTACGGGTACAAATGCAAATCAATGCGAATAATCCGTTGTAAAGTGGACCGAGCCATGCCCAACTGCTGAGAACGGCGTTTTTGGGATGTTCTTGGGGACCTCTCAACACTGGCTCGTACGGCAGCGATATTCTCGGCCGATCGCCTTGTCAAAAGTTATGGCGTTGACAGATGGGTCCGTCGAATATGGGCAACCCTGTATTACTGATAACAATACGGATATTTTTTTGATAAAAAATGTTAACACTCACGCGAGTCTCCAAAGGAGCCTTTTGGGTGCACTTCTCGAAATATTGTTAAAAACTCCATTTAAAAATATTGAGATAAGATATTCTAGAAGATTTTTTGCCATAAAATTCTAGTGTAGGTCCCATAAGACATGAAAAGTCTAAATCTTACTAAAACTCCAGGAATTCATAAATATTAGAAACACATTTTAGGAATAAAGTCGTACTTCAAATGAACCTATGACAAAATCTCCTACATGACATCCTTCTGGAAGGAAGTCGTCAAAGGCAATTATAATCCTCAGCAGATTTCAGGATAAGCCACCAAAGGATGAAAATTTCCATTTCCATTAAATATTCAAAACTATTTGCATAAATGTTGCCAAAACAAAGTATTTCCTACTACAGGGTGCGATAAAAAAAACTGCAACAAAGTCAAACGCCATAATTTTTAAAATTTATTGAATGAAAGCAAAAAATGTCGGAAATAATATCAAATTTTAAAAAAAGTTTAGATTTGTTCGAATTGGTCACCTTTGGCACGAATTATGGCATTTAAATGGCCAATGAAACCGTCCCACGCTGCCCTAATGTTACTCTGCGGTATTTTGGCCATTCCCGGTGAAGCGCTTGCTGGAGGTGATCGACACTTTGGTATTTTTAGTGCCAAACTTGCTTTCCAAAATACGCCAGACACAACAGTCCAACGGATTGGTATCTGGAGATTTTGGTGGCCATTGTGCGCTGGAAATAAAGTGATTAACCTCATTTTGTAACCATTCTCGGTGACGCGTGTTGAGTGCGATGGTGCTGAATCCTGTTGGAATGTCCAAGGCGTGCCCAACGCTTTAATACACACTCCAGAATATTTTCACGATAATATTCCGCATTTATTCTGATTCCACGGTCGATTGGTACGAGAGGAGAGCGACCATCGGCTGTTAGGGCGGCCCAAACTATCACCATGGCCAGCGCTTGAGTTCTGGTGGCCAACCGAAGGTGCACATCTTAAGCTGACCTCTTTGGAAAGAAAACACGATCATTTTTTTTACAAACTGCTGGACAACGAATGTTTTCTCATCGGAGAAAAATTAATTCGACAGTTCACCACTTTCGGCCAAGCGAAACAACTGTTTAGCTCTTTTGAGTCTATTTTCTTTCTGTGGCGGTGTAAGTTCTTGCACTTTTTGGAATTTCAATGTCCGAGCTCATTTTTCAGTATTTGCCGAATGGAATATTGTGATATGTTCAGCTCACGAGCCATTTTTCGGCCACTGCGACGCGGGTTTCGATCAAGTCCCTTTCTTATTTTTAGAACCATTTCTGCTGATGTTGCTGTTTTCTTCGGTCCACTTCCTTGACGTCGGGCTACGCTACCAGTATCACGGTACAAGCGATGGTACGAGACGCAAAAGATTTATTCACATTTAAATGCTGGAGTGTTCTAAGGATAGCCACTGGTGGGTTTACCAGCCAAATATAAAGAAATCACACCATCACACTTGAATTCCATCACGAATAACTTTTTTTTTTCTAGAAAATTCTCACCAAAATGCTTTTGTACGCTTGTAAACAATATAAACCGCTGTCGGACGAGTGGCTTTGAAATGACAGCAGTCTGAAGTTGGTTGCAGTTTTTTCATCTCATTCTGTATGTAGGTATTTGAAATTCAGATATGGAGGTGGATTTGGAAATGTGTTCTATAAGTGGTCGAAGAGTACTAAGTGGTACTAAATTTAGTATTGGGTAAAGAGAGCTGGAATCCCGAAATTTAATATGGTTGTGGTGGATATGGTGTCTGTAGTTGAAAGGAGGGGGTGGTTTTACTATGAACGCACGAAAAGTGCCAAATTACACAAAATGTGCCTTTGGGTGTTGGTTGGCTTGATTATTTATGGTATCTATTGAAAATTCGTCCTATTCTTAACGAAAAGTACTTATTGGTACTAAATTTGGTATTGGGTGTAAGCAAAGAGCTGAAATTCTAAAATTGTATATTGAGGTCACTGTTTATTTTTGGAATTAAGATATGGAGGTGGGTTTGGAAATGTGTACTATAATCATACGAAAATTACTAAATAGTACTAAACATGGTGAAGAAATAAAACTGAAATCCTGTAATTCGATATGGATGTCACTGTAGATGTCTGTAGTCGTGAGGAGGGGGTGGTTTTATTATGAATGCACGAAAAGTTCAAAGTGCCAAAAAATGTGCCGTTGGGTGTTGGGTTATTATGATATTTTGTATCGAGGTTACTGTTGGTTTTTAGGATTTACATATGGAGACATATGGACAGAAAAATTGGATGTGGGTCAATTGTGCAATGGTTTTACCAATATCCTCCTCTGTAATCTTCAAAATGAAGGATTTTGAAAATTTTGGTGTAAAAGGTAAACATTTTCCAATTATTTCTTGAAGAATATATAAAACCTTGAAAGTCTAAGAATTTAGTCCGACATATGAAGCTTTGATTAAAAAATTTTGTTAAATTGAACAAATTGTATATTTTGAGTACTAAAAAGCCTAATATGAACTGTTGGAAGGTACCTAAATCTCACACTCCTCAAATTCCACATTCTCCCCTGAAATCTTGCATTTGTTTATAATTTCATTTTTTTATTCGATTTCGTTCTTCATTTATGTGTGTCACACCATTTTCTCATGTTGGCTGGCTGGGTTTCCTCCAGCATTTCATTTCAATTTCCTTTTTTTATCATCATCGTTGCCGCCATTTAATTTTTGCCATTTGTTCTAGGCTACAGTAAACACCTCATGCGGATGTCCGGTTGCTCTTGCTTGATATAGGGGGGGCCATTTGAAAAAATTAATACAAAAAAACAGAACAAAATTAAAAAAATGCCACCATGAAGTGATAACGTTTAACAGTGGGTATTTTGTCACTTAAATGGCAATGACGGTGATTTAAATTGCTAGCCGCTGTGATATGTTTTGAAATTTGAGGCAATGATAAAAAAAATTAAAAATATCAAAAACAAACAAAAAAAAAAAAATAAAAATAAGACGGCATTTAGCAAAAGGAAAAGTTCGCTGGGAATATATAACTTAGTAAGAACTAGAAAGCAAACCACATCCACAATCCCATTTTTTGTGATATATCAAGTTACAAAAAAGTTATCTAAAAATAAAAATTCCTAAAAACTCCATATTTTGGGATCCAGATCCACATTCTGGGTCGATTGGCGATGGCTCAAGGACGAACCCTATTAAAATCCCTATTTAAGTTTAGATATAGCTCCCGCCTATATCTTCAACCGATTCGGGTTGTGTAACAAATGGCCAATATCAGTCTAAATGACCTGATTTTTTGCACATCCGACCGAATTCAGTCTAGAAGTACATCAAATTTAGAGAAAATATATATGTTTCATCCGATTTGTGATTTTAAGCCCCTCACATGAGTAATATGCACTCCACAAAAATAATATTTGATTCCAGATATCAGATACAGTCCAGGAATACCTCTGTCAAATTTTATCGAGATCGAATAAGATTTGGATATAGCTTCCTTATATACAGGTTGAGATGAAAAAACTGCCACCAACTTCAGACTGCTGTCATTTCTAAGCCACTCGTCCCACAGCTATTGTTCACAAGCGTACAAAAGCATTTTGGTGAGAATTTTCCACAAAAAAGTTATTCGTGATAGAATTCAAGCATGATAGTGTGATTTCTTTATATTTGGCTGGAAAACCACAGGTGGCTATCGTTAGAGCACTCCAAAATTTAAATGTGAATAAATCTTCCGTGTCTCGCACCATCGCTCGTTACCGTGACACTGGTAGCGTAGCCCGACGTCATGAAAGTGGACGGAAAAACAGCAACATCAGCAGAAATGGTTCGAAGTGTAACGAAGCGACTTGATCAAAACCCGCGTCGTAGTAGCCGAAAAATGGCTCGTGAACTGAACATTTCGCAATATGCCGTTCGGCAAATATGAAAAAATGAGCTCGGGGTAAAGCCATTGAAATTCCAAAAAGTCCAAGAACTTATACCACTACAGAAAGAGAATAGACTCAAAGAGCTAAAAAGTTGCTTCGCTTGGCCGAAAGTGGTGAACAGCCGAATTTGGTTTTCTCCGATGAGAAAACATTCGTTGTCCAGCAGTTTGTAAACAAACAAAATGATCGTGCTTACTTGGCCAAAGAGGTCAGCTGAAAATGTGCACCCTCGGTTGGCCACCAGAATTCAAGCACCGGCCATAGTGGTGGTGTGGGCCGTCATAACAGCCGATGGTCGAACTCCGCTTGTATTATCGACCGTGGCATCAGAATAAATGCCGAATATTATCGCGAAAATATTGTGGAGGGTGTATTAAAGCCTTGGGCACGCAAACATTTTGGCCGCAGACCTTAGACATTCCAACTGGACTCAGTACCATTGCACTCAGCACGCACCACCCAAGAATGGTTACAAAATAAGGTTTCTCGCTTCATTTCCAGCGCACAATGGCCACCAAAATCTCCCGATACCAATCCGTTGGACTATTGTCGTGTCAGGAGTATTTTGGAAAGCAAGGTTGGCACTAAAAAATACCAAAGTGTCGATCACCTCCAGCAAGCGCTTCGTCGGAAATGGGCCAAAATACCGCAGAGCAACATTCGGGCAGCGTGTGACGGTTTCATTGGCCGTTTGAAGGCCATAATTCGTGCCAAAGGTGACCAATTCGAACAAATCTAAACTTATTCTAAAATTTGATGCTATTTCCGACATTGTTGGCTTTCATTCAATAAAATTTAAAAAAAAAATGTAAAATTTATGGCGTTTGTTGCGGTTTTTTTTATCTCACCCTGTATATTTCATCCCTCATTCTCTTAATATGTACTCCACAACAATGATATTTAGTACCGAATATCAAATACAGCCCAGTAACACCTCTGCCAAATTTTATCGAAATCGGTTCAGATTTGGATATAGCTTCCATATATATCTTCATCCGATTTCTCGGTTATTGTGCACCAAATGTGTAATATCATACTAAATTGAATGGATTTTTGCAAAAAGTGCTGAAATTTTGTGCACTTGCGTTTTTGGACTGAAAATCATAGATCAAGTTCGAAGATGGGCTATATCGACCAACTATTTCGTATAGCCCCATATAACGATACTTCCTCATTTTAAGTAATTCGATGTTCTTTTTTGGAATTGTCTGGAATTTGGTATTTGCATTTTGTTACGGATTCCTTATCACCTTGGCATATCTCCCATATAGCGGTACCACCTTATATTCGTTATTCTGTTTTTTTTTTTTTTTTTCAAAGGAATTTTCTAAAATTTTGTACTTGAAGTTTTTAATGGCTGCCTTACAAAAAATGTTTGATATAGGTCCTCATATTGACTTAGTATGTATCATGATGGAGGGCAACAAAACTTCGGTTCGGCCGAAGTTACTATATTTTTATTTGTTTAAATTAAGCCTTCTCGAAATCATATCATTCGCTTTATGGTACAAATTCCTCCGTCGAATTTGAGGGAAATAGATTGAATCGAGTTGGATATACCTCCAATAAATTACTTTGCCTCCGTCAAAATTGGTGGAAATCGTTTCTGAGTTGTACCTTCCATATATTAAGTCCTTCCGATTTCTAATAATAACTACTGTAAAGCATGCTAAAAATGTTTGCAGGTGGTATGATCTACCAAACATGTATTCCCAAACTAAAAGTTCATATGTAACGGGTAGCTCTACTAAATATACATACTAGTGTAGGGCATTATAACTTTCTTTACTGGTTACGCATTTAAATGGGATATTAGAATGAAATGCCTCTGCCACAAAATTGAATTCAATTCAAGTCATTATCATGCAAATTAATTCGAAACAATGCAAATAGCATTCAATTTTAAATTCCAAATATCAACGATTTGGTTTCAAAAAAGTTTTCCAGAAATCATTTAAATTTTATTATTTCCAAATTATAGCTAATTATTTTCACCGGAATAAATAAATCAATTTTTTATTGAATAATAAAATATTTGATACATTTAAATTATGAACTTCCGACTACCTACAAATAAACTAGCTAATATTATATAATTATATTAATTTAAACATTTATGCAAAGGTAAAACAAAAAAAAAATAATTCGTTAATTTGCTTCACTAAATGTGAGAAAATTTTTCAACAAAACAATGAACTCCCAACACCCACACAGCCCAGACTCGCCCACCAGTCGTTGATAATTTAAATTTTCCAAGAAAAACAACAACAGCTTTTGCAAAGTAGTTGCTGCCGATTAGTTAATCCAAATTTCTCACAAATGTCACAGTTAATGAACTATGACAAATTGTTAATGTCGGAAACGAACGAAGTGCTAGTCGAGCTATTCTACGAAATGGCTCATTAACGAGAGACCGACCTAGTGAACAATAAATACACACACACATCCAAATGAAATTAATTAATTTTCAAATGGATTTATTTTTGGTTTCATAAGGATATTTAAATTACAGGGTGAGATAACAAAAAAACCACCACAACAAAGTCAAACGCCATAATTTTTACATTTTTTTTAAATTTTATTGAATGTAAGCAAAACCTGTCAGAAATTGCATCAAATTTTAGAATAAGTTTAGATTTGTTCGAATTGGTCACCTTTGGCACGAATTATGGCCTTCAAACGGCCAATAAAACCGTCACACGCTGCCCGAAAGATGGCCCATTCCCGGCAAAGCGCTTGCTTGAGGTGATCGACACTTTGGTATTTTTTAGTGCCAACCTTGCTTTCCAAAATACTCCAAACACGACAATAGTCCAACGGATAGGTATCCGCAGGTTTTGGTGGCCATTGTGCGCTAGAAATGAAACGAGGAACCTCATTTTGTAAACATTCTTGGATGGCATATGCTGAGTGCGAAGGTGATGAGTCCTATTGGAATGACCAAGGCATGCGGCCAAAATGTTTGAGTGCCCAAGGCTTTAATACACCCTTCAGAATATTTTCGCAATAATATTTGGCATTAATTCTTATGCCATGGTCGATTAATACGAGCGGAGAGCGTCCATCGGCTGTTATGGCGGCCCACACCATCACCATGGCCGGTTTGCTTGCCCAAGGCCTTAATATACCCTCCAGAATATTTTCGTGATAATATTTGGCATTAATTCTGATGCCACGGTCGATTAATACGAGCGGAGAGCGACCATCGGCTGTTATGGTGGCTCACACCATCACCATGGCCGAAGGTACACATTTTCAGCTGACCTCTATGGCAGGTAAACACTAGCATTATGTTTGTTTAGGAACTGCTGGACAACGAATATTTTCTCATCGGAGAAAACCAAATTCGGCAGTTCATCACTTTCGATCAAGCGAAGCAACTCTTTAGCTCTTTTGAGTCTATTTTCTTTCTGCTGTGGTGTAAGAACTGGCACTTTTTGGAATTTCAAGGGATTTACCCCGAGCTCATTTTTCAATATTTGCCGAATGTAATATTGTGATATGTTCAGCTCACGAGCCTCTTTTCGGCCATTGCGAAGCGGGTTTTGAGCAAGTCGCTTATTTACTTTTCGAACCATTTCTGCTGATGTTGCTGGTTTCTTTCGTCCAACTCCTTAACGCCGGGCTACCCTACCACCAGTATCACGGTACGAGACACAAAAGATTTATTCCCATTAAAATACTGGAGTGCTCTAATGATAGCCACTTGTGGTTATCCAGCCAAATATAAGGAAATCACACTATCACGCTTGAATTCCATCACGAATAACCTTTTTCTGGAAAATTCTCACCAAAATGCTTTTGTACGCTTATAAGCAACAATAATGAGCTGTCACTGGAATAATTTTAACAGCTGTCGGACGAGTGGCTTAGACATGACAGCAGTCTGAAGTTTGTTGCCGTTTTTTTATCTCTCCCTGTACGTATGAATTCTTGGCATTTCTCTAAGATATACACTTTTCATGTCTTCTAGGACCTATAGTAGAATTTTATGGCAAATCATTCTGTAGAATATTTTGACTTGCTAGGATGCAATTTTAAAGAAGTTTTAACCATATTTAAAAAAATGACAAAAAGGTCCCCTTTGTTGACTCGATTGAGGATTAAAAGTTGCCTTCTAAATAATCCTCGTATTTTTCTAGGAGCTGTAGTAGTGACAAATAATTCTGTAGAATATTTTGACTTGTTAGGATGCCATTTTAAAGAAGTTTTAACCATAATTTAAAAAAAGACCAAAAAGTCCCCTTTGTTGACCCGATTGGGGGTTAAACATTTCCTTCAAAATAATCATCGTATTTTTCTCTGGAATAGTGCTCAAGACACTAAATACCTAAAATCCATATGTTTTTCAAAAATTATAAACCAAGAATTTGAAAAATGAAATGGAGGACATTTCATCTAGTCTTATCTCTAACTTAATAATCTGGTGAATTCTTCATGTAATTTGAGTCATAAAAAAGTCTATGAAATAACAAGATGTAAATTTTCCCTAAATAACTTAAAATAAGATTTAGTCATTTTTATTTTTCTCCAATGTTTTAAATCCAGAAAATTTAAAAAAAAGTCCTTTAATATTTAATAATCCACTACATTCAAGCAAAAAATCCACAACACCCATTCACCACCACCACTACACTTTCGATCAGGTAAATACACATCAATTGAGGTTTCTCCGCTGAAAAGAGTACAAGAGTACCCCTACTCCCACCCACCATTACAGATAATAATAAAAGCATTCCAGGCAAACGGCGGGAGCCCATAACATTTGACCACTACTAGCGTTTACCACAATCACAATAAAGCTCAACATAAAACTACTCCCTCCTCGACGCCCACACACCACAATTTCACATTGATAAAAACCATAAATGATAAAAGCAAACCGTTCATCATCGTCAGCACCAACGTCATACCTTTATTCCAGCTGTCATGTAAAGAAGAAGCGGTGGCTTTCAATTCAATATTTGGGAGGCAAAACGAAGCAAAAAAAAAACACCATTGCCTCAGAAACCAAAACCATTACCATAAAGTTGGGACAATATTTCGTACAATGCCATCATACTCATACTTGCGTGCGTGTGTGTGTGTGTGAGTATGAGTATGAGTGGGGATCAACAACCAGCAGCCAACCAACATCCATTGAACTTCCGTTTTCCAAAAAAAAAAAAAAAAAAAGATGAGCATAACCATCCGCAGGCCAGCTATCCGCACTCGGCAATGAAGATGTGTGTTCGCATAGCAGATGCGGATGACACAAAAACCTACAAACAATTGAGAATTGGTGATGCACCAACAGCAAACAACCGAACAAACAAAACAAACAAACAAATAAGTAAATAAAACGCATAGCTATTCGGTGCTGTACAGTCGCATATCGTGGGAATACACTCGAATGGAAACTTAATGAAATAATAATAGGCGGAATTGGAATACGATTTTCATGTCGTACCTAGAAAAGCATTTCGAAAAAATTTGGAGGGCCCAACCAGTAACAATTCGGTTTTCTTTGCGAAATGTACAAAAATGCCAAAAAAAACATTCTACTTGCCAATAATGGGTCGCAATCACACATTCATTGTGAGACGATCTTCTACCCTTCATGAACCCAAAATGCCAAATTGCACTAAATTTTATTAACAAGTGCAATACCACTGGTGTTCTTTCCATTAGGAGTGTATCTGAAATAGCAAATTACAGTAATAACTTCATTGGCAATTTTTACTAGGAGTTAAAAAATTCTCCATTATGACATAAAACTTCGCGGATATGGTCCTGATAGTCCTTTCCACAATAATTTTATTTCTGAATCTACTTTAATGCTATTTGACTGGATTCAGGATTCTAGCTATTCAAAGTACTCGATCATATCAATCAATAATTTACGATATTCTTTGACAATCGACAGCAATACCCTTCCAAAAATCATCGATTATGTCCTTACCATATTCACGACTATAAAACCACAATTATATTCTATAGAACTACCAGGTTATGTCGTTCAAGAAATTATTATTAAATCATAAACAAATCTCCAATAAAATCATGCAAATGATGTTTATATTTATTATTATTTATTTTATTGTTATTATTCTTCAATTTTTTTCAAATTGTTGGTTTATAGTTTTTAAAAAATATATGGATTTTAGGTATTTCGTGTCTTGGGCAACATTCCAGCGAAAAATACGAGGATTATTTTGAAGGAAACTTTTAACCCTCAATCAAGTCAAAAAAGGGGACTTTTTGGCTCCTTTTTAAAATATGGTTAAAACTTCCTTAAAATGGTATCCTACCAAGTCAAATATTCTACAGAATTATTTGCCATAAAATTCTACTATAGGTCCCAGAAGACATGAAAAGTGCAAATCTTAGAGAAATGCCAAGAATTCGTACATACAGGGTGAAATAAAAAAAACTGCAACCAAATTCAGACTGCTGTCATTTCCAAGCCACTCGTCCGATAGCTGTTCAAACTATTCCAGTGACAGCTCATTATATTCTTCACATTTTGGTGAGAATTTTCCAGAAAAAAAGTTATTCGTGATGGAATTCAAGCGTGATAGTGCGATTTCTTTATATTTGGCTGGAAAACCACAAATGGCTATCTT